>NC_089723.1:27938192-28538192 GCF_035083965.1 Branchiostoma lanceolatum
TGGCCATTTGTTGACAGGCAGTGCAGCTAGTTCTGAAATCGTGAAGCGATGTTTATCACTTTTGTACAAATGAAAATCTACAAAAGAACTAACATTTACTTTCCTTGGTGAATTGACATTATGTACATTGTTCTGCTACCATTCTATCACAAATAGAAATATTCTAGTTGGCGACAGATTGCCCATTTTTGTCCAACACTTTCTCCGTTCCAGATCACGCCTGCGCAGAACTCCATATTGACGACGACGGTCGCAGTCCTGTCAACGGTAAGCGGCTTCTTCGTCGGATTCCTGGTGGACGCAACCAACACGAGATGGGGGAAGCTGAAACCATGGTAGGTCGATCAGAACATTTGGAAATTGTCAGTTCAGAAATTGTAAGTATATCTAGGACAGATATGTCGTCCTTATGATAGAAAACAAGAATGTTTTATATTGTATCATTCTATGAATTGCCTAAGTGTTTTATTATTTTATTATTCCGCAACATCAGCTTGTCTGCCTGGCGTTCCGCTATGTTTTGTCATTTTTTGATAAAGAAGAAAAGAAAGAAAGAAAGAAAGAAAACAACAAAACTTCCATTAGCTGATCCAGGGAGGTTATATAGAATATAACTTCCTTGGTTGATCTTGTGTGTCAATCTCTATTACATCATGACACAGATATTTGCTGTAGCTATCATCAACATAAGTGGTTTACCCACTCCTTCATGGGGGGTTACTGTTGCTAGCCTAAGCCCCCCTCTCACTGGACCCGTGGCACTCTGGCGGCGTCGCTGCGGCCGATCGAATTGACAAAGCACTCAACGAATTTCATCGATACAAAACGAATCTTTTAAGCTTTGTGTGTTTTTTTGTTTTTTTGGTCATATTTGTACGTTTTGAATGATATTCCAATTATAAAGTCAAGGGTAACACAAATTCAGTTTAGGACGCAGCGACGCCGCCAGCGTGCCTCGGGTCCAGTGAGAGGGGGGCTAAAGGTCTCTTCATGTTAACCCCTCACTGTCCAAACAAATTTCGAAGTGAAACAACTACGTATTTTTTAGGAGCACCTATGTCACTGGCATCACAATACTCCACGTGTATATATATGTGGCAGATGTCCAGAAATGAAACGAAGCATTTGGAACATCAGAACAGTTTTGAAAAGGTCTGAAAAAACATGTTGTATCAAAAACCATTCGAGCATTCCTATTTGGATACGGGAAAATCTACGGTCAAGCGTCTACTTGTCAATAGCACAGCCACTGCGAACACTTTGGAAGTTTATTTCTATTTCAGGATTCTTCTCACCATGCTTCCGGGCGCAGCTTGTTACTTCTTCATGTGGTTTTCCCCTGACATCGTCAGTCCAACAGGAAAGCTGATGTGGTATCTTCTCTTCTACGGCGGATATCAAGTCATCATGGCGGTATGAACCTTCTGTCAGTAGAGAATCGCTTGACAAATACTGAAGAGCATTAATCCGCCGGGTTACATGAATCCGCCACCTTGAGTTTGACAGATCTCTAGTGCAGGTTTGCACAGTTTGGATGCACATGGTTGGCGATCTATTTTGACGTATCTTTTCAGGGTGGCGGAATTATGTACCCTGGTGGAATTATGTTCAAGTAGTAGATGCGCAATGGACGACGGGAAGCCGACGGGTGTATTTGCATACAACTATAGGTGGGTATGTCTTGGGCAACTGCTCGGGCGGGGAAGAAAAACTCGCTATTGATTGAGTTCGCGGAGCCGGGGCCTACAACCCATGATCTCCGTTAATAATTCTGTAGATCCTTCTATCTTCCAGGGATTTCTCAATGCAAGGTCCGCCCTCGTGATGTACGCGACCCAGGAACCGAGAGAAAGAGACATCCTGAATACATATTGTACGTATTACTACAAGACTAATGCTCTACCAAGTTGCTACACCATGTTTCTACATAGACTTGATGAAAGTCAACTGAAATTGTGGGGATATAATTTTAGCCCGGGATATCTAACTTGCCTAATGCTACGGTCCCAATTGCGCCGGTGCCCGTAGGGGGTGTAGTCCTGTCCGGCCCGAAGCCACACATTTGTCCCGGTGGACTGCCGGGTACGGGTGGGGGGTACCTCCCGGTGTTCGCACGATTAGCTCACGGCGTCTATTTGATTAAATTTGTTACCAACTCCCGCGTTCATTTTAAGTCCGGGCTAAGATGATTTGGGGTCCCGGCCGGGCCCAGAAAATATCCCGGAAGCCGCAGGGTGTCCCACGGGGCCATTTGGGGGCCACGCCCGAAAGTGAAAAAAACTACGTCAACTACCCGGCGCGACCCATTTTCCAATTGGGACCATCGCATAAATAAGATGAGAAAAAAAACTCCTTTGCTCCTTAGCGTCCGCCTTTGGCATTGCTGCATCACTGCTCGGCTTGCTGTTGCAACAAGGGACGTTTACGCTGTTCCATGCCGACCTTGGATACAACCCGTGTGGTAACGGAACTCACAACGGTACGGGCCATGGCTCGACTCGAGATACTGAGGTAAGAATCATAATGATGCTTTATAAGTTTACTAGATCGCTCTCACTCGTTTGTTACCTCCGTAAAGGAGGTAATGCCTTTGGCTTCGTCTTAAACTTCACAACACGCGATATGCCAGCACTCAAACAGTTTAAAGAACCCATCACGCATATCGATAAGAGTAGAGGGATGGATTTTCGAAATCAGTCCTTGCACGATTTGTACGTACATGTATTAACTTGAGTCTCCGCCAGGCCATCTTACGGGCGTATGGATCGTAGAAAATGGCAGAAAATGGAATAATTAGCCAGTAGAGTCAGTCCGCGGTGAAGATCCATTTCGCCCGCGTAGGCTGCGAATGAAACCCTCTGGTGACTTAACTCCCCTGGCGCATATTCTCCCTACAGGCGGCGTGGTTATTCTGGTAGAGACTACACCAACTTCACGTACAGAACTACATTCTAGAGTGCCGCCCCATGAGCTGACTTGCTGATCGTGTGCACCAAAACACAGCAATAACACAGTGTGGACCTACAAGTATCATATCGTTCAGTCGAAATGACTGGTACTTTGAAGCTTCCTGTAGCCTAACTGTAGACTACATTGTAAATCCCATCGCAAAAATCCAACCAGAGGCTTATTCGTCTTCTGCAGAAAACGGCGTTCATGGTGGTAGCAGCTGTTCGAACTGGCATCTTTGTACTTTGTGGACTGGCAGCAGTTTTCGGTGTTCCGGAAAAAAAAGGTATCGCATGCAACTTTTAATGTGTGTGTGTGTGTGTTTGTGTGTGTGTGTTTGCGTGTGTGTGTGAGTGTGTGTGCGTGTGTGTGTGTGTATGTGTGTGTGCGCGCGCACGTGTGTGTGCGTGCGTGCGTGCGTGTGTGCGTACGTGCGTGCATGTGTCTCCGTATGTGTGTTTATGGGCATCCCGTGGCCTGGCGGCTCTCCATGGTGCTGCAAGTATGGTTATGCTTCATTTTTTATCCTTTGTTTCAGATATCAAAAGAGAACAACGTTCGTTATTCGTCGTTGGTGACATCAAAGATCTCGTCCGCCATCGTCCTTTTCTAACGATGGCTGTAATCAGCACATTGTTGACGCTGGGTATTAATGTAAGATACTAATTTTCTACCATTTCAAAAACACACTATCAATGATTAAAACCGTCAAAAGTCAACCAACTAAGATCAGAGTTTTTGTCCAACACATGGCTAATTTAGCAATCAACTTAACATTGAGTTGTGCAATATGTTTCCTCTCTTTGCTGCCGACGTTTTAGAATCGCTGCTTGCAAACATTGTAGATTAGATACGTAAGCTCTAACACGCAGGAATAGAAAGGTAACCCAGAACGGTGCCCCTGCATTTTGTCTCTAAAGCCCCTGTCACACTTGTGCGTATATACAAGCCCGCGTGAGTTGCGTATTAACATGTTTTTGGTTTAGGTTAAGTTTGCAGCCGAAAAAGTAATTTCTTTGGTTTGATAACTGGACTGCTCAACGGTGGGTCAAAGTAGAAAACAACTTCCTCCCTGCAAAATTTACTTAAACCAAAAAAATGTTACTGCGGAACTCACGCGCACTTAGATATACGCACAAGTGTGACAGGGCCCTAACGTGACATTTGTATGTTGCAGACCAAGGGGACCTACTGCGCCTTGATGCTGCAGTATACCTTCAATTTGTCCGACCAGATGATCTACATTATGATCGTATATGTGGTACGTACCACTCCTGTGTTCCCGGAATGTACGATGGCCTACATTACAACATACACACAAGTTTTCGGAGTCGACTTGGGGCTGTGTGTAAGGAATTTGGGGCTGCTCAAGTGGAGTTGAAAACTAGTAGAAAACGCTCCTTGAGGGGGCCAGTGTTCTCCTTGCACAGTCCTGAGCAGACTCCAAGTCGACTCAAGACGCGTGTGTAAATCGGGCCATCAATAAGTCCTTGGCCTTACCCAGAAATGAGGCACACAACTCAAATTGAGCTTTTTATCCATATCCACCCAATTTGAAATCATTGCGGTCATAACTTTCCAGTCTACGTCGTCCTTTGTAAAAATCTGTAGGCAAGTGTCGAGAAAAACAAGGGTGAACTGTGATCAGAGTTGTAGGTCGTCTTCCTCATGCCATGAAATCTACGAAGACATTGTCGAAATGTTTTATGAGGAATTTCTTCGTATTTCAACTGAAAAGAAGTGGGTATCTGGCTGTCAGCAGTGCAAGTTGACCCGCACACGTTCATGCACCCCCCCCCCCCTTACTAACGTTACTGTGTGTCGCCAGCAAAGTAATGATCACAATGATTTGAATTTTGGTACACATTCACAAAATCATAAAAGGCCTTATAGCTTATGATTATGCCCCGAAATTTGCGTTGTGCGTCTAATTTCTGGGTGAGACCGAGAACTTATTGATCACCCCTCGTAGCGTGTAAAAAGACACGTGATGTGATATAAGTATCTACCTCGACGAGATTGCACTGTGTTGCCCGTACCATTGTATTGTAGCAGAGACGACAGACGACCATTTTGGAGAAAAAATTCAAATACAACTGTATTTCACATAACCGACAAAAACACTTTTTAAAAGCTGACCAATGACAACTGACTCCCTCCTGACTACCGGTACCTTTTACTGCGTTCACCCTCAATGTAGGTAACGGAGGCGGCAGTGACCTTCCTTTGGAATGTGGTTATACGTCGAATCGGCCGGACGAAAGCAGCATGCTTGGGGATTCTGGTAATTCTGATTCTTTGTACTATCAAGGAGGTTAGAAATATTTCAACCTCCTTGGTCCTAGCCGGTGTGACAATGGATATAAGACTAGGTAAAGGTGATGTCACAAAGCTTGTTTATTTATTCGTGATTACCTTCGCCAAGAAGGTTATGTTTTCGGGAGCGTGTGTCTGTCTGTCTTTGTGTGTGTGACCTTATTTGCATGATCAATTAGAAACATTTATGATACGTCACCCCAAAAGGTTAACATTATTTGGCCGTATGAGGTCGTGGAACTCTAGATTATTTCTGTCCTGGTAGTAAATATACAGTGCACATATCATAGGTGGGGGCACATTAATTTCTTACTGGTGATCCGGGTGATTTCAGGTGTTCCTACTGCCACACAACGCCGCTATCCTGATAGCTACCCGGGACCTGTTGGGGACCGCCCTGCTGCCGTTCTTGTATGTTGTCTCCATCTGGGGAGGGATAGGAGAAGGCTGTATTGTTCTTGCATTAAGGTATGTTGCCATACATTTTGGGAATTCTACATGCAAATGAATGACACTCTTATGTCGCATATATATTCAAAATTTCTATTGAACTTAATTCGAATTCGTTGCCACGAGCCGAGTCACGTTCCCTCCTACACTTGAGGAGAAACAAACAGTTTAAGATGTTATGAAGAATTAGATTTAAACTGTTCTACGACTAAAAAAAAGAATGCATTCTCTCAGTCTGCCTCAGCTTTCAGACCCAGTCGCTTTGGACATGTGAGTTTTATCCACGTGTGGCGTCAGCAAAGGGTCAAAGGTTGTTGGAAGTCGATGTCGTACCCCGATTGAGAGAAGGTTGCCTCCTTTACTCCTCTCACAAAGTAGTCATCCAGTATCCAGAATATCAACACCCTCCAACGAACTGTCTGACCCGGTGACTAGATACGATTCTTGTTAATGTATCTTACAAACTCGAATGAACATTCCTCCTACTATTCGTAAGATGTGATTATGTGCACAATCACAGCATTCTGCAAACGGATGTCATCGATGATTTTGAGCTCAAAACTGGCAACAAGATGGCGTCAATCTTCTATTCCCTCTGGGGATCTTTAAGCGGTATCGTGAACGCCATCAGCGCTGCTATCTTCAACTGGATCTTACAGTAGGTTTTGTGGCATTTTCATAACGTGTAAAGAGAGATCATGTAATTGTAAGTACTAGGTACTCTCCAGCAGAGGAGGGGTTCCGGCTGTTTTTATACGTGTTTAAATGCGTTTTTGTCGGGCTTTCTACTTTGTATTTTTTGGGGGGTTTGAAGAGACAAAAAAATGACAAAGTAGAAAGCCCGACAAAAACGCCTAAAACACGTCAAAAACCAGCCGGAACCCTCCTCTGCTTGGAGAGTAAGTACTAAGCACTCGTAGCTGTCCATAGTATTTCCTCCATGCATGTACAAACAAAACTCTAGTATGCATTGCTGTTGCAAACCATGTCCTAATTTCAATAACTTGTAAGAACTAAGGTTTATGACTATCCAGAGTCATTTGTAATTTAACGAAGTCACTGGGGACCCAAAATTACATTACTCCTGGTTGATGCCAAGTGCTTTCTACCACCGAAACAAACCCCCAGGGTCGCCAACTACAACGCAGATGACTGTGTCCAACCGGGCAGCGTGAAACAGGTGCTCCGGTATATATCGACGGGCACGCCCCTGGCTGCCTACACCATAGCCTTGATGTTCCTCATCTGGCTGTACCCAATCACTGAGGAGTCTCGCATGAGAACTAAGATGGCCCTGGCAGCGAGGTCTGTATGGAAGTAGTTAATTGTTGTTGTTAACATTGCATTGCCTATAGCAAGTAGGGGTTTATAGCCCTTCCTCTTTATCGCGCCAGAGGTACCTCCTCAAACATGGGACCCCCATTTTACGTCCCTTCCCATGTGTAGTCCCAGTTACCAACCTATTGGAACCAGCTGCAGGAGCTCACCTGTGAGGCTGCTACCAGATGAATCACAGAGTCATCCCGTGAAAGTAATTTACACCAATATCTTGAATAGAGCATATTACCAGAACGACAGCGGGATTGACTCTCCAAAGGAATAGGCAGTGTTCCCTTTCAAATTTAACGCCATCCTCTTGCAAATGTTTCTGTACTGTGAACTAGCCAACCTCAAGTGGAAGAAAAAAAGACTGCTAGACTATAGCTTCGCCGTTACACTGTGCAGCAAAATAATGATTTCATTATAATCAATACAAAACAATACAATCACATAATCAATTTAACAGCGTGATTTCCTCTTAATATCTGATATTCACATTTTTTATACAGGAGAACAGCGGCAGTTGACGAGAGGAGAGCTCTTCTGAATAACACGGATGCTGTCTCCGTTCAAGAAAGAATTTGAAGCTCGATATCAGCATTTGCTTATTTTTTGCCTCTTTCCCTGTGTAACGAACATCTAAATTAATACTTATATTACATTTGATTATACCTTCACGTTTGGGTGAGAAAAATCATATGATTATTAGATATACAATAAATGTAGTTATAGATATTTATCTATTTGATTGCATTAAAAGCATTTCGCGAACTGATGGTGTTCTGAAATGAACTTAGATCACGAGTTGTGATTTGTCAATGAAATGAAATGAAATAAACACCATGGCGTTAGACCAACTTTCATTTCATTTGTGTTGAGTCAAAGTTAAAAGTGAAAGACCTACAGACATACCAAATATCCAGGCAAACCATTCAGGCCTTCTCAGAGTATTCTCTGAGGCATTGGTATAGCGGTCTCACGGCGAGATTTGTAAGTGTGAACCATGGAATGCTTTATATGGAGTGCAATGCCATGTATGTTGAAGATGCCCTTATGCGTGAAAAATAGCTAGGTGATGACGAGGGTTATGAAACAATAAATCCTTTGTCATCATTCTTTCATCGGGAGGTAACGTTAAGTTGTCTTGTGTCAGAAGAGGGTGTCACAAAAACAAAGCAGCTTCCTCTGGTGATAACGCTTATATTGCACTTTGTACACCATTCAGCATTTCGACATGAAATCTGTATTTATTGACAAACAGACAAAACACCGTTGCCGTTTTTCTACACATCCTCTTGCCCCACAGAATAGAATTGAAATTTGGACGTGGTAGCCCTTTAGAACGTGATAATTCATAGTAAATGTACACTGAACCATTTCTTTTGGTAAAATGATAACTAATATCCTATTGTTTCGTTTGTGAAATGTCTTGAATATTGTGATTCGTGACTTAAATGGTTGCAAAATTGAAAACAGTCAGATAATAAAAAAAGGCAAAATCCCCTTACAAGCCTTTCGCAATTTCCCCCTTCCCGAAAAGACTGGAATTTGACAATTTGACGGTCATTTAGCCACTTTTATTGAGGCGGCCTGGAGTGGTACTGCAGATTGGGCTCTTTATAGGGTATATCATCCCAACTTATAGAAACGTGAAAATATGCATAACATTGGGCTTGAAGCCGGTGAACACTTTCTCAAATATGTCCAGACGTCTTCACGTACATCTAGAAATTATCTTTACGACTTTTAAAAACACAACTAGCGACATAAAAAGGATCGCGGTTTTAGACTACGCACGAGGAGCCATTGGCCGCCCGTCGAAGCGCCACCTACATTTTGCACCATGAATACAATAGCTCTTGTTCGTGCTGAGTAATATGTGGACATAGTCTATTCTCCAAGCAGAGGTTTCGGTCGAGTGGGGTAGGAGTGTCCGGGATTCCGAGCGAGACGTAAAAAATCCCGGACACTCCTACCCCACTCGACCGAATAGACATAGTTCGCTTTACCTTAACAATTGTGCATCTGCTTATATGGGGTACGTGACTATCAGTGTAGCCGGGCCGTCAATTAGAGAATATTACGCTCTTTCACTCCAGAATCCGCTTGGACACTACTTTAGTTGTCGTGTTTCAGGAGACGGGTGTGGCAAACTTCTATATTTGTTCTGTCCGAAGGTAACGTCGTTACTGCGAGTATGTTCTCCTACTTCAGCAGATAGTGTTGTAAACTGGAATAACTTTCATTTCTCTTTTTGAAAACTGGCGGATGTCATCATTAAAATCAAGTCACTGTGGCCTAAAGTAATGCAGACATTTCAATATCTGGCAAAGGGACGTTTACAGAAAAATGGGAGCAATCAGTCAGGTTGCCATACACAGATATATGCATTCTCTCGTCAATATCTACTGGTACGCCCCCTGTCTGGAAAGATCGGTATGTCAGCAAAACCACTTGGATCTATTGAAAGCTGTACTTAGATCATGGCAAGTTTTGATAACAAAATTAACACAGTCAGTGTTAGATCTATATTGGAACGTATCATCTATTACCAGCAATACGACACGTCGTCGTTGTTGATGATAAACTTGTTGAAAAGTTTTTACATGCTACATGGGCTCTTCAATCTGGCTTATAGAAACAGAGGTAGAAGCCCTATGCATCATATCGTTACCGGCCTGTCGCCTGGCGCGTGGAAACCCTACACGAACAACTGAAGGGTCAAGTAGGGAGACGAACAGGCACTACTCCACAAGTGAAAAGGTCGACATGAAGTTCCCACGCTGCAGGGAAAGCCGGTTCAGATGAGAGCGCCTGATCTCCGTAAATCCGCGGATAGACCCGGGTCGTTGTTGTGCGGCTGTCACGATACCACCACTGCGTAGTTGAGCGGATCACTGCCACCCTTTCAGCCCATGGCGGGGTGTTTATCCTTCTAATCAAATTTTTGACATGTCATTAGTGAGTTGTATGCCGCTCTCCGCATCAGTGCCTCTTTATTTATATGATTAGTCCAATCATGCGAGAGAGAGATCTCCAAAGGAAAGTATCTCACAGAAGTTGAGACCGGGGATTGGGGCAAAACAAAGGCGGACATGAGGCAGGACTGCGCGTGTTACTCACGTCACGGAGGAGACATTTTCGTACAACATGTGTGTCATCTCTGAGGTAATCCCGCTCCAACGCACTGGCTGAAAGCAATCGGGCTGGTCGGCTTTAGAGCTGCGTCGTGACGGACTGTTCAAACTGCGTGGTGAAGGAAGGATTCACAGAACCGATACAGAACTTCAACGTGATTTCGGGAATCGGGGATGTTGGTCACACTATCGGGCTTTTCTTCTCGCGACGGTCACGGCATTTTACACGACATTGCCTTTGTCCAACAGGCGGTCTGAGCTTTTGTTTGTAACGTGCGCGGACGAGACTTAGTGCATATCCCGTCCACTGCGGTCCGAGACAGCCAGGATGCAGGGACCCTGGTGGGTCACGATTCTCCTCCCCAGCCTACTGTTGTCGGCCGTGGTTCCAGCGGACGGACTGTGGTGGTAAGTAGTCAGTTGCTTGTCAGCTTTCTGAAGCGTTCTGTTATGCTAGATCATGTGTTTATGCGAGAGCGAGCCAGGCCTGCTGGTGTGCCTTATCCAGAACAGCCCGCATGTGAATGTCGCCAGTCGGACCGCTTTAGCTCAAGGTCTTTCGAGAGAGCAGCAACTAATCCACACTTGTGTACAAACAGAGTCAAATACAACCGATTTTCCATTCCCTGTCCTTCGTCAATCTGCATCTGCTGAGTATATTTACGGCTAATCCTTACCAATAGGCGGAGATAGAGCCTTAAAACGCGCAACTTTTTCGTTGCCTCATAAATGTTACATATTATGTATTGTGGCTTTCGATGATCAAAATTCTCATAAGTGGGAGAGATGAGTTTGTAACATTCCCAGCCCACGTGGGGAAGCTCTCGACGCCCAAGTACCGTACGAAATCCCAAATAGCAACAATGCCTCACGGATTCGCACAGCCCCTTACTGCAACTTCGTCATAGAAATCGGCCAAATATTTGGGCCGGTGTATGATAAACGTTACTACTATCAACCCTCATGTACAGCTAGGTCCCTACTTCGACGGCGTGTGCCCACAATACGTTTGGTATGAAGAGGCAAGTGGGCGGGCAGCCATAGTGTGTGCGTTTGTGGCGAACACGGAAATAAACGCTTATTTGGACTTGAACTATAGCTACGCGTTACCTTAAATTTCTAAACGCAGGAAACGCACGATAAGCAAGGAAAACGATACGCTCATGTTGAGACTGAACGCAAGGAGTGTTCATCTGTGTGTTCAACTGTACAGGAAACAAGCTCGCCACTTTAAATGCCGATTGACACGGCGTAATGACATGTATCCAGTAGCTTGGAGAGAGAGGATCTGGTGGATGTGTATGTTTTGCCACCGGCACGCATCCTTGACACGCCACAGTAATTGATAAGGCACAGCAAATCAAAGAGGCGGCTACTAAATTTGATACTAAGTGCACCGACTTGTGTCCTGTTCTGAACTCAGTGCTTTTTCTGTCAGACCCGGACGCAAGTGTGATACCACCAACAACACGTTTCTACATCTACTCTCACAATCGCCTCGTTCTGTAAGTCTCAAGATATCATGAAGCTGTTTACAAGGTGATTGTTTTGCGTGCAAGTGGTTTCCATTCAAAGCCATTGCCCGAAGTATTTCACTCATTGTTGTGCGAGAATGGCCACTTGTCCTCGGTGTAAACGCACGGCCTGTGCGCACACTGCGGATACATACCAGGCGAAAGTTTTCCACAGAAACACCTGGATCCTCATACACAGTTGAGAGCTCGTGTGTAAATACCCAAACACAACGGGGACAAAAGGTGATCTTGGCCCAAACGTTCCCCAGATCAGACGGCTGTATCCAGATACCTCTCGGACACAGGTGTACTAGAGCGACACTGTATATAATAGATCCGGACGCGCTTCAATACATCAACCTGTCTCGATTGAAAATTGTACAAATTCCGACCCCTCCAACAACGATTTTTCCGATTTGTACACAGCAATAATTTCCTCTAGTGAGTTCTTGTAAGTAACTGTAAGAAAACCGTAGTAAATATGCTGCTAGCTGACGAAGATAACAAACGCCCTTTACAGCTACCATAGGAATAAACTCTTCCCTTTTCCATTGAGAACGCTAACATCCCGTTTATTCTGTTCAAGAATCACCGGGTACCGGTTGTGTTGAGGTTGAGGGGTAGGAGTAGGAGAGGTGGCGGCGTAACCCCGCGCGTGTGCCGCCCCGACATTCACCATCTTCTCTGCTTTTCTCCTTCCTGCTCCTCTCCCTCCCCTTGATGTAGGCTGGTGCCGTGGGCCCTGCAGCTCAATATGACGTATACCGCTAGACCTACCAACATCTCCGCTCCCTTCTCGTCTCCCAGGCTGATAAACAAGCCCGGCGGCGCCAGAGGAGGCTCCAACGCCATCAGGTGGTCCACGGGGGAGGCCCGGCGGTACTGTGGGGCGGTGCCCTGGCCCGTCCGGAGGCAGAAGATAATGTGTGAGAAGTTTCCACGTGCGACGACCAAGGTGCGAGAAGGGGCGAACCTCGGTATCCAGGAGTGTCAGCATCAGTTCAAACATCGCCTTTGGAATTGCTCCACGGCGGACATCAGCGTTCTGCAGAGACTTCTCTCAATACGTAAGTAATGAACATTTTATGACATTTGTACGACTCCCTATCATTGCCATAGACAATGATCTTGTCAAAAGTGGACGAAATTCTTCTATCGGCAGACTCAGCTATCATCGCAGAGGCTGTATATAACCACACTTATAACATCCATGCAGACTTGGGTAGCATCATCTATTCTAACTGCTTGCGTTGTCTTATCAATACCGTTTTTAGCCCCTGTTCGTACCTTTTTTGGTGCCGAATTTCGGAAAAGAGGTAATGCAGGTGACCAAATGATACGTCGCTGACTAACCAAACAATGATACTTTCTTCGCTGACTGCTATATATTTATACACATTAATTTCCTGGCTATCACAGTGATAACTGTCACAATAATGAGCTAAAACGGTGAAACACATAGGTTTGATATCGCAGTAAACCCATATCTTTATATTCGGTAATCAGGAAGCCAGTTGTGTGTTCCAGCGTTATTTTGACAACGTAATACGTGTAAGATACAGTAGATCACTGCATAATCCAACTACTTAAATGTTTAATTGGATTATAAAGACAAATGCTACACTTGATTAGCAGGATGGGCATACGAGCCCAAATCGTGACATCAGGCAACTCACAGTGTGTTGAAACCACCGTAGATTTGCTGCTATTTGAGTCAGTTGCAGATCCATTGTTTGAGGTCGTTTGTCTACATAAATCATACATTCAAAACATGATTCATCAGAAATTTCTCGACCACAAAATAGAAGTCGGAATTCCACTCAGATTCTGCCTGGAGGCTAAGGTCCTCTAAGTTTCAATTGTGTCCGGTATTTAAAGCCCTCTCGCTCAACAAAGAACGTAAGAAGGTGGGTGGAAGAACTACTACTTTTCCCTCCATTCAGAAGGACAATGTAGACCAATGTTTCACTTGAAGATCGTGTCCAGGTTTTGTTGTGTAGTGGATAAGTACCCGGTTAGTACACCCCGTACAATGCTACAGTGACTGTTTGAGCCGCACCTCGCGCATTGTTCGCTGAACACCAAAGTGTACACAGACATTGTGAGGTCCTCGCAAGATTTAACTTGCGCGGGGAGGCGTGTAGCACCGGGCGGGCCTCTACGGCGTCTTGTCCGTTTGGTATTTCCGCACTCATGTGTGCGAAGTATTCTGCTCGGGTAACTTGAAAACAAAACACCTGGGCGATGAACAATGGCGGAAAGAATGGCAGGGCACGGGGTGTTGGGTGTTGGAGAACGGAGTGGTGCCTTACAGATCCCCTCATTGTGCGCGGTGTATACGGTGACGATTGTCCTGCCTTTGGTAGATTTAAGAAATCCTCACGTAATAGATAATAATAGAAAAGGAATCGTCAGTGTCTGCTATACCAAGGAGGTTATATAACCTCCTTGGCTATACCAAATAATTTACAAATTTTACAGTTTACAATATATAGGAAGAGAAGACTACTACTACCTTGAATATCTTAAAACTGATCGTTCAAAAGCAATGAGTTTTCATCGATAACAATTTTGTTGAACGATACCCCATTTATGTAAAACATGCTATTAGATGAATATCTTATGCTAGCCCTTCTGCAAAACTCTGGTCAGAGAAACCCTCAACTCAGGTTGACAACAATGGTTGATTTGTGTCCGTCTTGGGTCAAACGCAAGTTTCAGATACTTGACTTTTCAACATAAATCTTTGGAATACTTAATCTACAGTTACCAAGCATTTTTGGGACATGATATCGAGGTGTGACTTGAAACGAAGATGATTAAAGTTCCTTATTCTTGTCTTACTTTCCTACGTTGTGGTCGACAGAAATTGTTGAGGATTGTGATATTCTTAGTTTTAGATACAATCTTTATTTCCAAGACTTGAAGATCTAGTGCGAACCCTGGGATGCTACATCATTTCCGTTGGCTGAATTGTTGCAACAAATACATGACAATATTCCCTGTGCAAACATAGATGTCGCTTGGAGACGAATCTGTAACCATGTCGACGTTACAACTGCGATGATCCTGGCGGCGAAAACACAATAGTAATCGAACTGGGTGGTAAGTGCACCGCCCAAGCTCCCAAATCCCCACACCAGATAGCCCATTGGTGTTAGCAGACGGATCTGTGTGTGTTTCTGCTCATGTGTAAAGTTGCTATGCTTTACCAAAGCCTACCTCGTTACAGAAAGGATTCCAGCTGGATGACTAAGGCAGGGGAAAATGACCTCAAGAAAAAACGTTACGCGTCGCGTGATAGAAAAATAAGTCTAACTGTACTGTGCACATTTCGCGTTGCCGTCTGTTCGTCAGTTACACTAGCTGTTTTTGCTCTTTGCTGTTGTAATATGCATGGAATTGTCTGTGCGTCATAGCTCATTCTTAAAAAAGTTAATTTCGTTTTGAAAAGTTGTTTTGGACGAATCGTTTTTACAGTAGCATCTTTGTACATATGATACTGAACGCAGAATGAATGCCTTTCAAAATTTTGGTCTACTTGTAACATGATTACCCCCTCCCATCGATGGCATTTTGTGTTCAGTGATGCAGATGCATATAGAAGGTTGGGTCACAATGATTGCGTTTTCTTGGGTCAAGATAAATACCAGAATATCCCATCGGTCGACCCACTGACAGATATACGAAGTTTTTACCTCCATGAAAAATGGAGGTATTGTTTTGATGTGTCTGCGTGTGTGTGTCAGTCTCTCTGTTTGTGTTTCCAGATATTCGTGGTCAGAATAACTTACGAACCTCTGGATGGATTGTAATGTAATGTAATGATAGTTAGTATGTGGGTAGGTGTTGGGAAGACAAATTTTAAGGTCTATCTTGGGCCCCCTGGTGTGTGACCTTGATTCAGTTGCCATCGATGTTTGCAAACGATACGTTCTAACGTTAGGTTGATAGTGACAAAACTGTTGTGTCATATAACGTTAACCAGTGCTACGTTCTCCGTTCGTAACTGTTTGTTGTCAAGTGTTTGTCAAGAATATTTTACTGTTCCTATTTCGCATAAGGTGAGCGGGGCATGCTAGTTGTTAAATTAACTACCACCCTCTTCAGCTCAGAATGATGACACAGAACAGGCTTATCGCATTTCATTTGTCGTTTGTTTGATTGGTTTCCCGACCCTTGATTGACACATGAGCAAACAGCCCCGGTGAGCAGGTGTCACTTTCACTGTTGTGAGTATCTGATCTCCTTCGTCTTTCCAGGACGTTATTACATAGGCAAACACCAGGGGAGGGGCTCACGGTGATGTTTGGGGCTAAAATATCAATCCAGTGCGGCTACTGAAAATGCTTGATGGCTAAATGGCGCAGTGTGCTACTTTGAGAATGCAAGGTGGCGTCAAAACAGAAGAATAGCACCGGCCGTACCTTATGTTATCAGAAGTAGGACAGCGGGCTGATCATGAGCTGCCCTCGTGGTGGATCCTACACCGATAAACACTCTCGTGTAACACAGAACCCCTTATCTTCGACAACAACATAAAAATAACAAGACTGATAAGGTTTGGACAGACAGAGACTTCAAAGAGATCCACCACTTCCTTTTCGGACATTTCTTTACCCTGAAATATATATCTTGTCCACTCTTTATCGGAAACGTGGCAGAATTGCAGTATGTGTATAGAAGTCCATGGTGTACTGTGAACTGAACGGAGAATGGTTTATTAGTAGTGCAGCGATTAAGCATGTATGACTGTGATCCAGCCTTATCGGGGCAGTCCGTAGCTTCACCCTGCCACTATGTGCGGAATGCGGACAGCAGATGGCCCATTTGCCCGCCGATGAGCGGTGTTGGGAACTAATCGGTGGCGCAGACGAAGTGAAAGCGCGGTAGGGCCTGACATAAAGCAGCCAGCTGGCCTGGCACAAGATAGCGGACAGTTTGGATTATTCTGGATACAAGGCAGCCGAGTTCCGTCCTTCTTTGTCGTCTGTTATGCAGCATGTCCAAAGTAGCCAGTGTTAGCGTGTACTTCATCAAGGACTGTCATATTCCACATCTAGGTCGAGACTTGCAGCGATTTCCATGTCTTCTATGGATGATTTAACCAATATTTAAAGTTTGCACAAAAGAGCCATGCTCATAAATTCTGCAGATCAGGTAATCTGTACGTGTACACTGGAGGTCAACGGTAAATAAAGACCGTACAGCTGGGCCGACTGTACAGAGAGCACGAGGGGAATTCGACCGGAGATATTTCAGCTACTCACATGGCCGATGATGAAAACAAAGGGGAGACAGGTTGCACATGTCGGGCAGACCTCTCCTCTTATCTGGTCTAGATTAACACCCCCTGTGTTCAAATGGCAGACCTATGTTTAAGTCGAGCTAAACGAACGGATGCACACAGCCTGTCACAACTACCAGTCCACTTTGGCAAGGATCTGGACTAACGACACAAACTTGTAGCTTCAACTTCAGACGACTGCATCCTAAATCCCATGTTCAACACCTCCCCTGCTTATCACACTAATGATGCCACTAATTAGAAGTTGGTCAGAGTTAGACCTAAAGTTGGATGTACGTCTATTATGATCCAATCAGTAGAGCTCTACTAGTGCATCCCAAACTAGTCGTAGAACAGAAGTAGGTCCTGAGTGGGACCAGGTTGTTTTACAGGAATGTCCATACGTCGTGAAACTCAACTAGAGATAGACTTCCAGCTGGCTCCCTGTACATCAGACCTACATGTACTGCCGTTTCTTACGAGGAATTAACGACGATTAGTACTTGGAATAATGTTGAATAATGCTGGTCTTAGAAGCCTAAAATTAGCCCGCTGATGGAACATCTATCTCTGAAAGAAAGGTGTTGATAATGGAGTGTCAGGTTTAAAAAAAACAGCTATTTTACCATTTTGAATTTCATGCAGATCCAACGACCCGACAACGAGATATGATCCATTGGGATAGGTCTAAGCCTTGTTCATGTTTCAACATAGCTAAGGTCAGAAATGGCAAAATGTGTTGGGAAGATATGGTATACAAACCTTATGAAATCATTGGTTACGACTTGTGGCAAGGTCCATTTACACATGATGTAAGTGTTTGCCATAAAGTTTTAATATCATCCAAGACTTTGGTGGGGAGGGAGGGGCTAAGAATTCAGCATGCTTGAGACAATACGTCGCAGTGTCAGACAGTACAATACGACATGTAATAATCCGACGCATTTTCTATTTTAGACATTACTTAACTCGTAGACCTTTCTTGATTCATCATTTGGCTGTTCCTTTATGCAATTTTGGTCCCTATCAGTCCTAATTGAAATCTATTCTGCGGGCACTCGTAGTTCCGATTAGACCAGGATTGACACATATGTTCGTGCTCTGAGTTGAAGTGGTGAAGGGTTTTCCTATTCCACAGTGTAATTATCCTCTCGGGGCGGTAAGATGAAATACTGAAAGGGTCATCAAGAAATGCCGGAATGCTATGTTATGTCTCAAAACTCCATAGTTCCATAGCAACAGCTATGAAATAAAGGTGAGCTCCTCCTACAAACACGGGAACATGTCATAGTAGCCTGTTTCTCTTTTAAGACAATTAGATTTCCCCTTGGACGAGAAAGTCGTTCGATACCGTTTCACTACATGTATACAATGAGCCGATACGTAGCAAATTTTCACTGCCAGCAACATCAACGTAAACGGTGCCCGGGTCAGGAAGTGGTTAACAATGTGAGAAATACATCATCATTAGACAAAACATACGGGAAGGCTCTACATGTCTAGCCTCTACCAGGCTCCAGAGGCGGCTGGAAAGAGTACAAATTTGCCCAATAGACAAATGACATATCAGCGGAGTAAGTCAGCTGGCCGCATTCACTCTTTTTAGCCGCCTCTTGAGCCTGATAGAGGCTGCTACATGTCCACACCAAACCGGCTGTACAGGCCTCTCCCATTTGCCTACAGCAGGGGACCCGACTAGTTCCGTTAATTACGACGGGAAGTCAATTTGTTTCCTATCATCGAGCTTCCAATAAACCGGCCGGATAAAGATTCTGGAAACACGTGGAATCGTTGTACGATAGGGAAACGTGCTTCCTTTTCCGGTGGTTAAGGAAGGTACTCTGGACAAGATATGGCCGGGACAGAAACCTGGGAAGATTGTATGGCCTTCTATGCCCTCTGCCACGTGTACTGAGAGTACGAGAAACCATTAGAAATGGATAACACAGGATAGTCTCTGAAACAGGCTCCTTCGGTTTATTACCTTTGCTAAGAAGGTTATGTTTTCGACGCTGTTTGCGGGTGGGTTTGTGGCAGCACAACTTGAAAAGTTGTGAATAGATTTTTATTATATCTGGTATTTGGGCAGGTCGGTTGGGTGTCAGAAGGATGACTGCTGAGACAACAACGATTTACCGGTTTCGACCTTTTATTCAAAAATCTTCATCAGAATCGTATATGGGCAGGTGTTAGCAAAACGAAGATCAAATACCACTATGAGTCCCCTAGCGGCTTCCTATGGTACTGCAGGAGAAATTACTGTTTTTGCATCTTAAATTCTGGATATGCAATGGTCATGATTTTTGGGTGCCAGATAGCTCTTTTTCGGGGTCTTATCACTTGTCAACCGTGTAATAAACCCAAACACCAGTCGGCCACGTAACCTGCTAGGGATGCTAAACACAACATCGGACAACACAGTTGATTCATTTCAAATTTGAATGGGCAGAGTGTGTATTCATACATTAGATTCATCTCATATTTCTGAAGCTATTTTGCTTTTGATGTGCACGTTCTGGTTAGTATGACATATTTGAGGGGGGTGGGGTGTCCAGAGCATTGATTGACGGATGGATGCGTTTGTCTGTAAATGGCAGAGACCTCGTGAGAGATTTTATCTGTCACAGACAGAGCGCTCAGTGTTCCCAAACTATCTACCAGGCAGCCCACAGCTGTATTGTGCTGCCGAAAATGGGTGGGGCTGAAATTCATCCTTGCTCAGAAGAATGGTCAGCAGGAATGCTTTTAGGTGTGACTGGGGTCAAGTTTAATCCGGTAGCCATGGAGTCTTTCTGGTGACGATGATGATGTCATCGCGACCATGGCTTCCTCCTCTATTCCATCTTAACCACCGGGTCGTTTGGGGCGAGACATTCAACTTACCAATTGCAAACAAAAATGGGCTGCTAGTTTCTGCAACAATATTTTTTTCCACACGTGACCTTCACCCGGAGTTGTCCACACCTTCCCAATGTTTCCAAACCGAGCTGATTGAGCGAGCACGTGGGATAGAGTTACGGCAGTAACCACAAACTACCATTAGAAAGGCAATACTGATACGGCCTTTCTACACAGAGGTGGAGACCGTTTGAGTGATAAAAAAGGTCTGATCTCTCAGCGGTCGCTCAGTAAGCATATTCCAGTGATCTCTCAATATAAGCGTTTAAGTTGCTATCAAATTTGGACTGGTTCAAAACTGTCGGAGCATTTCCACAGAAACAACATTTTCAGGCGTTTTGGCAACTGCCAAGCCACCGCAGACCTTCCCGCAATGTCTCGGATGGGTACAAGTCATGTAAGCAGGGGGTAACGGCCATACGACACTTTGGGAAAGTTTGGTCTGTCAGGGGTGACCACGAAATAACAGGTGCTGTTATCAGGGTGAGCTCTTGACCCCAAAGTCGATGGACTGAGGCAGATACATGTAACGTTACCGTGTCTCGAGCTGAGGCTCAACACTTCTTACAAACCTAAGACGTGTCTATCGATCCACGAAGGCTTGAAGATTGAATATTCGGCTTTTCTTAGATAATTAATAACAAGTTTTTTTTCCGGAAATCTCTTGTTTAAAGAGATAACGATATTTCTTCAATACTATCTCGTGTAGGCTTACGTCCCTACGTATACAAATGTATTACATGTTGTAAGTATTTCGACTACAGTAACCTCTATTACGACAAATGTATTTACCTAATAGACTCCAAGAAGAGCTGGTTACATTGTTCTTCTAAGTTACCGCACACAGTAACTTCTACCGGCCCTTTTTTTAATCAGTTCGTCAGAGCCTGATGTTGCGATCGATTTCACGAAGAAATGCGGATCGTACATCATACTCATATAGATCATAAATAACAATACATCAGAAAAGAATCACATCACAATCTTGCCTCGAATTTACATTGTGTCATCCGCTTTAACATTACCTCAGATTCAATATCATCATTACTTAACATCATATTGTTCCTCTTGTGTTCTAGGAAGCCGGGAAACAGCCTTCCTGCACGCCATCGTGTCCGCGGGAGTGGCGTACGGCGTGGCCCGAGCCTGCAGCACCGGGGAGCTGCAGGAGTGCAGCTGCAGCAAAGCCAAGACTAAGCCGCCTCCTGGCGCAGAGTCAGCCGGGGGAGAGTGGGAGTGGGGAGGGTGCTCCCATAACATCAGGTTCGGAGACAACCTGTCCAAAGAGTTTATGGACGCTAATGAAGTGGCCGCAGACGATACTGGACTAATGAACTTACACAACAACGAAGCAGGCAGAAAGGCAAGGCCACCTGTTCCATGTTCAACTGCAATTCCTATTGCCTGTAACATTCTCGTAGTTGAATCGGTATAAATACAGGAGACGTACAGCTATTGGGATGGGCAAGGCTGCATTCTTTGCCACGTGTTTTGGAAATAGATATTTTATTTTCTTCAATTAAGAAGTCGTTCCAGGTCTTGGACACATACCGATACAAGTTTACCATCATCAGATGATGTTGAAATTCTATACTACCCTGTGTTTCCAAAAAGGGTCCCTGCTGCGATTTTGGACGTACTGCTTTTCAAAAAAAATTATTTTTTGTTCATTTTCATTCGTAACCTTTCCTTTCCTTTCAACTCTAACATTAACAGCAATTTTTTTTTTTTCTGACAGTCAATCAAGGCCAATATGAAGGTTACCTGCAAGTGTCACGGCGTGTCCGGGTCTTGCGCCACCATGGTCTGTTGGGAGTCCATGCCGAGCTTTCGACAAGTCGGAGACATTATCATGGGAAAGTACCACGGAGCCACGTACGTCAAGATCAACAAAAAGGGATCCAGATTACGTCCGAGAAACAAAAGACACAAACGCCCCACAGCACACGACGTGGTGTATCTGGACGATTCTCCAGACTACTGCGAAGTCGATGTGGCGAAGGGGTCGTACGGAACGCGCGGGCGGAAATGTAATAGAACAAGTGCGGGGGTAGACGGCTGTCAGCTACTCTGTTGTAACAGAGACTTCGTGTCGAGAGAGGAGACCACAGAGGAGAGTTGCAACTGCAAATTCAAATGGTGCTGCGAGGTCACTTGTAAGAAATGCAAGAAGAAAGAGCTGGTACATTACTGTAAATAGACTCCAGAAGACATGGTATGACGTCAAGGGGACTTGGATTTAACTTGACTTAAGCAACAGTGCTGTACTGCAAGTTGTGGATATGACAAATTTCTGTACATTATTATTGCCATTGTCATTATCATCTTTATATCGGAGGTGTTGATTGAGTCAAGACCGTAATCACAAGTTAGCGTTATGTGGAAACTATACCGAACTTGCATCCAAGTTATGTAATAATATGTAATGCTTTAAATAATGAAAAATCTGTAATTATCCATGGAAACAGTGTTAACCACATATAGGAGGGCACTTTGATATTGTGTAGCAACTGCTATGCATGTAATTATTCCAAATAATTGAATTTAGCATAAAAAATTATCAAACGTTGCAAGGTAGAGATACGAAAATACACACATTGTGGGGTGGGTGTACAGAAGACTTGGGACATGGTTTAAGGTCGAGAGTGTTCAGAAGACTGACTAGATCGAACCTGATGATTTGGCTTTTTGATTGAATAAAGCAACAAGGAAATATTGCCTCTTTCTCTGAACGGCCAATGGGCTAGATATGCACTGATGCAAGGGTCATTTCAAATACATGATATGTCAAGGCAGTTAAGGTCTTGGATGGCGAAACAGGTGGTCTTGAACATTGAGGCAGTCAAGATCTATCCGATTCCGTTGGCATGACTATAGTATTGTGTTCTGTTGTGTAGAGATGGGCTAAGCCGATTAAGAGCCTGATAACAAACAAAAACTGACAAAACTCGCTGGGTGCCATTAAGAAAATTATGCCATGAGGCCATACTAAGTCAGTCACTTGGTCATTACAATTGAGAATTCCTTATTTTTTGTACACATTTGATCAAATTTACAAAGTTTACATTCTCCAATCTATTTTCTTGATTTTTTTCGATCCTAAATTTTCCTACTTTCTCTTGGCATGTATTTACTACTCTCGGCATAAGAACTGGGGGACTGGAACGAACTACTGAACTACTGTAATAGTAGACTGCAACAGGGCAACAGACTCTGTCAGCACCAGACCAAAGAATTATTCAAAATATTCAACACTCACAAGACTTGCTGACAAATCATGGCCACTGCAGCTGACTTTGGGCACAGGGATTATTTGTGATTTTTAATTGCAATTAAAGTTTAGATGGGATTAAGGGAGAACATCTACTAACATAATTCTACCAGGGTACACAATTCCGCCACCCTGAAAATATATGTCCAAAGTGAAATCAAGGAGGTTGAAAATCAACTTTTGATTTTAACTCCTTTTCCAAACAAATCTCAAAACAAACGTCCCACAGTATAAAGCACTCCTGTATGTCTAAATTGTGCATACCTGGAGGGCGCTGCACGAGAGATCTCTTAAACCCACTGTTTTTCAAAGTGGCAGATTTATGTAACCTGACGGATTAATGTTAATGTAGGTTAGGCCATGTACAATGTAGCTATAACTCAATTGAGTCTTATTGACATCACAAAAATCATAGTAATACATCAATAACTTCTCGAGTTTGTCCTCTCCAGAAAGATTCACACCCACAACAACAAAAAAGCAACGGCACCAAAAACATATCCTCCTTGGTGGTCAGGTACTAAAAGGTTAATTATCCACATACAGAGCTGTTCTGTTTGTACAACAGAAGGACCAACTGATACTTGCTTAGACAAACCAGCCAACATTCCTGAGGGTAGAATTTTGTGTATGAGTTCACTGCCAAGGTCGTCCAAGAAACTCCCCAGTAGCGGCTGTCCAGATGTCTGCACCTGAACTTAAGATAAAACTGACTTAGTAGTCTGGTGATCTTTTGATCAACAAAGATAAAATTGCTTTGCATCATTTGCCCTTAACCCCCACCCCCATTTGACGCACTCATTTTTTGTGTTGGAACAACTCTGTGGCATTAAGTATTCCTTAAGTGGGTAGGTATCTCACTGAGTTGTACCTATATTGTGCCAAATTATGAAAGACGTTCGCAAAGTGGCTAAAACTGGCGGCAAACTGTGTCTGAAATTGCAAATTAATGGCACATAGTGGCGCAACGAAATGCAAAAATCTTTGTGATGAATTTTAATCATTGTACAATGTACATTGTTTTTTGATTTAGTGGCAACACTACAATTTCCAAACAAGTTTTCTTGTACATGTATCTGACTTGGAGCCGTGAAAATGTGATATCCATTTCCTGGCATGGCCATTTTGTTTGTAGGGGAAAATGTAGGGAAAAGTTACAGTAACAACTTTGCACAAGTAAGCACAGTCCAATGAGATCATACCCGCTTAATCAATGGCTATCACTATGGTGTGGGGAGTTGATAACAGGACAGGCTTCATCTCATCACTGTGACAGCTCTGGTGCTCACTGTGACCCAGACAGGTGGAATCTGCCCCTCCGGTTACACTGATTACACTAGGACTGCTCAAGGCACATCAGAAGCAGCAACAGGAAAGCATTGTATAATCCCATTTCTGGCCAAATCTAGCTTGTCATAGAAAGTGTTTTTTTCTGCATCCACACTGTCATACTGCAGTAGCCTTGGTCAGCAGAAATGAGAAAACTTAAGAAAAGCACACATCAAGACAAACTATCACATTGTCCATGCTGTATAACGTTAATAATAACGGAACAGTACACACTAAGTAGTTCATATTGCCCACTTTTCCATTTTCTAAAACTACAGGTGCTTATCACTGTATGATGCATGTATGTATACACCTATCACAAAATCTGGCCCTATTTCTGGAAGTGCTTTGCAGGCTATTTCTAAATGCTTCTATTAATCCATAAGTACAGGATTGTATGATAATAATGGAACAGATAAATGCACACTGAGCATTACATCTGGCCCTCATTTTCCATTTGCTAAAACTTCACTACAGGTTCTTGCAACTGTATACTACATGTATGTGTACACGTATCACACAATCACAAAATCTGGACCAATGTCTGGAAGTGCTTTGCAGGCTATTTCTGAATGCTTCTATTAATCCACAAGTACATAGTACATGACTGATGATAATGGAACAGTGCGCAGTGCATCTTGTCATTTGCTAGAACAGGGTGCTTGTTACTAGTACTGTACACGTATCACACAATCAGAAAATCTGGCCCAATTCCTAGAAGTGCTTTGCATCTATTTCTGAATGCTTCTGTTAATCCATCCTCTTTGCACCAGATTAGTAGTGACCTGGGAAGGAAGATGGCGGCAGCCGCTCATGATAATGAGAAACTTCATTGGCAGGGAATGCCTTGGTATCAGTGGGGTGATAGCATATATGCCTTCACATGTGTGGAGTCGAGATATTTCATAGGCACCTGAAGAAAGGTATAATCCACGTTCGTCATTGATTCTGGTCAGTTTGGAGCAAATTGGAGCACACTGGCGCAATGGCCTAACGAGTAGAGTGCTCTCCTAGCACACGGTAGGTCATCATGAGTTTGATCACTGCACAAGTCATGCAAAGACTTTAAAAACGATACAGACTGCTTTCTCTGCTTAGCATTCAACATTTGGGAAAGAGTATGGAGGTTAAACACACTACCAGCAGACCAGTCCCCTGCTGTAGTGATTGCACAAAGTTGTGTTGCCCAAGGGGTTTGAATCGGAGATGGGCGCTGCCATATGAGGCACCAAGTGGTGGGGGATTGAGGACTTTAACTTGTTTTTTTAAACTTTGAGCAGAGTGTAGATCTTTGGACGTTGCAATATCCAACTGCTGTCAATCGTCACTAGAGGGCCCTTAAAGAACTCAATGAAAGGACAGTTCCCAGACAAAAACTTGTTGTTGATGTTCATTTGCTTGTTTGTTCGTTCATTTGTCCAGACTCTCATGGTGCCTAGTAGCACTTCAGTAGCAGCGTGTATTCTTAAGGGGGGGCTGCTAGCCCTTCCCCTTTAATGTGCTTGAGGCACCTCCTCAAACACGGGACCCCCCTTTTCCCGTCCCTTCCAAAAGATGCTGCAGCACCAACCGAGATGTCCTGACCCCGGGATATCAACCAGGGTCTCCAAATTACTACCTAATTTGTAACAGGAGCTCAACTTGAAACTGCTACTAGTTGAGCCTCAGGGACATCCCAATGGAAAATGACGAGTAATAAAAATATCCTGGCTGCACCCACAACAATTTTGAATGGAATAACCC
Source organism: Branchiostoma lanceolatum (assembly GCF_035083965.1). Lineage (NCBI taxonomy): Eukaryota > Metazoa > Chordata > Leptocardii > Amphioxiformes > Branchiostomatidae > Branchiostoma > Branchiostoma lanceolatum. The sequence continues at coordinate 27,964,407 of NC_089723.1, forward strand.
TGAACATCCATCTGGTGGGTCCTGAGAGTCGAGCACATGTAGCTGGTGGCAATACTGGTATGACAACCACAGTCAGTCTGACACAGCTGACTACAGCCTGTCACTGTACACGTGGGCCATCCAGGAAGCCGCAAAGGTCAAAGTCAGGCCTATTTACATTTTCCCAGGAAGAGCAAAATGCATCTTGTCAATCAGCGGTGTGGTATACTGTTTAACGTTTGTTACTACTTTCTAGATCCCAGTATTCTTACTGAGGTATGGAGTGGCATTTCATAGTATAGCTGATCTGCCATCAGTTAAAATGCATAACTGCTTAAAGATAGTATCTGGTGTCATATCATATTGTTGAAATATAGTCAACAAATACATGAAATGATCATGCACTTTTCACTAAAGGCTTGGTCACAAGTGAATGGCCCAAATTTCCCCAATACAACCTGTGTGTTTACAATGTATTATGTTGTTAGTGTTGGCTTAGGTGCCAATTAGCCAAATAAACAACACATATTGGCAATTTTATGCCTTATTCAGTGTACAAACATTATGCTTTATTCATGACTATTACCGAAACAATGACAACAGCATGGTATGTTTTGTTCATGCTGATGAGGATAGAGTGACATGGGTGTTACCTGTTTAAAATATTGCTTCTACCTCTATTCAAATTATGACAATTAAAAAAATTGTACAACAGAATGGTAGGACATATGTGACAGGGGGTCTAAGACTTCTGTAATAAAGTAATAGCCTGCATAGGAAACCCAATCACATTTTTGAAAGGTTTAATGTGAAAAAGGCCTCTTATTGAATTTAAATCTACATGTATATGCAATTTTTCATCTTTGATTTTCTGATGATTTCAATCAATTTTGTTGGCATGTCATATCTTACTGAAAGGAGGTCAGCTCCCCAGGTTCAAGGGTGGACATCTATCAGGTTCATTTCCAGATTATAAGCCCTGGCAGCTGTTTAACTTCTTAAAGGCTTCAAGTCTGAAGAACCCTATTATTTTGAGACAGCAGGGACTTCTAGCGAGGCAAAGTTTGGGAAAAACAGTGTTGATGTCAAGTGGCCAATTAACGAGGCTTTCATTGCATCAATTTGTGAGGGAGGATTGAACCAGCTTGCCCTGGTTTAAGTCCACGGGGTGTCTGGCAAGCTTCAAGCCCGGCAGTGTACAATGGAAAGTGTCAGCACCAAGCCTACTCACCGAGACTTGTGTTCATTGTCAGAAAACACGTCCTACAAGAAACAACAAAGTGTCAATTGCTGAGTGGCACAAAGGTTTCGCTACCACTTAAACCCTCCGAGGCTGTCGAAAGACCGACTCACTCCGCAAAGATGTCGTCTCATTGCTGGCCGAAGCATTTCAAGTACCGACCCTTTTCACCACCCTTTATATATGTTAAAAAGTTGAGAAAGGCTTAACAATGGAGAAATTCTGCTGCATTCACATGAGTCTGAGATCTGTTACCAATATACAAATCATATAGTTGGCTTTATTCAACAAAGCATTGGAGACAACAGAAGCTATCACGGTGGTGAGGCAAGGAAGGATATTAAACTAAGAGTATCTCAAGGAAAGGAAAGTCCCCTAACACTCTTATGTCTAATTAAGATGAATATGATGCGATCAATAATAAACATACTGTCTTGTACATACTTTTAGCTGATGAAAAATAGAATTTGTTCATATCTTGATACGAAATCAATGCAGCAATTTTCTACGAAACATAATCAATTTGCTAACTTTACCACTATGGGAGCACTTGCGGTCAGGAAGTATTAATCAGACTGTAAATTTACGTTTAGGCCAAAAAAAGTTGGTTCTTTATTACTAGAATGACTGAAATATACAACTAACAAACATCTGTACTGTATGTTCAAACCTTTCATTTTGGTCTTGGTGTTTAACAAAGATCAACTGACAAACATTAAATTTTTCTACATGCAAAATACATCTGTACTTCCATTTATGATGAGATTTTAAATTAGTTGACAATGAATTTCTCACAGGAACACCAATTTCTCACAGGAACACCAATCCAAAGACATATCATGGGTGTGGGAACCTAACCTATTACTCTTGCAGCTTGGGAGAACAGCTTCTGTCTGAAATGTCTACAAATAAACAGACAAACATGTACTACAAAGAAACTACTCCACATTGGAAACAGTAACTATACAACCACAAAAAGACATTCCCCACAACCATGCTCCCTGAAGCCTCCACTTCAAATCTTCCCGTACTTGAATGGAGTTCATTGTAGGCTCAACACAGGCATAATGAAAGAGGGAGGGAGAGAGGGCAAGGGAAGAAGGTAGGTGACAATAGAATGTGGCTTGGGACTTGTATATGTACACTTCCTGACATTCTCCTCAATCGGTCATACAAAGAGCAAAACAAACAACATGTGCTGTATGTAAAGAGATGACCTCACACAGTCAAAGAGCAATGAGATAAAGTTTGAAGATTACAATTGTTTAGCTCATTGTAATTATAAAAGTAGTGTCAGTATCAGCTTTTCAGGTAATATTGAAATGAATGAATGAATGAATGAACATACATGTAAAACTGTTTTTTGACATCTACTGACATTGCCATACAATTGCAGCTGCAGTTGTCAAATCATGTCTTTAAATTTTCCATGTAGTTTTGACAATTTTACTAAGCATACTCGGATCTACACTGAGGTTACACAACAAGACAAGTTTTGTTAACCTTAGATGATAATACATACTGGTAAACATGAGAATTGGGTTGAATTTGACCTTGCCCCTGACCCATATTCAGGCAAGGTTTGCCTCCCATCACACATGTGTGGGTGTGGAACATTTATGATGGCAGAGGCTGAGGCAGGAGATTCACAAGGTAAACTGTTGGTGTCCTGGTCTGGGGAGGGGGTTCTGGCTAACTTTCATCACAAGTCATTCCCAGCTTAACTCAGGCAGGGAGTACGGCTGGGACCTTCCTGTGACACAACGCAGGTCCAACATGACACAAGAACACTTCAGGTCTGCGGAGGGTTCAAAATGAAGGGTCCTTAACTGTCTCACGGGTGGTACAACTGTCATCCGAGAAACGAGTCTTTGCTTTAAGTAGCACTAAGTGTTGTGTCTCCTATCAACTCGTTCTGTGCTTCTGTGCATAGCTATAGAAATCTTTTTAAAAATTGCATTTGATCATATGTATGGGCACTTAGATACCTTAACAACCACTAATATTAGACAAGGCAGGATATTACAATGATGTTTTTGGTGAAGCAATACCTGTATCACCTGTCATTTCCCTCTGTACAGACCACCGTGGAAAACAGTCCACACATTGCTTATCTATTTCAGCTTCTATTCTCACCTCACTATCAGTGGCTGGGTCACATTAGAAGGAACCTAGCTGCATGGGGGGTCCTGGGGGGTCCTGCTTTACGCTAAATTCATGAAGACTGAATATAGTGCTTAACACTAAATTCAGGCGCCAATAACGCTTTATACAAGATGAATGGATTATACTTTACGTCGAATAAGAGCGATCCGGCTATGAATTATGTAGAATAAAAATGCCTGATTGTGCTTGACAGAAAAACACATGCAAAACCCCTTTAGACTGACACCAACTTCAATACCTAGTCGTTCCTTTGATGAGAAACAGTGCGTTTCCCTGCAGCAGCCAGATGCATGCATGAGCAGTGTGATCCACCCTGACATCTCTGTTGTGTGTGAAACTGAGCACATGGCTGACATGGGTAAACTTTCCCATGGGGCGAGAGACAGAGCGATTAACGACCTGCACCTGACCTGCCACCTGTGGCACAGGAACGACAAACATCGGATGACAAAAGCCAAGCAGCGAGGAGAGTCTGCAACCTTGGGACGCAATGACTGGATTCCTGCACTAGACCACAGACATGTGACGTATGTTACAGAAAAAAACAATTTAAAACTGCGTGATATGTTTAGGCTGGACTGTATTGTATATGACAATAACAATCACATATTAAGCAATCTCGCACTTTCTGTCTATTCAGCACTACCTCAGTTTGTAGCTTTGACAGAAATCACACTACGCTGTAGGCTGCAGTTCTAATGACAGCTGCTAGGAAGACATTTAAATACTTTATTGAGGCAGCAAAGTTTATTCTGATACCTCAAAAATGATTATAGATAATGATCTGTTTTGACCTCTTGACCTGACAAACTTAACCAGATTGAAGAAGAGACAGAGTGCATCTCAAAAGTTTCTCAAAAAGTAGCAAACACTTTTGTTGTGTGTAAGCTTTTAAACATGTCCTCAAAAGTACACATGTATGCCAACAAATGTAAATTACTGTCATACATTTAATACTTTAATCATAGGCAAAGCATCAACATAAGATAATTTGTCATAGAATAATGTCTTCCAATGATTTAGGATCATACATGTGTATCTATCTTTTGGTGCATTACTGGTATGGTTGTAGTGACTAGCTTCTTATCATTGAGTCATGACCAACTTACCCTTGTGCATAGATTTGGAATTGGGAGACTGAGGGTGTACAAAGAGTAAAATCAGTCAATTGCAATGACTCCAAGACAAGAGGTCAATCTTCTTCAAATGTTGCATTAAGGAATTATAAACGCTTTAAAAGCAATCTAAAATGTCTGTCTACGGAACTGTAACGTTGGCAAAAAGGGGTTGTAAGTTTGGTGGTTTGTTTCTTTAGTCATGACAAAGCTGGAGAGTTGCCGATGCACTGATACTACACAGAACCTGGGACGATGATTGTGCGTGACGTGTCGTCAACTCAAACTGCGAGGCTCGGAAACTTTTCAGGCTGGTTCATGCAAGGTTCATGTGGGTGTCAATAACCTTCTTTCTTGGTTTTGAGCATGCACACTGAACATTTGAGACAGAGAGAGTAATAAACTTTTGAGTGCACTGAAAAGAGTGTACCGGTATGTCTCTTCACTTCCTGGCATTGGAATCAAGACCTGGCACAAACGTCTAAGGACTAAGGAAGCACCACCCTTCCTCATTTTGCTGTAACCAACAACCTCAGAGTGCCACTATACATGTATGAGAGGGAGGTAATGTACATACACCTTCTAGCTTCACAATGGTAACGCTTACCAACAGATATCCTGACTTGTTGCACTTGCTGGCCATGGGTTCTTATCTTGTTTGAGAAACTGTAATTTGTTCTCCCTGGCTATTGATGAGTTATATGAGGTTCTCTTCTACCATCTTACAATATGTCTTCTGGGCTTAGATACCTCCTACTTGACATAGCAAGCTGACACAATTCTAGTATTACACAGAATAGCTACAAAATACTACACAATGGTCAGGGAGTGTTCATATGTTATTTATTAGCAGGTGTTCTTATCTAAGTTTGGGGCTTGCCTATTTGGTACTTCATAACATCAATCCTTGGACGATTCTAATCTGCAAAGTTACAACTTCTAAAATCTTTACCTAATATTTCACTTCTGTTCCTGCAAGCTGCTCATAGCAGGCAGGTATTTCAAGTCCTGGTCTTCCTTGGTCAACAAACACTAACAAACACCGTTCTCCAGACATCAATCTACTATCCGACCCACAGTCAAGCTGTAGGTCAACTAAGGTCAGGACAAAACAACCTATAGGGTATCAGATTTCCAGGGTGGTCTGAACTGGAAAGGTACATCAGTACATTTACAGTGTGTTAAACCACTGAAGAAGCCACATTGGTGAAACCGCTCTGGCTGGCAGGCTGAATAAAAGTTTTAATCTGGAACTATGTGGCTCCAAATGTCTTACTCTTAATGATTGCACTCATTTGCAGTGCAAAAGATGTCGTTTAGGTGAGAAATGAATCCTCTCTTCATTTATATACTATTACTATCCTATCTTCATTTACAAAATTCCAAATTTCTTTCTCCATCCCCAACTTAATAAAAATTTATAGTTACAATGAAAGTTCTAGATCAGATATATAGGGAAGATTGTTGCAACTTTTTAACCGAGACCCAAGCAGTCCTACCAGACCCATAATGCAGTGCAGAGGTCATCTGGGTTTAGGGAACAGCCTGATGAAGAGGATCATGAAGAGGAAAATGATACAGACGATGGCGAGCATGGTCCACATGGTCCAGTTACACGACCGTTTCACGTGCTCCTCCAGCCTGTCTGTCTCCACCTTTAGACGGTCGTAGTTACCCTCCGCTAACTTGGATGACTTGTCCAATACCTACAGTGGGGAATAAAAGGCTTCATTTATATGCTTTCTTGAACTTAACTGTGTTTACTGTACAGACCATTGGTGTAAATCAAAGAAAACAAAGTAAATGTACTTTCTGTTAGCTGACAATCAGTGCCCCAAGCAGATACGGTCCCCAAGCAGATACGGTCCCCCAAGCCTAAGAGCCTGGCCCCGATAAGTTGAAAAATCGCTGTGTGGGAGGCCTGCAACGGAGACTAGCCAGGACCCCCCATTCAGACCCTCAGAAGAAGGAAACAACTGGTTTCCTCCCTGATGATAACAGGGCCCCATACCCACCTTGGTGTCCTCCCTGATGATGTTCTGTGCGGCCAGCTGGTTGTGCTTCAGGCTCCTGGCTAGTGTCAGCATCTCCTCTGCTATCTTAGCCTGCATGTCCTGGTGTCTCTGTAACACTGTGTCCAGGTCCCCCTCAGGCTCCTCCCCTCCCCTACATGGAACACACAGTAGGCAGACATTCACCAAGTCATTCAGGATAGGCAGTTTTAAGGGTACCGTTGCAACCCCTACTTTTATTCCAAAAGAAGCATTTTTCTAGGGCTTTGTCAAACCTCCTTGGTCAGACTGTAAAGGCTTTGCTTGTCTATTCCTGTTATGTGTAATCTGATGTTTAATTCTACATAGTTCATAAATCTAGTGATTGGCAATTTTGCTATAATGTGCAGGAATGACATGGTAAGGTATAGCATAGTCTGCCCCTCCAAGTTCAGACTGCTGACTGGCCCTTAATCTTTATGCTGGAATGATGGGCAAAGGACCTTGGTGGAAAAATTCTTCAAAACCCTGGCACCATTACACAGTGCCCTCTATGGACCATACCTAGAACTACAAGCAATACTCCAAGTCTCCCATATGTGTATCAAGTTTCCCACCAAACATAACCATACCTTATCATCTAATAGTCCATGAAACTAGAATTGTCCAATGGGAGTTGCATATCTAAACATGGTAATTGGTATGCAGGATTTCCCAACACACAGTTTATGAAAGGACTGCATTGTACTTAATTTGTAGATTTTCAGGGTTCTCAAACACGATACTCACCTGCTCCACCTTGCACCTGATGCATCTGGTGCATCTGCAATAAGAGTGGAAAAACGGGAACATTGGTCTAGGGCAGGTGCATAATCAGTCAGCATGGTGTTTGGCAAAACACACAACAGTATAGTGAAAATGGTCACACTTCACAATGTCATCTCGTCAATCCATTTTTTCCAAAAGCAGAAATTATGCAAAATAAATCTAGCATTGATAGAAACTTACCACTTTTGTTGTCATTGTCCATCTGCAAAAAATAAAAAAAAGGTATTACCAGGCTGATTCTAAAAAGAATGCACTGTCACTTTGATCACAAAACAGTGACTAAGTAGTGACTTCAAGCTGATTCACTAAAATGTCAGCCCACAATGAACAGTGGGCCATGGCTTAAAGGAGCATCCCATTCCAGAATCAGGCAATTCAGCTGTCTTTTTGGCAACAGTCCTTTTCTAAATCCATGTACCCCCATACGGACCCGCTTCTAATGTATTTGCATGGCCAACTTCGGGCACAATTTCTCGCCACAACGGCAGACGCGATAAGCTTACGAAAGCAGTCGAGTGACTATCACACATATACAATATACACGAAATGTTTTAAGACTATCGCGTCTGGGGATACAGAAATTGTGGTGTTTTTGTAAGAACTATTGAACTCTGCCATTGTTGGAAGGGTCCTCTGGGGTTTTCAACAACTCAATCACTATTATGTTCACCCTGCGTTTAGGCTTCAACTTATGCTAAATTTGACAAAACAAATTGGATTCAAGCATAACGATTTAGTCTCTGATGAATTATAATACCCGCTTCTGGAGTGGAATGCTCCTTTAACATCCTGTCCCAAGGATTGCAACCTTTTCATGTATCCAGCATATTGGGTGAGCAACACAGTCCGGATTCAAACTCTCAGAGGCTGGGTCACTAACCACTGGACCACGCATGCTACAGACAAGGGTGGATATTTGCCCAACATCCCCCTGCTCAACAGTATAACTTCCCTACCTTCCCCAGAAGCTCTTCCCTCATATCCTTCTGGTAGCGAGACCTGGCCCTGGCGTGGAGCTCTCGTGTCTTCCTATTGGACAGCTGTGAGGAGGCGGTGCTGTAACGCTCCAGACAGGGCTGGCCTGGCTTCATCATCTCTGTGGCGAGGACTCGTTCACTGGGAGATTCCTGGATTGTAGGACATATATTCACTCAGTGAAAAAAAAGGAAAAGTGATCTCAAACCAGTTTAAAGCTCACTGATGAACTAATCTTTCACTGGTCATGAGAGAACCTATGTATGTATTTACAGGTTCATTGTACCCAAAATATTTCCCTAGCTCTATTTCATAAGCAAGATGGACTGTGGACCATGGCTTAATGTCCCGTCCTAAGGACTACAATCTTTTATAGTAAAGTTGGGTGAGCGACAACAGCCAGGATTCAAACTCCCAACCTCTAGATCTTTGTCCAGAGGCAGGGTCGCTAACCACTGGACTACACATGTTCCAGTGATTTATGCAAACTGTCAAGACTGAACTGATCTAACATTCTAAGTTTCCTTTCTCTGAACATGTTGTCAATGTCCAATGCTAGGAATATGCCAGTATTCAATAAATAGTGTGACACATAAAGGTAAAAACAAATAACTGAATTGTTTGAACATAAAAAAGGACCTTGAAGGTAAAAATTAAGAACTGAATTGTTTGAACAGAAAAAAAGACCAACGATCTTCTTATCCTGGAGTGAAAGAGTGTGGACTTTCATACTCACTAATTTTTCTGCCTCGATATATTTCTTTAAAAACTCCACTTTCTTGTTGTACTCTTTCAGGATGTCTGAGGCGGGTTTCCTGCAGGAAAAATATCATGATAATGTCTGCAATAAGAGAATACTGTACAAGTACTATTACTAGAAGAGATCTGGTTTCATATGTGAGAGAAAGTCAAATCAGTTGAGAAACAGGGCAATATTATCAAACTGTTGTCCCTTGCTGCAAGTTAAAGAAAATTTGGAAGGCATTTTTGTGTACTTATACACAGTGACAGAAAAGGATGTTGAAAGTTACCCTGGACTTGGTAGATTGTTCAGCTCACTGAGTTGCCCTTGAAGTGCCTCTACATACTGTAGAATGAGACAAAAAGAACATCAACTAGGTTTTCTTCAGCATACTGCATTGTGATTCATCTTTCTATATTACATTTTAGCACCGATCTAGTCCATGAAACAACCTGACAATAAAACAATGTGTATTTTAAAACGTAATGCAGAAATGCATTCTAAAGTTTTCTTTTAACAGGTTTAGGAAATAGTTTTAAAAACACCCCACAAATTCCCATTTGGTGAAACCATTAAATTAATGTTGTGATTGTTCTCTTGTATCAATACCTTCTGGAGAGTGACTAGATTATCCTGTCTACAGTCTAGTAGTCCCAACACTCAGCCTGGCAACATTATTGTTGTTGTCCTTGTTTAACGTCTATTCACTTGGTTCAGTTACATCATCATCATCATAGGTTACCCCCATATAGGGGCAAAGTTGGGGGGAGTTTAGGTCCCGGCTAATGCGGGCAGGCCTCCAGCCTGGCACGGTAAGACTCAATGGTGGGAGCCGTCACAACCGTGTCAGGCAGAGCGTTACGAGTCGTCTTTCTGGGTATCTAACTCGTGTTTGCGTGTTGCTGGAAGGGATTCTGGGATGGCGCATCAAGTCTGTGCATACTCTCAATGTAGCGGGAGAAGGCTATGTACATCTGCTTGTTGATTCCGTTATGATTTTTGCCAGATGGCAGATTAGAATGTGTATAATTTGGAAAGAGATTCAATCAAGGATGATCCTGTCAATAATTGATACAGATTGAACATCACCATAGTGATAGATCTATCCTGACGTCAGTGAAGCCTGTAGGACGTTCGAACGACAGAGAGTTTCGGACTTTTTCAGATAGAGATTATCTAACTGGTTGCTCGAAAATTCCTGTCTCGACGCCCCCCTCCCCTAATTCTCCACACTTCTCTATATAATGTATGCAAACTACTGCTGAGGGACTAAATTAAGTAACATCATACTTTTAAAACATGACCTACCTTTTCTAATCGCCAGTCGCCAGCCCTGCTTTCTGATGCCATTTCTTCACAGCGACCTAAAAGTCGACGAAAATTTATTTCCAACCTCGAAACCGCCATGTTGGCAGTGACGTCACGTTCACCTCTGACCTTTACTCTATTTATTTTTCAACAGAGGGCGACAAAATGTACATGTAAAATAGATTTGGCGCTTTAGGTACTAAATCATACAGTTGTTTGCTTTTGAATAGTCTTAAATACACATAATGCTTTATTTCTAAGTCCAGTACATCTAATGATTAGCTCAATATGTGTGTATTACTTTATTTATATGTAAAATACCACAAGTGTTTGGCTGCCCTGAAAAGTAAGCAGCGTCCGGTCGCTTAGTAACACCCTTCCGCCAACAAAGAGAAAACAAAACACCATTCCTGGCACGTTGTGCAGACATTTTCTGATTTTCCCAGGGATCTGACCAACCTTGTCCGAAAAAAAGGTGAGTAGCTGTTGCTTACACAGCGTAAAATGAAGTTATACTGTGTGTCGGTTATCGTTAATTGGATTTGTCTGGGTGTAAGCGGCAACGAGTGCTCTTGGCGTGCGGGGAAGACCTTAGTCCCGCCGTCACAAAGCCCACTTCACTGCCAAGAATGATTAGTATAAACTAGCGACTTAATAATTCATTGTGACCTTCCCGTGTTATTGTCAGATGAACCAAACACAGAGGAAGCTGTTTTGTGCAATGATTTGCGTGTTTGGCCGCAGACAAGAGTACACTTAAGAATTAAACCACTTCTAGGTCAAGCCCCATGCCTTTAAAGTCAAATATTACCGGGGCCGCCGGTCTTAGCTTTTCCTTTGAGCAAAGAACGTAAACTAAAAGCCTGATGAACCTACTAAGTAAAACAATTTGAACGAGATCTATAGTGATTTTTCATATAAAATTTAATATTGAAATGAAAAAGGCAACAAGCTAACTCTTGTTCTTTGTTTGATATTGGGCCCGTCTGTGCCAACATCGATACGGTAACCGATATGTCATTGGCAGCACGGAAACGTTTTGAAGATGAGGTTGTAGGCCTTGGTTTTAAGAACACATTCTACCGAGAAAAAAATGCGGTAACGGTAACCAAAGACTCGCGAGCATGTCTGAAAAAAAATCTAGATAAAAGAAAACATCGTTCTTTAGATTCCAACTTTCAACATGGCGGGTCTCTCATGTACAAGTGTACGTTGTGTTTAAGTTGCCGATGAGATGTTGATATCATGTCATTGCATTGAAAAGTTACAAATTTTCAGTATTTATTCTGTTTCTTTGCGTATATCAGACACATTTAAATATATTTTCTTCTTCTTGAAATGTTCGACCACAGACAGAGACGAGGACGCACCATGACAGCCGTATCAAACCCGATCGTTGCTCCTCTGACGGGCATCGACTTCCTCGCCGCCTCTCACTTCAAGATCGCCCAGGAACCCTCAGCCACCCAAAACTCCCTCCACAGTGTCTTCAAGAACGACTACAAGGCTCCTTACCAATGGCGGCGACAGAGCGCCTCGGAGCCGCCGCGACCCGCGCAGTTCATGCACGCGGACACCGGAAAGATCGGGGTGAAACTCTCGGAGACTCGCCAGGCCTTTCCAGAGAAGAAGTCGGAGAAGATGGAACTTAAGGACAAGTACACTTCCCTACAGGCCACCAACTTCAAGTCTGATGCCGACAAACGGATTGACAGTTTCCAGACCACCAATGCCGCGTATTTTCCCGCCAAGCCGCTGTCTGTGACCAAGCCCTCCAAGGACCCACACGAGAGAATGACCAGTTACATTCCTCAGGGAGACAAGGAGAAGGCGCCTAACCCCGTGTCTGACTACAGGGCCTCCTTCCCGGGACACGACACTGCCAATGTAGTCACTCAGAAGGCACCCAACATGCACAATGGTGAGTGGCCATTCAGTGACTTACAGGCACTTTTTATAATGTTTTTTTAACTGATACCTTATTTCGTGGACAGAAATAAGAAACATTGTAGCTAGGAAACTACCACCTCCTGTTTCTGTCATCATTTTCAATGACAAGTTCTAGCTTGTTGAATTGAATGTCCATGTAAATAAGTCGTGACTTTGCTTTAAAGACTTATCAAACATGTTTCCCTACAGCTGGTCCCCCCACCCTCCTGGGTGACGACCGCACACACAGTTTCGCCACCACCAGTACCAGAGCGTTCGATGGACAGTGGCTCCCACCTGTCGAACCAGTCCCCAAGGTAACAATACAGGACTTCATCACTACTGATGAGTTAAAGTAACAGTTAAAAACTAATCAGACATTGATTGGGAAGTCCAATATACAAGTTGCACTTTCTTTTTCACTAGTAAAGGTAAAGTAGTAACTTGAATCCTAAATTGAGGTGAAGCATATTGCTTTTTCAAGTATGTAGCTAAAAGTAGTAGTGCTATGCGGCTTTGCTATGGCTTGTGTTTCTAGCCAAGCACACCAGGTCACCTCTACTCTTCAGGATAAGTGTGTCGTCTTCTTTTATGTGCAGAGGTTTCAAGCTTGAGGCTTACACCTTAAGCTCCCTCATACACTGAACCGCTAGCTTTCACTAAACGCATGTTTTCTCATCAAACTTCCCATTGCTTACTCTGCAGCAAACGCGGTCGTCTGTGCCCATGGGTGACCCCACCAAGGTCAAGCACGAGTTCACCACGAAGCAGGTGTCCTTCCAGGCGCATCCGGGCGCTGAGATGAAGGGTTACGACAGGGGCGGCACCATGGGTAAACTACAGGTCACCAACTTCAAACTCGGGGACGGGAATGGCAGATACCTCAGCACGGCCGCTGAGTCCTACACACCCATGTGGGGCGGAGGTAAGACATGGGTCTATCTGGGTCTTGCACACCCATTCTCGACACCAACTTTTCAAACTCAAAGTCATTTATTGATTCAAACTGTCAACATTTCCTTCGATCTAAAGCAAACTTTTGTCCCTTGTTTAGAGAGATGCGATATCCCCAAGCACAAGCGGAATGACAGCAGCCTTCCACAGGGTGACCTTGACCCGTACAGGTCAACGGAACGGACCAACACAACCACCAACAGGTGGTACCTTCAAAAGGTGAGATCATTATCGGACAATATTTCAATTGGCTGTTCCATTTGAAAAAGGGCCAGGGGAGGGCAGAAGAGAAACAGAATTTTGCAATGTAAAATGATAAGTTTTAAGAAAAATTACACACATGGGAAGATAATATTTATTTTTTTGCTCTTCCCTTCACAGCATGATCTGAGTGGTCGTCCCAAGCCGATCAGCGGCGCCAACTTGAGGACTCGCAGCACGGTTCAGCTGAACGAGCCGCCGCTGGACAACCGCTTCTACAGCACCACCAACGCCTCCACGTTCACGCCCAAGTCTGTACCGTACGCCAGGGTCAGGGGAGGACAGCCTAGTGTCGTACCCCTCGACTACTACGGTTAGCTACAGCCTTTTTTTGCTGAAAACAGTTAAGCAAGACATCAGTTAAACCAGTGGATAGCAAAGTGCACACAACCAAGTATTCTATTCAAGACAACATTTCATTGACCATCTGCCACCTCCCTCAGGGCAATACTGACTGGTTCTATTTCGCACTGCTGCTAGCTGTCACTGCTAACAGATGCAGTCCCAAACATATCTACGCATATACCATAAGTAGTTCATAAAGTGCGTAATAGAATCAGTCAGTACTTCTTTTAGGAAGGTGATAGACGTCGGCTTGAGCCTTTAATAAAACACTTGGTTATGTACAAGGAACTTTGTGACCCAGTAACTTACCAACCTGATTAAACTGTTCACAGATCTAAATCAGTTAGCCACAGGATGATACCATGTGACTGGCCAATTTGTACTGAAAGAGTAACTTGTTGATCACATCATCTACAGTATCCATTTGCACAGGACACACAGAGTGTTGTAAAGAACTTTGTCAGATTGGTAATCTACTTACAAGTTAAGTTCTTTCCACACAATCTCAAATCAATTTCTCTACTGAAGCCTTGGCTGCTATCAGCTGCCTTCATCAGTGAGTACTGTACTAGTAATGAACTCCATGAACAGAAACGAGGGTGGACAAAATTTCAGTCACATTTGGGACTGCATCCTGCCACAAAGGAACCATGCAGCAAGCACTAGTAGGTACATTACAAAGCAGCTAAAATGTATGTTAAGAAATTGACTGGTTGTGTAGAACTAGACGGAACTTCACTTGTGGACACACAGCACCATACAGAATGACTGGACTTGTCTAATCCAACATGTGTATTCCAGGGGACACGAAGACTGACCCCACCTCCTGGAGTGACTTCCCCTCCCATGTGAAGGACAACAGAGTACCTGTTATGAGACCCAACTCTGAGGCACTGGACAATGTAAGGCTCAGCAAACATGACTACAACACAATACAGGATTTGAAATATAAGGGCTTGTTTTGTAGGATTGTAATATTCAGTGTGCAGTAGTTTGCATTCACTGACGAATATTTATAACAGTATGACAACAAACTTTGGCCAAAGAAGGAAACGCACATCTTTCCATTACATCACCTTAAGATTTTGCATTGTTTCTTTTAATAAATTGCTATGGCCAAGATGGCTGCCTTAGGACTTATTACATTACAGAATTACTAGTACTTCAACTGAAATGGGTGTGTCACACTCAGTATGTGACGTTTCTAGAAATAAGTCTTTTGGGGGGAGGCAAAGTCACATGTACATGTGTCTGCACCTCGAAAATTATAGCCTTGCATACTTCCACAACCCATGTGTTAATTACCCATCCTTTTTTCTTTGACTCCAGTTGCGGGATGCCCACTTCGGACCACCCCTTGGTGGAGAACGGTATTTTGAAACGACACATCGCAAGTCCTATCCCGCAAAAATCACGGACAGAATCAATGTTATCCCTGGAGCACTTCAGAAGAGTTCTGTTCCCCTGGGAACTTTAGGAAAATACATTTCTGGGTACCACGTATAAAGGACATGCACTGAAATATTTTTTTGGTATATTGGGACAATTTATGGTTAAAGGTCAAATTCAACATTGGCCAGTCCCAACTGATGCTATAGTTGGTTTGGATGAAATCAGAAGTATTGCTTTGATGTACTTATGTATATATCACAGTCAAAGTTTATTGTAAATATCGAAGTTGTTTTTTTCACTGATGCTATATCATCAAGCCACTGTTTGCAATCAACCCAGGAAATCCAAAGCTGCTATAAAACTTTCCAGTATACTATGATATTATGTAGTTACTGTAGTAAAATTATGTTGCCGAAATTGAAATAAAACAAGAGCACCACAAAAACACTGAAGTTTGTCCTTTTAATTTCTGTCGTTAATGCTACACTTTGATGGTTACCTCCAGCTCCAACAAGCACACAAAGAACAGTTCTTTCCTCTTTAAAACATGCTGTAAGGTACAATTTTAGACAGGAGAATCTCAGATGGTAAAGCACACTACAGGGTGGTAAAGAAACATACAAGTTGAGTGATCAGATATTGTAGTTGTAGCCATACACTTTGCGGACCATATCTTCGCGAGGTCGCAGGTTAAGGATCTCCACGGGGGGCGGGGTGTGCCACTTCTCACTGGAGTAGACGCTCTCTCCCACAACCCATCCTTCCACCCCCTCCATGATTTTGGCCTCTTCCTCCAGGTTGGACCGGTACTGCCGCAAGATGCTGTAAGACGAGATAAGGATGGGGGTGCACGTGGTTAGTAGTGTATATAGTACACAATGGTACAGGGTCAATAAGACCTGAAGCCATGTTGTGTGTTTGAGGAGAGCCACACCTCAAAGGATGCAACATATTTATCTAAAAGAGTAGGGGTCCATCCCAGTGTGAGTGGGTCCAACCATACAGCCAGGTAATATCAAGCTTGTTCTCACTGTACAAAGTGGTGCGTAACACCTTTAAAAGGTGGTACTAGCATTTACCAAGTGTTAGGAAATGAGTTTGTAGTCCACTTACAGTCTGTCTTGTTCTGCCTTGTGAAGAGGATGCAAGGCAACTTGTACTTCTACCTCCTCAGCCCATTCTACCCTGCAGATAAACAACAACAACAAACATGAGTTAACTGTGGATAGCACCCTTTATCAATATGATAATGTCCAGGAGAATCATTTTGTTGATTGAGATTTAAAGAATAAAGTGTAAGGTACCATGTAATTAACAATCCTAGCAAAATACAGTACACTACAGAATATATCCTCAGTCAAAATATCAATTTTGAACTTGAAGGATTCAGAACAAACATTCACTGACTCTCGTTATCTGAGGGTTACGTGACAAAAAAATTTTTCTTCATACAATGACCAATCCTGTCTGGATGTCCTGGAACTTAAGTGTCCTAAGACTCCTATCGAAATTTAAGAGATTACAAGGTTTTGTGTATCCCACAGCTTATACAATAGCTCAATACTTACCTAAAATATCTGGCTGAAAGCATCATGAAACAACCTGTCTGGGTTGGGATTTTGTTCGCGTGAAGGATTTTCGCGTTCGCGTGGAAAATTTTCGCGTGGAAAATTTGAAATGGAGAATTTATCTATAGGTTCAAAATATCAAAGTAATTTTATCATCAAAATTTTTCTCCCTTGGGAATAGACTTGAATCCCTTGGGAATAGCACACACCAAACCACACCACACCCTGCCCACACCCATGCAGGGAAAAAGTTTGCCTGTAATTTTGATCATTTGCTCGTTAAAATACGCTAATTAGTTGATCAGAAGGGAATTGGAGGTTTACAAGTCTAAGGTTTCACACCCAAAAAATTTCAAAGGATTTTTGAAATTTAAAAAATACAAAAGAACAAGTTGATTCCCAAGGGACTCAAGTCTATTCCCAAGGGAGAAAAATTTTGATGATAAAATTACTTTGATATTTTGAACCTATAAATAAATTCTCCATTTCAAATTTTCCACGCGAAAATTTTCCACGCGTACGCGAACATTCTTCACGCGAAAAAACCCCGTTCCCACCTGTCTGGTCTAAAAAAAAGTTTCCAAGGTCTGACACCAACCACAATCATTAACAGTTCAAACACAGACTGAAGAGAACTAAGTCAGTAAGTGTGGTGATATTTGACATCATTTCACTTTAGACACAACATCATCACAAGACAATACCTTTTTCAGTCTGTACATATAGAATACAACACGAGGTATTCCGTATCACCCGAGGTACCAGCCCGGCCGCGGGTCGGATCGCCCGTAGGCTGGAGGGCGATCCGACCCGCGGGAGGGCTGGGACCGAGGGTGATGCGGAATACACCGTGTTGAATTTTATTCATGTCATACCCACCCGAGAAAACACACATTTCAATGCGCAATGCCCCAAAAGTTGAGGGAGTTTTGTGTCCACGAAGACAAAACTGTAAAAACATTGATTCCAACCACCTAATGCGGTATTCGAATTTTCGACGGCGGCGCAACCAGCACACTCGAAATGCATTCAAAATATTCAATGGAAGCCCATGTGATACAAATCTAGAATCTCATGTGATAGGGATAGTTATCACATGGTCTGGAACACCCGTATCAGGCCCAGGAATGACATAAACTGGTATACACAATGAATCATCCAATAATAATTGTAATTTTAGAATAGCTGAATGCAATCTCCAGCACAATGTAGGTAACCAATGGTTGCCTATGAGGCTGTTTTTGTTTTCTGTAGATATTGAATAAAAACTGTTCATAATTTGATCATACTTTGCAGTTTATCATTTAATATACCTCCATAATATGTCATTTTTAATAAAGCGGTATATGAGATGGACCATACCTCCTCTTTCTATTCGTAGCGAACAGTCTTGCATATCCATAAATGGCCACTCCGATACCAAAGGCAAACAAAGCATAACCTGGGAAATAACATACAAAAACATGTCAGTGACTCAATAATTTCAGAGGGCTTACCCAAGGTTCTAACCTTCTAAAGGCCAAGGTTTACCACATGAAGCTTTTTGTTGGTTGTTCTTCTTCTTCTTTCGGTTATTGTTGCCAAGGTTCCTCAAACTGTGAAACTATGGCTAGAAAAATGTTCACTACCCAGGCTATCCTGACCACTATCGAATTCAAGGTAGTGTACTATACGTAACATTCACGGCTGAGGAATAACTATTTCTTGTAAGTTGTTAGGGGGAGGGGGGCAGTTAGTGACGAGGATACCGCCATCTTCACTGTAGAGGTCACTGAAAACGGCACCTTTATATTAACGTTAAGTTGTTATACAAGCGTGCTGCTGTTGGAATATAGTTCTATAGTATCTTAAGTACCTGATGGTCCCCTCCTTGGTAGTCTGCGGGCGTATTCAATCGGCCCGTAACCACCTTTTGGTGGTAGGTCCTGTTTGAACCCGGCCGTCCCGGACGCCATGATGGGACCTGGACCTCGTTTTCAAACGTACCGTAACAAGCAGAGCAGCAGCGCCCTCTGGCGGTTTTTGCATAAGGTACACGCACGCTCTTCCAAAATATTGAAACAAAGTTCAAAGTTACATTGCGTGCAGCGTTACGGTCGTGTTAATGTGGTTAGTGCAAAAACTACCAGCATATATTAGTCGGGCGAAGCAAAAAGACCTATAACTTCAAACCCCAAAAGAATTGAAAGCACTGACAAGTTTCTGGAAAAATCCAACGCTAATCAATTTTATGACCCTTTTTTTAAAAACCAAAAACCGCTTTAATAACGTTAAAGTTCAGACACACCCTGGGGTGTCGAAACACAGGGCTGTCCCTAACGTTACATGTAACGTGTGTGTAGCGTTAGTTCAGTGATTTCAATCTCCATAATTTCTGTTTTATCCATCTCTATCCACCACTACAAAACCTCTTACCCAGAAATTTGCCACTGAGCCTCTAGAAGGCATAGATGACTGAGAAAACGTTATCTATCTAACGTCAAAGTTGAACGTCTTTCTATCAATCACCCCAGGACACTCTTCCTGCTGACACTCTCACTGCCACATTCAAAATTAAAAGGTAATGTCAGGGGGACCAATATGCTCTGTAGATACTGTGTTTACTGAATATATCAAATGTTTCTGGTGCACATATCTTCAGCCAGTCTGTTCTGCGAACTGAAACTGTGGGTGTGGGGCCTACCAGTAGCCTCTACCAGGTTCCACAGGGCGCTGGAAAAATAGTAGGTCGCAAACTGTACGTAACTCCTTTAGTGGGCTAACTCGTCTGGCATCTTATCTGTCCATTTGGCCCATTTCTACTATTTTTGCAGCGACCTGTGGAGCCTGGCAGAGGCTAGCCTACCAGATCTTTCTAACATTAATGTTAACGTTAGTTAACAAGGTGATCTTCCACAGCCCATTGCATCATGTGTAACGTTAAGTATTACAGCTTACAGAATCTGCCTGCCCGGGAAACAGTTTGATTACCAGGTTACACCTGACTGGCCCTGTGCCAGTTCCTGGGGAGATGTGACCTGATGTCAGCAGGTGCTGGGTCATCTTAGGCACCTCCAGAATAATTGGGCTGCTCAGAGCAGTCCACCACTGTGCCACGCATCTTATTATGGCTCGTTGGCCAGCGGCAGTGTCAGGTATACTTAAACATCACCGTGACTACGACCATGTTACGTTACATAGCCTGTCATTTTTGGGCATTTTATCTGAAAGTATGGGAAAGTGAAATATGTGTGCTTGCCTGAAACTGTTAGTCTGGAATCCAAACCTATTTTAGCTCCCAGTCTCCTGGTGTGTCACATGCACACTGTGGAAAACAGCCCTCCACAACAGGACACACATCTAAATCTTCATCTTTACATCCCACATCCACACATTCAACACAAACAGTGATTCCTACAAAACAAACTTTATTGACATCTTCGCCTCAATAGTACAAAGAAACAAACCTGAAAGTTAACATAATCCTGGAGATATTAAATGACAAGAAAAAATTTAAACCAACGATATTGAGCTGCAAAAGGAGCCAAACATTTGCTTGCAATAACAGACTGAACAAGAAAAATTGCCTTTTAGAAAATAGGGTTATTGCTATATGGTTATTGCACGTGGCAATGCTTTGCTTTTTTTCTGTACAAAAATCCCTGTACACGACAGCATGAATCTAAGTAACACACACTTTCTTTGCAAATTTGTACTCGTCTGTCTTTGCACTTATATGTACATCTGCTCCTAGCTGGCCCTCTGCCATAATGTACTAGTAATAATGTACAAGCATTACACACCTATCTTACACAACCCCTCACAAGACATAGCAAATAGAGCACAAAGTAACCAGTAAAGTTGAAGGGTGACAGTAGTCTGGGAGCACATCCGCGGATAGTTCAGAACTATTTCTATCCTCTTTGCTCCACTAACACAATCATTGTCATAGCGCACAACTAGTCCCTTGGTAAGGTAAGAACACACTTCCAATGCTTTTTCCTTTCTAACACAACAGTTTGTCATCAAGGTAAGTAATATGGCCAAAGGCAAATGTCTTGAAGCACACAAAACATAAGAGGGACCACATTGATTATATGTCTAACATTTACTTTTCTCCACAAGTGTCTCTCCCTGAATACAGATTACAGAACATTCTCTAAAGGCAGTTCTATATGCGGCAGCTGCCCTGTTTAGAGGAGGATCTCAGCGGCTTGTCTAATCTTGTCCGGAATCTAAAACCACTTTAGGCAACCTACTTTTCTTCAACCCTAGCATGTGACATGGTTCCAATAAAACATCACAGTTCACAGCAACAGCCGTACTCATAGCTGCGCAAGTTCTGCGTAAAAGTTGGTAAGATTCTAGTTACTTTTCATAATCGTCATGAGTTAGCGAAACAGGTTGCTTTACTAAAATGGAAATATTTTCTTCATTTTATGGTGTCAGAGTGCCTTCTAATAGAGCATTCACTGAATCCAACTGATCCCACAACATCGATAGGTAGGATTTCTAGTACTGGTCCACTATCCTAATCCATGTGTTTGTCCTTGATTGCGATACTGCATGTAACTCTTCAACTGTGCAGGGATGAGTCTAGCCAGGTCCGCTCCAAGAGGTGCAGGTTGTGTCCAGTCTGTAAGCACACATCTGGTCCACAGCCAGTAGAACAGCTTGTGAAAAGGAAATCTATTGTTCCAACGGTCCAGTCATTCCTACAGATATCCACCTCCCCTAATCCATGTCTATTCCTCCACTGGCAATCTCTAAAGGAAGGTGTCCACTATGTGGTCAGCTTTGTCACTCCCTGCCAACAAACAAACAAACAAGACATGCTGTTTAGTATCCATATTCTACACAAATACAAGATCAGTAACATCAGATACAAAGATTTAGCTTTCAATTCTACACAGACATGACAGAGACACAGTGAATGTATATGGTGCCATTTCTTAGTATGCTACTTAATGTAAGGATATGTAGCAATCAGGACCCAGTGTCGCCAATGTGACAGTACAGTATTGAGGATACAGGAGAATCAATGTGAAGAATGTTGACTCTACACACCTTCTGGGTTGATATGGGCTCATTGCAGATGGAAGCCCGACCCCTGGTCCTGACTGTCCCAACACTGCACACAACAAAAACAACAACAAAACATTAGCTGGGTGCCTGCAGTGCACACAAAGCAATCATCAAGTACATATCAAGCCCTGTGTTTGTATACTCCCAGCTTGCTGTGGGCTTCTTTGAAAGAATGTCACTCTGAAGATGGATTTTGTTGGAAAAAATAGATGGAAAGTTTCTGGAAGTGCAAAGGACTTTCATCATGACAGTCATACACATATTTCTCACAAGAAACAACATTTATGTGATGTGCCCACTGGAAGTTGTTGTCTGACAGGGCAGCTAAGACTGGTGGGACTATGCGGACTTACCCCCGACATTGTATGGATCGTACTGCCCTACAGCAGGAAACCCCATCCCAACATGTGTGTGGTGGTGGGTGTGCACGTGATGCAGCTGGGGCACCGCCGGATCTCCGCCCGTCTTCTCCTCTGGTTCCGCCGCCGGCTTGCCCTGAGCGGACCCGGGTCTGGCGGCCGTCGACGCGGCTGGCTTCCCACTCTGCCCTGTCGTGTCATGAGCCGGTTTGGCGGGGGGAGGGAAGGGCCCCCCATTACGCTCAGATTTGCCTCTACTCGAAGCTGGTGAAATGGCAGAAGGACGATCGTGTGGACTACTAGACTGACCTTTGTATGACGAGCCGAGGACTTGTTGCGGTGAACCTGCCGGGTCTCCTTGGTACCGGAACTGTGGATGGACATACGGAGCACCTGCATAGCCTATGGGGTACATTCCTCTGTAGGCCGGGTCCAGGTGCATAGCAGCATACGGGTGCATGTAAGGACTGTACTGTTGCATGTACTGATAAGGTACATGTCTCGGAGAGGATCTGTCCATAGGGGAACCTCTGTCCTTTGCTCTTTCTTGACTGGGAGGTCTGCTCCTGTCTTTTGAGTCTGTTGGTTCCCTGGAATGTTCTTTAGAGTCCTTAGTGTTTTCAGCGGAAGAACCAGCTACGGGGCTGTCTCTCCGGGGAGCGGGGCTTTGCGTTCTGCTGTTTGGTTTTGAACTCAAACTTGAGCCAGCAGCAGCCTCTTTATGGTGATGTTTTTCATTGCGATGTTTGTCCTCAGAACTTCTCCTTTCTGTCTCCGTATCTTTCTTAGGCTTGTCACGGTGAAGTTTTGGGTCTCCTTCTCTACTGTCTGGTCTAGGGACCTTATCAGTATGATGGCCATGAGAGGACCTTTCTGAACTGTGTCCATGAGATGCTTTTTCTGCACTGTGTCCATGAGAGGACCTTTCTGAACTGTGGCCATGAGATGCTTTATCTAAACTGTGGCTATGAGACGATTTTTCTGAACTGTGTCCATGAGATGCCTTTTCTGAACTATGTCCATGAGATGATTTATCTGAACTGTGTCCATGAGATGCCTTTTCTGAACTGTGGCCATGAGAGGCTCTTTCTGAACTGTGGCCATGAGTGGCTCTATCAGAACTGTGGCCATGAGAGGTCCTTTCTAAACTGTGACTATGAGAGGCCTTGTCGGCCCCTTGGTTGTGAAGGGCCTTGTCAGAGGTATGTCCATGGGAGCTTTTATCAGAGATGTGGCCATGTAGGGCCTTGTCTGCGCTGTGCCCATGTCTGCGGTGTTCCTCCTCAGTTCTGCGTTCCTCCATGAGTTTCTGCTGGATCAGGTAGTACTGCCTCATCTCCTCCTGCTGCTTATACACTAGTCTGGGGTCGAAGTTATTCCCTGTGGCCGCAGCACCTGCAAAATTCATCTTTCTGTCAGTTTTCCACATTGACATTTCAAGCCTGACTAAGATATCTTATCACAACAATTTCATGCACTGCAGTCAATATGGTAACCAAAGAAAATAGATCAACCTATCACAGTAGATATTTTTCAAGTCTTATCATACTTTGTTCAGAATGACTAATGTACATGTATTATCTACAGATAGTCTAAAGCTGAAAAGAAAAGAATCTCTACTGGGTCAGTTGCTCTAACCTTGCTGTTGCTGGTGCCTTGGAGTTGTGGACTCAAGCTGAGTCTTCAGCTCAATGTTCTCCTTCAGGATCTGGTGGTTCTCACTCTGCTTGGCCTTCAGACTGTCGGCATCGTCAGCCCTTTTCAGGGGAGGCGGCTGGGAAGGGTACGTCATGGTTTTATGCACCGGCGAGGCCTTCTCACTCCGAGACGCCTCTTCTTTAGTCCTGTCCTTAATTGGCTCTAACTGTGGGGGTTTGGATGAGTCTGTGTGCTCCTGCTCTTTGCTGTCTTTATCCTCCTTCTTGCTATGTTCGCCAAGGGAGTTTGACTCTCTGGGCTTGTCTGCCTTTTCTGGGTCCTTCATTCTCTGCTCCTGCTCTGCTCTTAACCTGGTTTGCTCCTGTATGTAGTACTGTTCGTACTGCTGCCGGTACTGCGGGTCGGCTGCCATCAGGTAGTTGTGATATGCCGGGTCTATCCTGTAGCCGTGGTAGGCGAGGTACTGGTACTGTTGGTGTTGGTATTGTGCGTAGGCAGCTTGCTGCTGCTGACTGGACCTTTGCTGTGAATCCTGCACGTGAGGCGACGACGCGGATTCCTGAGATGGAGTCTGGCTGGTGCGCGCTTTCTTGGCCTGCGGTTCTCCTCTGGAGTCCGACTCGTGCTTCTCGTCGCTCCCCGGCCTGTCCGTGTCCACGGGCTCCTGTTTGATCTCCTTTCCCTGAGCTAACGTGGTGCTGGTGGCAGTGAAGGGAGTCTGTATGGAGGCGTAGTGGGACTGAAAACGGACTTGAGACCCGGCCTCCTGCTTCCCCGACGCCTGGCTGCCCAGCGGCGACGCGGCTGCCGGTGATCCGACGGGTTCCTGAGACGCTGCAGCCTTCCCTTTGTGCTTGGACTCCACGGTCCTGCCCTCAGCCTGCTCGTTCCCATCGTCAGAGATGTCCGAGTAGGCAGGGCTGCTGGCCGACTGTTTGTCGTCTGCTGTTGCAGACTGGATGCCTGGCGTGATGACGTGTAGCGGCTTCCAGCCAAGTACATTTCCAGCTTCTGAATACAAACTGCTATTTGGGCTGTCCAGATCATTGGGTGTTGGCAGGAGAGAAGACCCTTTCCCTTCAGCTCTCTGTAAGTCAATCCCATTAGACATGTGATGGCCATGGCCTGCACTCAGCTGCGCTTCTGTAACATGTTTGCTGGATTTTCCATCCCCCAGAAGCTTAGCTGCACCATCTTTTGTGGAACTGGATTCAGACTTTTCATCCGCTCTTGATCCCTTTGATTCTTTTTTGCTCTTCTCGTCTTTTCCACCCTTCTCCTTGTCCCCTTCCTTAAGTTTCCTCTTTTGCTTATGCTTCTTCTCCTTAAAACTAGGAATGGAGATGCTCTGAGGGGTTGGTTCTCCCATGATGGTCGGCTTGGGCTGGATCGGTTTCAAAGCTGAGGTTGTGGGGCTCTTGGGTGTGGTTTGTGCCATAGTGGAAATGGCCTGCATTCCGGCTGGGGCAACAACACTTGCAGACGAGAACGTGGCGGGAATGGCGATCAGCTGCGGAACAGGCGGAGCGGGCGCAATCGGACGAGCAGTCTTCGACTTGGATGACTTCTCCCCCTTAGACCCGCCGCTGGCATGGCTGGACTTCTTCCCGGTCTCCAAACTTTTGGGCCTGTCGGAGAGCGGCACATTTCTGTCCGGGTGAGAGCCAGTGCTCTGAATCACAGATGTCTGCTGACTGACACTGGCTGGCGACATGTGCAACATGCCGATGGCAGGTGCGGTATGGGCAGAGTCAGGTGCACCACCTGTCACATCTGCAGGAGCGTCCAGTCCATGAGAGTTCTTGGTTGTGACTCCGGTTGATGGATTTGAAACTGCAGTGTGGGGTGGCACAGACACAGGCGGCTGCCACGTGCCAGCCTGGGTAACCATGACAGGTTCCTTCTTTATTCCAAAAACACCATGAGCAGGATTATTACTCCGACCAGGACTTTTCGGTGTTTTCCTTGGTGAAAAGTCATGCTTGCTCTTTGCACACTTGACTTGAACGGCCGGTTTCTGTAAGGTCGGGGATGGACATCCGGGGAAATCGTACTCACTTATTGCCTCTGCTTTGACCTTCTTGAGATCAACCACATCCTTCTTTTGAAGGCTTTCGTGTTCTCTTCTCTGGAGGGAGTCCAAGGCCTCCAGACTGTCTATGGGCTTTTTACTGTTGCTGTCTTGTGAACTGCCAAAGACAGCAAAGTTCTGTATGCCCAGGTCTGATTGAAGGTTTTCTGCACAAGAAGTCAACAGTTTCTCCTCCTTAATGGAGGCGTTGGAAGCAGCACTGCAGTGTTCGACATTGTCCTCTTCCTTTCCCTCCTCTTTTGTTTCCTCGTCGTCCAAGTGTGCATGTGCCTGGTGGTACCTCAATCCGTTGATATGTTTGTACTTCTTGTTACAGTTCGCATGCGGACACTCTATCAGGGCAGGCATGGACCCGTCCCCCTGGGGAGTAGTGGGCGTGCCGCGGGAGTTTGTTCGTATCCTCTTGCTGGGCTTCACATCCTCCGAACTGGAGTTCAAGTCCAAGTCGGTAGGCGGCTTCCCCTTCCGTTTTCCCCCGGTGCCAGAGTTGAAATCCTCTCCCCTGCTACCGCTGGTGGGTGTCCGGCGCCCGTGCCCGGCTTTACGGCCAGGTTTCCCGTTGCTGCGCAGCTTTCGTGCATCTGGAGGGCCCTGATAGGTCGGGTCGTCCTGGGGAGTGTTTGTTGTTGACCTCGCTCGCTTGCCTCGACCCTTGGGGGTCCTGACTTCCAGATCGCTGGTGGGCGAGTCACTGAACCTGGAGAAACACATAGGAAAACAACATTCACAACCTGCACATGTCCAAATGTTCACATTGAATTATGATCACCATGCATAACAAGAAGGAGTGTGCAAAAGAATTCCCAGAACTTCCAGCAACCATCGGAGCAACCCTGAGTCATACTCAACATCAAGTTAGGCATTTTCTAGGTAAAGCACATTTTCAAACACAAAAAGTTAGGCAATATACACATATGTAGATCTACTGCCTGTTCAAGCATTCAATTTCTACTTGACCCTCCACCTAGATTTTTCTGCCAAAAGGTTAAGGCGGAAGGAACTAGTATCTTACAAACAGTCTTAGTTTGGGTCAAGACTTGCCTTTTCTGGTTCAAACAGATGTTCCTTAATTGACAGGGCACATAACAGTGTCCTGACCTGAGGAACCTCATGAAAACATCAAAGGAATTCTGCTGGAGGCTAGGAGGCAGGAAGCCTGGATGTGCTACTTCTGAGCTTACTTCTGACGTTATTGTTACCAGGCTCTACAGCACATGTGTCGATTGTACTTTCCCTACTTCGTATCTCTGCATCAACTGTTGACGCTTTTGTACTCTGACTGTAGCCAACATTTGGTGTGTTAAAAATCAATTGTAGCTGTGCCAGACATTTTTCCTTTGTCACTCACTGTTTCTGTCATTCCAAAAAAAGTCACATTTCATTAACCTCAGCAATAAAAATGTATTGTCTAAATGCAGGGAACATAGATTGATGTCCAACAGCCACAATCTTTTGTTCATATTATCTATAATTAACGTGCAGAAGAGTCCCTCATGCCACCTGGTTCATGAAATTTCATGCATAATTACACGCTGAAGTAATTTGGTTAGAGGGGTCTGAGGCCAACAAACGATGTCAAAGGTCATCTGTATCCACCACAACCAAGTACTGTAAAATCATTTATTTTCATAGGGACTCAATTTCAAGGTAGAAGGGGAAAGAAGGTTTCTCAGTACATGATTGAAACAATTTGGGAGTACAGTAGTACTGCAGTAGTAATACAGTACTGTAGTAGTAACACAGCAGAACATATCTTTGTGGCGAAGGGTAATATATTGGAAAAGTATGTGTCATGTGAAGAGGTCACCAGGAAAACAGCAATTAAGATCTACAGTAACCTCTGCTCTGTGCAGGGGGCCACTGGTCGTCCAATTTTTTTGTTTTTCTTTGTCTCAGTTCTGCCATCACTTCTCTTGGAGGCCTAACACTTTACAGGCAAAACATCTGTAGCATAACACAGTTAAACACTAGTGTAACTAGACAGGAGATGTCAGAAATGACAAGGTTATCTCATATAGGTCAGCCTTGCATTGGCACGCTGTGATTCTGGGACATATTCATACCACATTCTTTTGTAATCTGCATATTGTACTAATGACGAGATGGAAGCAGGCAAATATTTTAAGAAATTTTTATGACATCATTATTCAGATGATCGAATATTTGAAACCTACATGCATGAAATTCTTGACCCAACAACATAATTTTAGCATACTTCAATTGAAAAGACCAGTACTGGTACACATAATACTGGCACAGTTTTTGTAATACATGTATGATGTAGTTCGTGTCAATGAATGCATAACCTGAGTTGCTTATTTACTGAAGTTCAATCCATTTGAAAGGTGAAATGTTGTGATAACAATAGCTGGTGGCACAAGTCCAAACTGACAGAACCAAGTATTCATCCTTTTCACAACAATCACAACCGGTGCAAAATACCCCGGTGTTACCGCTATTTTTGCAATGCAGCAAAGAGTCTTCATGTAAACTAACATCACATTTCTTTCTTTGTACTGTGTGTCACAAATCACATTTTGTCTTGCAACTGACATACATTACCCCGGTAGTGTTTAGGAATGGTGAGGGGGTCATGTGGGTTCCTGGTGTGTGGCATTGCCATTCACTCATGTGAACAATGAGCTATTGAATGGGAAGTGCATTGATCCCTAGGCTTACCCATCTGTGAAGAACAAATCAAAGTACGATTTTACCACACATGTGAGTCCAGCTAGCTTCATTATACACTGAAAACACTAATTTCTATGTGTACACATAGCCATGAGTGGGGAGGAGGCATACAGCCTTGCCAAGGACTTACCCCATGAGTATAATGAAATTCTCATAATTGCCATCATTTTTGTGCACCATTGATGCAATAGCAGGGGCTATGACCCAAAGCAAGAGGGCCAGGTGATGAAATCAATATGGCCGTCTTGTATATGTCATCAGCTGAAGGGGCGCTACGGACTCCCCCAACTCATTCTTCTCATGTACTTCATCCCCCACTAGTGCAGCCAATCTTGGCAATTCCATATTTGATCATAAGCTGGCAACTGAGTACCAGTCTCCAG
The DNA here is from genome assembly GCF_035083965.1 of Branchiostoma lanceolatum. Classification (NCBI taxonomy): domain Eukaryota; kingdom Metazoa; phylum Chordata; class Leptocardii; order Amphioxiformes; family Branchiostomatidae; genus Branchiostoma; species Branchiostoma lanceolatum. The sequence goes on from NC_089723.1 coordinate 27,993,448, forward strand.
GATATCCCAGATAGTGTGACAGGAATCTGAGATCTGGGGTCTACTTCTGTCACTCAATTATCTTTCATTCCAAAATAACATCCCCATTGATTTACTTAGGGTTAGGCAATATTTTGTCAAAGAAATCCTTTCAGTGTAGTGCCTTGTCAGAATATGGATGGGTGGGCAGGTGAGCCTTTAGGGCTTATATAGATCTATTTCTCCCTGAATTCTTTATTTCGGCAAGACACCTGCTTTAGTTGAGTCATTTGACTCGATTTTTTAAAAGTTGCATTGGAATATCTCCCAACAGTGTGAAAACCATGCGGTCTCTCTTTGCTCTTTACTCAGGACTTGGTACAGAATACTGGCATTGTATCAGCCCAAGTCTGGACACAGAATAACAAACACGGTAATGAGAAATCTTCCTGCCAACCCAAACACATTTGTAGCTCCTTCAAACATTAGCGATTCCTGGCGAATTGGCAAATGTATCAAACCTGCCAAACGTGCCTGGCAAGAAAGTCATTCTCCATTCCAGGTAGTTCTTTATTTAATGCCCTCTGAAGTGTATGATATTTAAAGGGTGACATTTAAGAGTGTTTTATGTGGAGGAGGGGAGGAGAATGTCCCCTAAAGAAGGCTCTTATCTGGTAACCAGAGAACCTGTTGTTACAGATCTTGTGACTAATGGGACATGGGCCAAGCTTTGGTCCATTTCTGGCCATTTGGAAAATCAATGTCTGCTCTGCATCCACAGCTCACTTAGCCTGGGTGCCAACATGGCTAGTTTTGGTCATTAGATACGTATGGGGGAGGGGGGCATTAATGTTTATGAAATCAGATTAGAAATCTCCTTGTCTCTCTCTTTCTAGGTACATCTCTGGCAATGATTGAATCTATACAATAACAAAATGTATCGCCAAGCTCAAACATATTATTAGATACTAAAGGATATACTTCAAACGCAAAGCATTTGGTTTCTCAAGTTATGCATATTATTATGAACAATCAGCAATAAAGTGGTGGATCCAACAAAGGGGACACTTTTCTGGCAGGGGTTCTGGGACTAGGCAGGAATGTTTTTGAGAATTTCCAGGTGGATTTATTGTATGATAAAGCTTTGAATATTTTTTTCAAGTAATTTTAGCCAAAAAAATGTTTTATGGGATCTGAATCATTATTTGTTGTATCCTTTAAAAATGAAACATCCTGGATAACTTCCAAATCCTCCAGCATGCAGACTTTGCAGTGTTACCATTTCCTATCACAATATTTAGTACTGACATTGACAATGACATCCTGTTTATGTTTGGTTGTCAGAGATATTTGAAAACATGCCTGTCTGTCTCTCTTGGTACCATATCAATTCTATGGCCCTGGGTCTTTAGGAAGAGTCATACTGTGTATGATGTGTGCATCATATCTGGACATTAGACCTATATCCATGCCTACATCAAGTGGTCCAGAAACATATCGTCATAACAGTCTATATTTTTGTCAGCGTGGGACACTTTCTTCAGTATTCGAACACTACTGCTAACACATTTATAAAAGTTGTCTATACTCCTACACTAATGCTTTTTAGTTGCACAAAACACACAGCAGTCACAAATGTAATTCAACAGTCTCACCTACAATCACATTTGTGCTGTTGTGCACATTCATACCAACTGATGAACATGACATGTGACTGACATATGCATGGATATTGATTGGATTTAATACTTATGGACAATTAAGTAACATATTCAATCAATATCCAGTCTAGCTGTCATCATGTCACAAAATTAATTATCAAAATCATATCATAGTGTCCTTTCATCATATTTCTCGCGGGAGAAAACAGCTTCCTTTCCATTGCAGACTGAAAGGGCTGTGAGTTGAACTGATCCTTCCCCCACCCAGACTGTACAGTGTTTACCAAGGAAGTCAAATAAATGTGACCCAGTTACTAAGGACTGGGGTCTGCTCCATGGTGACTTCTCTCCCTGGAGCCTTTCTGGTGCCAGGCAGCTGTGTAAACTGGTCAGGAAACAGCTTTTACTCAAAGGTCTGGGCACTTTCATGTGCTACAGTCAGGAGTACAGTTCATGTCCCACAGCTTAGCTTTTATCTATCTTTTACTGGGATCAACAATGTACTTTTGGAGAAGTCTTTGTTATCACAGTTAGCTAATATATGTATGCAGATAAAATCTATCTATAGAATTAACATCTCGTGGATGATGAATAAATGTCATTCTTTTTCATATTTACATCACATTAACACGACATTTATTTACAAGAACATAACATAAGGTATAGATGATTCCAAACAACAGAAAAAGAATGGCAGTTTGTACCTAGGCTGGGCTTAAGGCTGTACAATGTACGAACGACATACTAGTCGAGGCATACCCACTAATTTGATCATTGTACCTAATTTTCAGCCTGCGGATGAGACACGGTGATTATAGGGGAATAGTGGGGTAGTTATAGGCCTGAAGTGCTGGAGGGCTCTGTCATCAATGTATACCTTCTCTCCAAACAACTGTACTTAACAGAAATCACCTGGACTAGCATACATTTCTGGGTACTTGAGAAATAATGATCATGATGACTTACGGCAAGATTCTCCTCTAAATATCCTTAATAATCCATGCAAAATGGTGCCACTAAATCGTACATGCTATTTGAAACCGTACTCACAACAGTTCCACTTGCTGCATTTGCTTTATGTTTTTGCTTAAGTGAAAATTTGTTGTTTTACTGTATCGCTAAGAAAGTAAGCTTCAAAGCAGTAGAGGCTCACTCCAGCACTTTCCCCTCCTGACTGATGAGATCAACATGGCCCTGAAGACGCCTGCTTGTTCATGTAGTGGTTGCCTTTGTTTGACACATTGGCGACAAAAATCTGCCACTAAGTACAGGGGGCTGTCTACCCCCAGGGCTTCCAACCGGAATGTACGAAATGGTTCAAATGCCGCAAATCCAGCTGAGCGCTCTTCGCTGTTTAGTCAACGGCAAATCTTTTTGATGGTCCTATCTTTCTGTGATAACTAAACCATGATTCAAAAGAGATCAAGCAACAACACTCCCTGACATTCATCGCGCGTGACCTGGGGTCGGGTCCTCTGGTTCAGGCAGGATACAGCTGCTGTTTGCACCCCCTCAGGTGAAGTCTTTTAATCCACCCTAGACACTAAATGTCACACAACATAATACGCTCTGTTCTTAATAATTCATTCCCACCATTTGCACATAGACCAGGGATGAGGGATGGCCCTGGGAGTTTTTTTCTGTACAACGAGTTGAGATTTGTCACAGATTTTGTTACAGTACCTGTTTCTATTGTTATTGGATTACCTGCAAAGAGACAGCACTTTGATGTACTGTTACAAATTGAAGCCATACTCTTTCAGAAAAGGTTTATAAAAAAATGTTGTGCAACTCGCACCAACACGCTTACAATACTAAATGGATCAATTTCAATTTAGGTATGAATATCATACCTAGTGCACTTCACAAACCATCATTTTCCTTTGTTGCCAAATATATTTTCACTAAAAAATGTTATTTTTAGGATGAAGTAAATTGGAGACTGGTGAAAGATTGCTGGAGCTGACCCAAAGCCTCCTCCTAAAGCAGCTGCGTCATGGGTCAACTGAATTAACCCTGCACCCATATCTGTGTGAACCTCTCTTTTGTCCTATCTAGATGTCTGAATCAATGCTTGGCCATTTTACCATTCTTATGGACCTCTAAATCTTCATTGGATAGTCTGTCTTTGCTCCGCACATAAACATTTCTAACAGACCACACCGAGCCTTTCCTTCAGTCTTTGTAGAGACACTCGCTTATGGCACTTCCCCATTATTGGCAGCGTCCCAAATACCAGAGCTTTGTGGGCATGGCTTGCCATATTGGGTTAAGTGGTAGTAAAGCAAAGTGTGTAGAAATTGGAAACACTCCTGAAGTAAAGTAGTCTCAACAGTGGATATTGTTTTTTGTGTGCTTCTCTTTGCCTACTAACATACGGTTGGCCTGTTGTAGCCTTCGTGATGAAAACATGCATGTGTATTGTGTGTATTTAGTATCCCTGAGGCAAATTACATGGGAGCACTTATGGGACCAACAGACAATCACATAACTCTTTTTACATGTCCCTTGATCAACTATGAAGTGTTAAAAGGATTTATTATCTGCAAAGACAATGTTCAGGAGCTCTTCAGCCATGATGTGGTAACATGGCCAGAGGCAAGCATCCCCCTTACAAACAAAATTATCAAACACACCAAAAACATTAACATCATCCTTTCATACGGTGATTAAAGTTTGATTAAGTACTCATTTCTTTCATATCATTGTTATCACTCGGGGCAAGAAATGTTATTAAATATTAAATCTGCATTTGTGCTGTGCTTCCCTGCACTAGATATGCACTCCACAGGGATTAGGTATTCAAGAAATATGGTGTTGGAAATTACACTTGCCTAAGTAATTTCCCACTAGGTTTCATACTAATTACGTTACCTGATCATGAAAATCTGTATCAATTAGTATGTGACATCAGGTTTAGCAGATTTGGAGTGAAAGCCTAGCATTTGTGTGAAGGGAGTGGCTATTACAGCATGAGCATACTGGTTTGAACGCAGTGCAAGCGTTGATTACAGACAAATTTCTTTGTTGAACAGCAGCGGCTGCCACAGGGTACGCCTGCAAGGCTGGGGGATTGAGTCACACTGATAAGCACCTGCTGTAAATGTTAATATTAGCTGCTTCAATTACACCATGTCCCCAGGCAAAACCTATTTGTTAGCAGAACTGCTTTTGTGTGATGAGCTTGCTTGTGGTGCCAGACAGGGTGGGCCAACGAACCGCACTCATTTGCTGGAAACAATGTCTCACTTTTTATTCCCATCTAGTTACTAAAAATCAACCTCTTTATTCCCACGATACATACATATCCATATCAAACAAATCCTATCACCATTTCATAACATTAACGTATACAATATATATTTTTTATTTGTTTCGACTCCCATTAATATTGGTATTTGAATTTCTGTATTCTAAGGCTGCTTACCAGCATTCTCATTTTCATCAATACAAAATCTAAGACCCTACAACTTATAAAAAATTCAAAATCTACATCCGAAATCAATCTATATGTGTACTGTGTTGATGTCATCCATAAAATTTAGTGTGGTGTTACCTTATCTAGAGTCAATGTTGTAGTTGAACTCTAAATGTTTTAAGTATAAATGGACGATAATGCTTATGTCCAGACTCCATTGTCTCTGACCCTGTATGCTGTAAAATAACTCTGCCAAACGATTTGCATAAAGGGGTCAGAGGGCATCCTCCTGAAGGTCTGGACTTTGTATTCACAAGCCAGGAGGAATGTTGTGATCTCTTTTGTATACAGCCTCTAAGCATTAAAGCTCTCTCCTTCCATTCTGAAGAGGGAGTGTTAAGAAAAAAGTATTTGACAGCTCTAAACTGAGAAAACAAATCACAGGCTTCAAAAATGACAGAATTCAGAAAACCTTGGAACAACCAGCATATGTAATTGACTGTAGCCTGATCCTCTAGCGACTGGATAGTTTTCCAGGTCACGTAACGACATATCCATGCATGCTGACTTCCGGCCTCTATCAAAGTATCATTATCCCATGGTGTGGCTGAATATTTCTTTGTGCTTGTCTGTTTATCATCAAACTAGTAGACTCAAAAATTATGAATGTATTGTTCAAAACCTACAGTCCTATGTCCACACATGGGTTCGCCCTTTTAATAGCCTCTGGCTAGTAAGGCAACCCTGGCATGTACATGCTGAACCAATAAATAAATGAATATATGATGTATATATTTTTTTTCTTTGTACACAAGGAAAAAGACAAGTAGACTTTTTGGAACTACCGTTGCTTTTCTCTTGTCATTATGATGGTATTGTAATTATTTGGGGAGAAGGGGTTTATTCTTTACTTTAGAATAAGCAGAAGTAATTCAAGTTTGGGATCCCAAGCAGCTATCTCTAGCTTTTGAACTGCAGCTGCACATTTTCTTAGTCATCTTAGCAAACACTAAACCTTTAGTTCCTGACCTCACCGTCAACTGACCATCAACGTATTCACTTCCTTGTGTTTGTTGGGAAACAAGAACACCTTTGTCGTTTCCTCACTTGCTATTGTCTTCAGAAACAAATGTCTGTTTTTTGATGGGCATCAGGTAGGGATGGTGCATTGATTGACTGGAAGGGAGGATTAGAAAAGACTCAACGGACTATCAGTTACATACATCTTCTTGTGTGTTTCTGTTTGTTGTTAGAGCTGTTAACAAACAATAAATCAAGTATGTTCCCACTTTTTATGCAGAATTTGTGTCATTCTTGTGGAGTTACAGGTTGTGCTTTCATCTTCAACACACCCTGCTTTGACTGGAATGATCTTTCCTAATGCCGGCTGATTATAAGATATTCTCACCTGGGTGGAGCCCAGTCATGCCTGGTGCAGTCCAGCAGGGTTCCCACATATGTCTTGTTCCGCCAGGTAACGTTCACCACCAGAACACCTGTGTCGGAAAACACCAAAGGTTGAACTCAGCGGCGGGACACATGTGCACAACTGTGGACAATAGATGACTACAACATGTGTGTGTGTACATTGTATTCTGTATCCATGGTAACAGACTATTACACTGTAGATTAGAGGATAAAGATTGGTTGGATAAATACTAGCTTAACATGGCCAGCTGACTTCTGTAGATAATGATACAGACATATTAGATCTATTTCACTGAGAATTTCATGTGTTGGAACAAAGTACAGCTACCAACAAAAGTGAGATTTCATTATAACATAACATTGTTGTTTGTAATCTTATAATAAGTTATATCATGTCATGTCATCATATCATATATAATACTGCAATGCTGAATGCTTTGTAGGCTTGATAGGTTGTAATGAAATATTTGTCATGGACACAACAAATAAAACTCATTTTGTCCTTTGGATACTGGTAACAGAAACCTGCTCATCAAAAGGCTGTTATTGGATACCGCCATCTCTCTGAACACCTGCAAACTACACAGATGAGCTTTCACGAGAATGTCGTCTCGTCTTCACATTGTGTTGTCCGCCAAACATTGACCCACCCACATTCTTCACTAGCCTGATCGCCCAGATAGGATCCCTCCTATGAGCGACAACTAAGCTCAATGCAATACATCAGTGTGGAGCCATCACAACACTTCTGGTTCCCACCACCAAACTTGAACCAATGCCAACTCTCTATGACACAGGAGATTAACAGGTGAACCCTGGGCTGCTACCACAGAATATCCCATCTTGCAGCAACTAATGCACATTACCGGTTTTAGATGGGCAACTGGGTCAGTCAAGCCCCCTTAGCTCCCTGGTATCTAGTCACCCCACCATACTGCTGTCCCATACACACTCTGCTTTCAAAACCCAGTATACACCACAGTTGTGGACACAAAGGTGGCACATGCAAATGTCACAAAGAAAGGCAAAGGCAGTGTTTACATGGTAACAAGCGACATTAGTCCCACACAGTGCCTGGAGTTGTGCACATCATCCCATATGCTCAACATGTGGAAGAGAATTCCTGAGCAAGATAAGCCTCATCAGCTGCCTCTGGACTCACCAGACCAAATATACAAGCAGTCAAGGACCCCTCAACGCAGCCATGAGCTTTTGGTCAGCTCGAACTATGAAGGACAGACAACGATAACACTCCTAGTGTTCAAGACAGGTCTTTAACTTTTATAAGTGGTTTTTACCTAATCTTGATCATTACGGATTCAAGTTCCCTGAGGAAAGTCACCTTACACAGTAGCATTCATGCAGTACTGAAGGTTGATGTCCCACCCTCTTTCCAATGTTTTTAAAATACCAGAGACTGAGAGAGAAATTATATTATAACAGGGCCAAAGAAAGCTATCATGTTCATGACAGCTGAAATCGTAACCTTTGTTCAGTAGTTATACAGTTCATTCAACTTAAGTCATGCTAGCTACTTCTATATGTGATTAGAGTCCAGGGCTGTCTCAAGGACCCATTCCTCCATCCCAGGACGAAATTTGTTTGTTGGGACATACAAAAATTTCACCCCTTCTGTCAAAAAAATCTTAACTGCCTGGCATGAAAGTGATAAAATTAAAAATGTGTTTTCATAAGCCTTAAATGACAGATCTAACAGTGTAAATTAACAACATGGACTCCCAAACAATGACTGGGACAGAAAAAGATTTAAAACTGGAGACAGCCCTGTTAGAGTCTGGCTTTGATCCAGAATGGGGAGGGGGGCATTAGCTCACTACAGGTTCATTGACAGTTCATGGCTGTAGTGGCCACCCCACCTTACAGGAACAACAGCCACAAACAATGACTCAGACATACCAAACCCCAACCCAGCACAGCAAAAATAAACACCAGTTAGCTGGCACAGCTTAAACCTCAGGTGAAAAAACACCTTGTCAACATTCTTCCACTCCCTGATGGCTTGTTTACACCTTTGTCCAGCTATGTGAGGCCTTTTTATCTCTTCAAACTATTCAGGGCTTACATGTTAAGAGTCTCGACTTGAGCTGCAAACACGGATCATATAGAGGATTAAAAAAACTGAGGGAGTATAGGTAGTGTGAAAAAAATGCGAACAATGTTAAGGGTCAAATACTCAGGAAGGAACCTGACCAGAATACAGTGTGCAACTGTGACCAGAATGGTTTCATCCGGTTTGGAATGAACCATATAAAACTTAGACTTATTTGTTTATACATAATTTAACAATATGACCGGATGGATGAGCTGCGTTGGCCTCTATCAATAAATAAACTGGCTATCACATTGACAGAAGTAACTGGGCCCCTTTAAATGTTTTCCAATTGACCATATATCTTGTGACAATGACAGCACCTAGAGAACAATACTGGGCGGCTCTGTTAAAGGTTTTGTTCTCCGCTGTTTTTAAGGCAAACACACCTGTGACTGTTACCTGACCAGGTCGGGCGAAGGTTACATTTCTTGCACCAAGGCCTTTGTACAATGGAAAAGCTCAATGAAAAGTTTCACCATCTTTGAATTAAATTCTAACATCTTCTTGTGAAAAATTGTATTAAAATGATTTTAATACAATTTTTCACAAGAAGATGATAGAATTTAATTCTAGATCTAATGTGTTACAAAACAATGTACTGCAACTTATGAACATCCAGTACATATTCAGTAATGACTAATCATTCTTCACTGACTATGACATGTCTTGCATTAGAGTATCTAATACCTTTTGGTAGCACATGTGTATGGGTTAAAGTGTTGCAACAAGATTGGGTTGACTTTCTTAACCAGATGTTTCTCGCACATAGCCAATTAGTTGACAGCAGAATAACTGCTCCATAACCTTTAGTATAACCTTCTGATGGGGCCAACTGATACCAAAGGTTACTGGTGAAGGTGCGAGGAATACCAGCAGGCTTTTATTTGCCAAGAAGTTGTGTCTGCCTCGTCCTGAGAAAATTTCACAAAATCCTAAAATCTTTCACGCAACCTTTTTATTGTGTGCTCTAAAAATAATTGGGTGATCATCACAATAAAATTCATCAGAGTATATCAATTACAAGTCACAGGCACTTGGTCCAGAACAGAAAATGTACAGTCCCTTACTTCGAGTGCTTGACCTTGGCATCAATTAAGAGTGACCTCTAAACACATAACAGGTCACAAAATGTGAAGGTTCCATAGCCAAACTCTACAGCTAAGACAAAAACACTAATGTACAGTAATGACATGGAACTTCTTGAATTAGACATAACTGTAATCCAAAATAAAAACTAAGGCAAATATCCAATGCCCTTTGTACATATATACATTCAATTATTTTAAAAGAAAGACAACCAAAGTCAGAATCTCCTAAAATCTCATTCTACAAAGCACAGACCAATAGAAATGAATAAAGACACAGAGGCAATACTCGTATAACCGAGTAACCACACAAGCGGAATGATGGGATGTAAAAATCAACACACTTCCCACTAGGAGCACTGATAAACTGATGGGCCGAGTGTTGCGTGTGGTCATACGTGACACGAATACAGAATGCAGACATTCCCCGCAGTACGTGTGTGGCTATTGGCAAAATAACGAGTTCTAAGCGCACCATCTACGTGAACAGCCATTTTACTCCCTACCCTTCCTTTTGTAATGGGATATTGTTCCGTCTTACGGGCCCATTGGCTACAATAATTGAAGTAGAAGAGATACCGGAAACGTCAATTTGGTGACTGAAAACCACTTTACAGCACATTGTGTCAGACTGTTAGTTTTAGTACCTTAATCCCCTCTTTGCTTACCTATGTATTAATAGTACATGAGTCCACCCAAAAAAAGGCAAGTTAGATGTATGTAGACTTGGCTGCTCTAGACTTATAACAAAGAATTTCTTGTTTTGTGTTAGCCAATATAACTGAACTGAATATTGTTACAACTGTAGGGGCGTAGTGTTCTTTATTCATGACCTATTTCTGGCAACACATGCCGATAACATGATTAGATACAGCAGGCACATCCCTAATCCTTCTCATATTAAAAATGGGTTATTGCAGGAAGCCATTGCCTAGAAAATCCCTGCCACACATATTCTAGAGAGAGAGTCAAGCCTTGCTATGGGTCAGATCAAAATTGCAGCCATTGATTTGAGTTCATCCATAAAATATGACTCCAGTCGAACAGTGTGTGTTACCGTCGTTTTATCTTCAAGTGATCTCTACTAGGCTGACATTTCCTAGATTTCTAGGATGAAAATATATCTTTCCACTCTGCAAAAGCTATCTATCAGACAAACATCTTTTCATAAATAAATTTTCTAAGGTAGATTAAGCGAATAGGAGCTAGCTGTTGAGGAAAACTTCTCTTAACATTTTTTTGCAAAAAAATTCTTTGTATCATCTCATATACTGTCATTTCACTCAGTTTGTTTTGCAATTGGCCTTTAGGCATGGATTTGCAACAATGTTAATATCGACTGACAAGGCAGTTAGGTTACATATGTTCAATGTTTGTTCCTACCTATCTATATCATTGTGGTTATGATTGTTACATCTTTTTATATAATGTCAAGACATTTTGGCATTTCCTAATCTAGTGTGCATATGTATCCTAAATTACAATTTGTAATCCCTATTGGGAACATAAGTCATGCTAATATCATTATTCAAGGCCAATACAAGGCATTGTGGCATTGTCTCATCAATTATGCAAACAATGTCCTAATTAGCGGATGTTTTCCTTTGTAATGTTATCCATTACAAGTGTTATAAAATAAAATAAATCTCAATTGTTAGCAGCCAGTAGCAGCTTTAATGATCCTTTTGCATACATACAAGTATCCTTTTGTGATTTTCACATGGTAATTGCTTATACTTTTATGACTTGGAACATAAAAATGTCTGATTGAACTGGGTGAGCTGACTTCTGGTTATACTCACAGTAACATTAGCAGCACGTTTGGCAACTCACCATTACCACTTATCAAGGACATCTTCCCCTGGGACGTATATTATGCCATTAGAGAATACAAACCATTAACAGTTACTGCCAGCTCCCTGTAATTTCACCAAAGCTCTAGGCAATACACCAGGACTCTGCAAATACCACGTACAAACGCAAAGCATGTTGAGCACATTATGCAGTCCCAAGTTGGTGTAACCATTTACAAACAGGTTAGAAGCAAATTGAAATTGGTGACAGAAAAAAGCAATGTTTCGGGGCGATGAAAACATTGACATGCAAGAATATTACCAACGTTCAGTCCGTGGTAATTGCAACTGAGTCAAATTTGTCGCTAGCCTCTACAGGTACCTAAAACCATTCAGTGCTACACAGACAAATTACCGAGAAGTCTGATTACATTACCCAATCACCAAACGGCCGAGCAAAGGACGTATGAATGCTGGGAAGGTTGCAGGAAGCAGATTCGCATAGAACGGCCAAAATATATGCTATTCAGTTCAGACCAATGTCTTTGGCACTGTCCATATCATGATAGTCATGCTGAAGTAGACTTAAAGATGGAATTTTTAAAGTTTTTTTTTATAAGATATATGTTTGCCTGAAATCCTAAACATTGAAAAATGACCAAACATGCTAATCTCATACTGCTGCCTTACATTCTATGATCTAAAAAAATGCCACACTATGTACATAGATTTTTCTACAGTACTTGTATTTCTCCAAATATCTATTTCGATACTAAAATTTACAAAATTGACTCACAGTCAGATTGAGAATATATCATCACAGCATGGGGTAATAATCAAATCTCTGATGGATAATTCAGAATGCTGATGCCATTTGAAATCTAAATAGATAATGGACTTTCTATGTTAACAAAAAGGTTTAAGCCCATCAAATGGATAGCAGGATTTTCTCTTCTGCCTAGATCTAATCTATCATTCAATATGTGATAAACAAAACTTACCTCTGCAGAAATTAGGACAGTATATTCTCTAATCCAAGAAATCTATCATGACATTAAATTAGAGACCAAAAACATAGCCAACAGTAATGGTTTTCAAATACCTTACAGTACCATATTTTGTTTCATACAAGCCCAAGAAAACAGGCAGCAGGTAAGGCAACCTTCAAACAAAAAATTGTGAAAACATTGATTCTGGTCTGAATATGATACTCAAATTTTCTACAGCGGTGGCCGTGCACGCAGCACATGCAGCATTCAAATAATTCTGTTGGAATCTGTCTACAAGCCCACTGGATAGTCCGCTATCATAAAATACAGACATGTCTGGAACACTTGTATCGAATGTTATCATGGCCCAGGTATGACATGAAACACCTTTTCCAAGGTTGCCAGACTATAGACTATAGTGAGTGAGCGTATGTGAATAATGTAGCTAATCAAGAGCAATGTAAAAAAATACCGTAAATAATACATGTGTATAGTAATATGTATTCCATTTCTTTGATATTAGAATAACAGCTGTGTGAATCATAGCAATTTGAAATTGGATTTTTATAGTTTATTAAATTATACACTACAGGCAAACATATTCCTTCTTTTTGTAGGAATACAAATAACAGAGGAAATCTTTTTCCAACAGGCCGTGACTCCAAATGGTACAGCTTGGTAACAAATGATCTTTACCTTCCGTTGAACTCACTCAAAAAATCAGGCAATGCCTACCACAGAGGGGAAGATGGATAACCAGATATACAGATCCTGTACTGATGGATGGCCTGCTACAATTCGGGGACTATGTTCCATCAGAAAAAGCCTTTTGTGCCTGACGACTCCCAGCCCAATGCTTGGGACCAACTCCAAATCCAATCAATCAATTTCTGCAGCAGAAAATTAAGTTGCCCCCAGTATAATCAAAGCCTGGTATGCTGGGTAGGCAGCGGGTAAGGCAACCCTTGGCAGGAAGAAGGCCAGCCTCCATTTCCGTCTGGGATAAAAATGCCACAAAAACAATCCTGCGAAGCTTGGGTCCTTCCCAAAAGAGGTGCACCATCGTACTGGCAACCCTTTCAAAGCTAGCACATACATCTTTTCTGACAAGGACGACTAGTATGTCCAGTACACAAGGGGCAGTGTGGGGCCCAGGGATAGAGCACTTTCTACAGTAATGCTATTGGAGTGCTCTCAGCCATTTAACTATTTTATCACACTGGCTGGCATAATTCTCTCCTGCTCTTGTTTCCAATTACATTAATAGACTCCTATTCACAGAGCACAGGATAGCAGACATGTCTACTATTCGTAGTGCCAACTTCTGGTTCTATACAAGATCAGTCTTGAAATCCATGTTCATGAAAAGCAGTTCCAGGGTTATTCAACTGCAGTAACTACAGATCTAGGTACAAATAATTTTTAACTACCAGAATATTATTTTATTATGTTTGAAATAATTTCCAGTTAGGAAAATACAGTATTTTCAATTCACAAAATTCATTTTGAAGAATTGTCAATGCTGGGGAAACAAATAGATACACATGGGAAACAAATATTTGTCAAAAGATGAATGTAATTCACATGTTTCTCCTTTCAAGGTGGGACCAATCAGTCTATAAAAATCATTGAGACAAATACTGTAAAGGTAGGAATGTTCGCAGTGGTTTTATGTTCGCAGTTTTCGCGGCTACCGTTGCAGCCATTGCAAACATTTTTGTCCGATACTGTAGCAGTAAGTCAATGTAACGCTGCCGCAAACTTAAAACCACCGTGAACACTCCATTTTCGACTTAGCGCAAAATAAAAACCAGGCAAACTTAAATGCATTTACAGCAGTTAAGATGTACAGAACACATCTCACCTCCTTCTGTCTCGTGCCACACAATGCCCTCCAAGTTCACACTGGTTCCCGGCTCACATGGTCCCAGGCACTCAGGTTCCGTAACCACCCCGACTTCGGACGTGTTGACTCCGATGTGGCGTACGGACGGCGCTGGGGTTGGTGCATGTACCGCGAGCAGTGATGGTGGGGGCATTACCTGGGGCCCTGATGCTTTAGTGCTGTGGCTGGACGAGCCAGACTGCTGGAGGAAAGACATTTCAGGAACTTTAAGTCACAAAGAAAGTACAGCTGCTCATTTAAAACCTTAAATTCTATCCGACACAAATCTATACTATAGTCCTACAGGCTACACCCACGCATAAAGTGTAACACAAAAATATACATGTACTATAACAGTGAGCATCTATATTGATGAATTCATCAATATGCATTGCAATTCAATTCAGACTTGTGGTGTGTGTTAGATCTGCAACTTCATGTGAAGATGAAAGTACATGTACAAAGAACATGGCAACAAAATTCCACACGTACTGCATATAAATACCAGGATACAAACCAGGATATCATACAACTGTGACTACTCGCAAAATACATGTAGGACCATATCAAAACGCATCACCATGACTGAAGTGCATATACAAATGTTGTTCAAATATTTGTTGAAAGTTGTACTTTTATCAAAGCAAAAGCCACCGGGATAAAAAATCCAACACAACACAAACAGAACCTTTAATAATTGTGGAGCTTTATGCAAACTAGAAAATAATCTAATAAGGTAGAAATCTAGGAGAAATTATGATGGAGTGTGAAGATCATACTAGAACTGGGCATGTGACAATGTCTACATTCTTACATCACATACTATTCATACTACTAGTATATAGTTTGTTAAAGATTACTGTGATGGTGTACTCCAATCGGTTGGGAAAGAAATAATGCTCACAATTCTACTGAGTGTTTAGAAGTGCAGACAAATAAAATTCAGAACGGTTTGTTATGACAGATAAGATGGCTATATTTCTTTTCAGACAAACCTGCTTAAAAGACACCAGTAAATAAAATAATGGTGACAGCCTATGTAACCACCATGTTTTTTTTTCAGGACAGATTTAGAGCTAGCAACATCGGTAGACATATTTTCATGTTAAAGCTGGCCTATAACACTTTTGAACTCCTCTGATACCTTTTGTGGGCTCAGACAGGATGAATACACGCATAAGCTCTACTTGAAGTACTTCTCATATGCTTGTTTCAAGGAGGTTACAAATTTGGCTCTAAGACATAATTATAGAGGAAATTTTGCTCCAAATTCCAGGACAACACTGCTGCCCAAAAAAAACCTGCGTGGTCTTTCTCCCAAGGGCAAGTAATCTCTGGTACAAGGCAAGGCAAAGCAGGGAATGCAGTGTTTACTTTTGAGGCATACAGATCTAATGCTTTACAGACATCATACAATATTTGAAAAAAACCCTCACTGACACAGCAAAATAACATCTGTTGTTTACAAATGTGCTCGAGGGCTCTTGACTAGTAGGAATGAAAATATATGGGCAAATACAGCCCTGGTCACAGACTGGTGATATTGATAGATACAATGTTCGAATTCATAGGCTGACGCATTTGAAAATCTGTTCTACATGAAAGACACTGTTCTTGCCCTACAACCTTCTCAGTCTAATACTATCATCATACACAGCTTTGTACTTTGTAGGATGTCAATTTAAGCCTATGATTTGCTTCTAGGCATTATCTTATCAAATTGCATTCTTACGCAACCTTCAAATTGTTCAACCAGAAGGTACATAGATAACATGTTATTCGTAACACTGAGCCTGGATTTTAGTTTCAGACAGTAAAATTACAAGTCGTTGATAATATCATATCTATATTTCTATCTGCAATTTTTTTTTGCAAATTGTAGGTGGGTACTAGTATTTTGAGCCCCAGTTCCAATTGTTTTTCTTCTTCTGTTTTAGATCTATACGTATTGTGAATGTGACAATTCCCGTATTCCTTTCCGTAATAAAATCAGTCATGGCTTCGGGGGCTTCCCAACTCAGTTTCACAGTACACAGAAAGACATGGACCAAGCCCTGACAATCACAAGAAGAGGGATTATGATTGTAACAGGCATAGTAATGGCTGGTCTCCTGCACTCTATACCATAATGGTACTGAATTATAATATACATAGATATTTGCACGGTCTGAGAGAAATAATAACGGCCAATCCTACTTTCCTTCTTTGACGTTTAAAAACCGTATGAAGAGTGACTACAACAACTCCATAATCCCATTCTGGTTTTCATTCTAATATGTCTGTCTTGAGGTCTAATGTTTTGTGTATAATTTCTGCAAAACACAACCATGCTCCAGGCAAATCAGGGTCCCTGAACCCATACTGGCAGTTGTTGTTTTAGTGAATAGTACAACTGTTGTTTTGGTTAGTGAGCACACAAAACATGGTTCCTTTCACAGGGTACACAGTTGAGGTCAGGGGTCGGGTGTTTACCAGGGAAACCAGTTTACAGCTGAATCACTCATCAGTAATATACTTCTTCTTCAGCTCTTTACGTAATACACTAGTTACGTTGAAAAGGCGATTGCATCATGAATAGTGAGAGTTTGATGAGACAACTGTTTTTCAAAAATATTGATCTGGATTACTTGTATTATGCCTAAAAAACAACCGGTTTCAACCAGATTTGATATGGGAATTACAAATGGATGGGGGAGGGGGGCAGAGTTTAGTGAGAGGCTCGAAAACACAGTAGTCTGGTACTACAAGATGATGCAGGATACCAAGATAGGCATAAATTCAAATCTCATGTTCAATTTTTTCAATTTAGAAGTAGAGTCACCAGAGTCTATTGTGACTTGAATATTCTTTTATTAGGATTGGAATCATTACAAACATTATTCAAAAACCCTCTCGGTGCCTCAGAGTTAACTCTATTGCGATTTCTGTACGGGTGGGTCAACTATGAACTACATTCTCCTCGTACCTACCAACAACGGTGTGCTTCACATTGTTTCCGAGTTACCAGACTTTAACCAAACAATACCGGCATGTGGATGGCCCTTTCACACCTTTTCTTATCTACAAAATGGGCTCATATATTTCAGGACACTGTTCCTTATCTCTCATTGATTGACAACAGTTCCTGTGGGGTGAAAAGAAAAATACCATTGATGACATGCCAGAACTTTATATCCATATCCCATATCTGTAGAGAAAAACAAAGCCTACATCCTGTGATAGCTGTGGCCCCTGCCCAGCTGTTTTAGGTTTCAAACACTGCTATTTGCACTCAGGATGGCAGCCAAGGTCTTTTTTTTTTACAAGGTTAGAGCAGATGTATCCTTTCAGAATGCTGAATAACAACTGTTGAAATATGAAGTTACTGTCAGGGCCTGGTTACTGTGAGGGTTTGTTGTTTTCATAGGGAAATGAAGTGGATAAGAGCACATTTGGGGGAGGAGACAGAAGAATCCAGTTTTCGTTGGGCTGCCATTGTTTATCAGCAGCCCAGTAGTAATGACTAATGTGTTTGTACTCCAAGGTTTGCATAACAAGGGAGGTGTGGAAGGTCAGCTGTCACAGGGCCATAGTTTTCAGAGCAATGCTCCAGCAGCTAAGACCCCGTTCACACTCATTTTTTTCAATCGCGATTGAAGTATAATCGCGATTGTTCGATCCGATCGCGATTGAACGTAAAGAAAATTTTGCGTTCACACTGCTTTTCGCCAAGTGGATTAAAGTACGCCGTAATCCGACCGCGATTGAAGCACGAGGTCAAAGGTTCGGCGTCGCTTGCTACAAAATGGCGGGAGTCCCCCAACTCTTGATGATTTTGTATCTCTGGAGAATGTTCTGTATGCCGTGGAAGGGAACGCAATCGGCGGGCTATAATCGCGAGAAGGCGTGAACGACGAAGGCTTTTGTATATTGGCCTCGCTGTAGTACGGGTAATGAACGCGACAAGTGCTGTAGACAGGACAATCTGGGAGCGTGAATGAAGCGACGATTGGTGGGAAAACATTGTACTTGGTACATTACTTATGTGATAAGTTGGGACCCTAGCCTTGAACCGGCCGAAATCCCCGCGGATCGCGATGGAATGAATCGTAGTTGGGTTCACACTCAAAATTTGATAGGATTGGATTGGATCCGATCACGATTAATCCAATCAAACTACCTCCGGAGGTAACAATCCAATCGCGATTGGATCGTTTTGGATCGTTCCAATCGCGATTGGGAGCGTTCACACTGAAAAAATCAATCGCGATCGGATCGATTCAATCGCGATTATACTTCAATCGCGATTGAAAAAAATGAGTGTGAACGGGGTCTAAGTTACATGCTTTTTATCCAGCTTCATTCTAGACACTACAGAAATACAACCCCAAAGAATCAGGGGAAAAGAGCTTGAGCTATACTCACACGGACAGGTAGACATATAACAATCAAGTAAACATTTCTCCAATCCAAACAATATACTGTTTTTGTGCTTTTTTGTGCTGTTTTTTTGTGCCCATAGTTTCAGGCTCTAAAATGATCTTCTCCTAATAAATTTTACAAGTAGAGAAAAAGTGCACAAACTGACAAAGGACATGTGTATGGTTATATCCATTCTAGCACTGCCCCCCCCCCCTTCCACACAATTACAATGTCCCTTTTTGTAGACTGCAGAATTGCTTTAGCCAAACACTAACCAGATGTAAATTCTGAGTACACAGGATACTCCTCCATGTATTGCCAAGACCTGATCTATTTACAGTTGGGCTTCACAGTTACTTCACAAGGCACATTTCAGGTGTCCGCAAAGTGTCGGGTGACAAAACCCCACACTTTCTTTCTTTTTTACCAATCATTAAAGCAGCAAACTTCATTTACAATGACAAAGCAGCAAACTTCATTTACAATGACACACAAAGACATAGTTCATATGATAGAGAGGTTTTAAAAATAGTTACCTTTTCAGCTTTGTCTGCCTTGCTCTTCTTGCCCTTTGTCTTGGCACTAGATCCTGATTCACCCGACTTGTCATTATCCTTTTTCTTCTCACCTCTTTCAGACGTGGAACTTTTCCCTTTGGAAGACGAGGGCTTGTCGTCCTTTTTCCTGTTCTTATCGTTACCATCCTGGCCGTCGTTTCCACTGTTGCCGCTGCCACAACCTGACCCTCCGCCAACATCCGAACTCCCCTGGTGTGAATTGGATCCTCCACTTGAAGACGATCCTTTCCCACTTCCACTACTACTACTGCTACTTTTGTCTGAGGTTTTACTTTTGTGATGACTCCCCCCTTTGTTCGATTTTCCTGACTTCTCCTCTCCCAAGGAGCCCTTTCCAGTTTTACTGGAAGGCGTGAAATAACTTGAACCGGCCCCATCAAAATCATACTGAGCATCTCCATCTTTCTTCCCAATATTTAGATCACTTATACTGTATGTTTTTGCCCCATTGACTCCCTTGCTGCGTTTCACCTTCATTTTGATGTCCTTCCCTGCAGCTGGATTTTTGTTGTTGGCCACCTTTTGAGGAGAAGGTGGGACCATAATTTTCTCCTCCTCAGCTCTCTGCCGATCTTTTTCCAAATCTGCGTCCAAATCGATGATGAGGTCGCCGACCCCGACTTCCCACTCGTCTCCGCTATCGTACAAGCCGTGTTCCTGGGTCCCGAGTACTGCTGCCATCTTCCCTCAGGAACTCCCGAGCTGCGCCGGCCCCCACATCGAGCTCAGCAGGAGGAGCCTGCACCCTCTCGCCCGTCTTCTCACTCCTGGACGGGAGCAAACACAAAGACATGCCATTTCAGACGTTAAAATTTTCTCCACATGACGCCCATCATGGGAGACAAAATAATACAAACTAGAGAAACGTGTGTTGGCGTAGTGTCAGGGAGCCTGATATTCAGTATTCAGCCCAGAAGCTCCCCCATGACAGGGAAAAGTCTGGCCATGAATGCTAAGCCTGCCAGGAGTTACCATGTGGCGGGAATTAGTCAAACACCACATGACAATACCGATCAATCAACCACTTTGCCCGGCCGCCCATTTGAGCACGAAGGACAATATAAATGGAGACACAGACAAGTGGTACGCTACTGCGGCTACAATTTCATCACATCACTGTGTTCCGCCCTACTAAAGGTTAACAAACGACACGTTAGTATAAACGCCACCAAATATAGTCCTTCTAAACCTAGCAGCCTTTGTAACACATGATCCTACCAAGGATGGTCCATAATCCTACGTGACCTGATTTCTAATAACAGCCCCCCCCCCCACTCCGTCCGGGGTTACTGATTAAAAATGGTGAACATAGCAAGCATACCCAAAATTCACGCGACCCACACGCAAATGTCGCTCAGTTTAGACATCCACTGTGTATCGGGGATCCAAACTCCGTTGTACACCTCACTTTTCCAGTCTAATTTCTCGGCAAGCACGGGGATATCTTGCCGTCCGATAACAGAGAGTGGCCGTGGTTCTTTGTTTCCACCAGCCTGGCTCGTTCCCCCCCGCTGTCACCTCAAATGTCCAGCCAACCCGCGAACACTTCCGCTGGTGCGTGACACACTGATCACTCGGTCGTGCCGGTCCTCTCAGCTTTCTAAAGCCCTACTCAATTGGCTGCCAATTATCACCACCCTATTTACGTAAAGCAGGCTGTCTGCTAGATTAGGCCATCCCAAGTCATTTGTGTGTTTTGCATCAATGGTTTGAATTTTACATCCACCATTCAATGCGCCACTACAAAATAAACGTTATGATGCTAGTTACACTGATAAACATAAAATGACTTCTCTTGCATATTGTATTACTGAATCATTCGAAATCTCTTGTGCTACTTCTTGTTCTTGGGATCAATAATTAGCATAAAATCAATTTTGGTATGGGAAATATGGCCCCGTACTAAGCAATCAATTAGATTACCTGTTACAATAAAAAGACAATTTCATCTAATGGTAGGCCATTAACAAAATGCATTACTATGTGTTCATTGTTATCGTTTCAAATGTTTGGGATGTGGTACCACAGCATTTACTGACTGTGTGTTATAATCATTAGAACGAGCCCACAATGTAAAAGTCAATCAAGGTAGTTTACAGGTATAAGACTCCCGACAAAACAGGTAGTACAAAACAGGACCATTTTTGTGCCTTCTTTGGGTCATCAATTTCTATTAAAAAAATTTTTCTGTAATAACGTTACCATTTCCCCACTGTTTTGATCGCTGCGTTTTGAATAACAACGTTATGCTTTTCGCCTCCATTAAACATAGAAATGTATATTTTGGCCTGAATTTGACGACAGTGTTTTATTTGAGTTTTCAGAGACAACCTGTGAAAAATGGTAGTGAAACATCCTTTGGTTACTACCAAATGTTGACATCTTGCTCAATGCATATTTTACATCGGAAAAATAGACGTGTCGCTCGCCTCTAGATCTATGAAAGACACCAGCTGTTCCGTGTTTGGTATTCTTCCGCTTTCCTGGTAGTGATCCTTGAATGTATGGAGCGGTAAAATGTATGGTGAAAATAGTTCTTCTGTAACCTGATTTATCCAACGGTTTATTGAACGGTGTACTGAACGCTTTATTGATACATTTCATAAACTTTGCCCCTCCTGCCAATCCAGGTCTAGAAAATGTAAACATTCGACATTTTTCTGGGGCCTGTTCTCCGACCGGACTCGTTTGAAATGTACTAATTACATACATCATAACGCTATGCAAGTAACGTTACAGGAAAATTGAATTACTTGTTCTGACCGTTGAAGGTCGACCTCCCACTGGGCGAGCACAGGGAGAGCCCAGGGAATTTATCAGCCATCTATCCGCGTCACCCACATGGAAATCATTCTCCTCAGATTACAACATCGTCTGAAAAATTATTTTCTCCGTAACACACACATAAAACAAAACTCTGGCTATAATGTTTTCAATTTTTAGTAACATTCGGGGGGAGGGGCGGAATTTCCCAAAGCAGACGACTTTTTTACTCATATTACTGCGAAACGAAAAAGGGTGACGTCATGACTGTTGACTCGGATCGATTAACGACGTTGGAGCGATAAGCCCTCCCCATTTCGCGGGCAAATTACCGAGTCAGTCACCCTGGAGCGAGAGGCATTGTTCTCTCCGATACCCAGCGGCTCAAGGTTTTACACGTAGTTGGCACGAAACGGGTGTGAGTAAAATACCCCACATTTTTGCCGCATGGAAATCTAATGATCTCTTAAACACACTGCGCTTTGTGTTAGCTTACAGTGTACGTTTGTGTTTTTCTAATCGAGTTTTGATTTTGATGAGTGAAACAAATAATCGAATCACACTGACTTCTTTATGGCCATATCAAAAGGCCTACATGAAAGCGTACAATGCATTGTTTTCGTCTCAACCGTTTGCACGCAGCAGCCGACTACGACAGAAATTCTTGACGGCTTGAGCTGAGGTTGAGGATGTTTGGGCCCTCACCCCATATCTAAAGACAGACTTCTAACTTGTTTGTTTGTGTACGTTTTTTGAAAGACCAGTTCACAATTCTCACTTCTCTTTTCTGTCGCAGTGAATGTGTGTTCATTTGGATTGCTTAGTAAATTTACCTTTATCGAAAAACAAAGAAGAAAAGAATGCATAATTTGCTCTTCCGCCGTCAATCACTCAATGGACATAAGTCTTACTGGTTTAAAACATCGCTGCTCTAACAACAACAAGTAGTATCTACTGTATTCTTGGCGTGGTTCTTTGCTCCTTTTGACTAGCTTTTGACACATCGGAATCAAGAATAGGACTGACGAGTGCTGGTTGCCTTGTGAGGAAACTGAATAGGCAGTCGTGACACGCTCGAGTTGACCCCACCAATGGGGAGATCACGCTGGGACCAACCAAAATTCCGCCAGCTGGCTCCTTGCAAGGCCCTGTACTGTACTATCAAGATTTTGGACAGGGACTCGCAGATGTACTAAAGAATCCGCTATAAAAACAACAATGTTTCGCCTTCTTGGAATCATCTGTTTGGGGAAAAGATTGTTAAGTTGTCCCAGATATTCGTCAACAAGCGAGAAAATAACGCCTGCAAGATGGGATTACCTGATAATGACTCCGTGCTTTCTGTGACACAACATGCCCGCAATTTAAAACATGTGACGGTTTTTTAGACAAACAGAAAAACATTCTGCGCTACATATACGTCGAGTTGAATATGGGCACGCGGTCGTGATGAAATGCCAGAGGTCCAACCATGCCTTTCTCCTCATATATTTAGCGGATACAATGGCCCATACAAGGCCGACCATTCAATCTCTTCTTCATACGAATCATAGGTCTCTCTGCCTCTGGAATGGACTCTTCGTGTGGAAGAGTTACACTACTACTAGTGTCTGTGAAGTAAGCCAGGTGGAAATGAAGACTTGTCAATCGTAGAAGTCAATTTTCCCTCAGCAGATGCTATCAGTATCAATATTTTTGTTGCTAGGGTCAAATGAGGCATACGTTTCATGGCAGCACCCGAGGTTGGCACAGGCGACATTGTCGCTATCAATTGTTGGTGGGAAACACTCGTGACGGCTTCCCTAATCGTAGGAGTTTGGGGGAAATTGAAGTGGGCCTCTCGGGGGAGAACACAGCGCTCTTTATCTCCCCAGGGAGCCTGTGTACAAAGCGCGGCGGACAATTTACGTTTTGTGACTGTACTCGTGGCAGTTTGTGTGGTTCAGTTGCGAGTCTCCCCACCCCGTAAAACTATACCTAGCTATGCCACCTTGCTCCTCTAAAGTAGCAGGAGAAAGCAGACTTCCCTTTCCTTTGTTTACCTCTGTATATTGACTGTAAAACTCAGTGGAGTGTGAGTTGGTCCTTAGTAGATATCCAGGTGGACGCTGTCAGACAGATATGCACTACGTCCCCTCAGACCACCTCCGTGTCAACAGTGGGGCCGGCAACTCAAGCCCGCGTCCGCCCCGTGTAGCACAATGTGTATGTATACAAAAGGCGACCACACTACTCCCGACCCACACAACACTTGCGAGAACAAACACGGCTGCCAATGCAGAACACACATTCCCCCGTCTGTTACACATGGGCTCCAGAGGTCACGGTATCGGGTGACCTGCTGATCCTCTGACGGTTCTATTTGAGATGGGCTTTGTGGCGCTGGCAAGGCGAGAGATCGATAGCATTCACACACGGTCAGACGATAGAAAAGGCGAGCCAACTTCGTCATGGTACAGCGAACAAAGACAGGAAATAGCAACTGATTCGCCCGGAATATAAAAAGACTCGGGAATGATTTCTCCATGACAAACTCGTAATCAATTCTGCAGTCCCTTGAAATTTATCAGATGATGGGACGCCCCGTGGGGCTTTGTTTCGGCGTGTTAGCGAGAAAAATGTGTGAATGACATCAATGGAATCTATAAACCAGTGCGCGAGGATTTTACACGAACAGATCCATAATCCCGACTGCATCTTGCGCCCTAAAAACTGATACATCCACAGGAAAGACGGGACAAGGGCAGTGTGGGGGATGGATCTGTCCTTGGGCAAAATCCCTGCTTTGAAAGAAACAACGTCTGGTTTTATATGAACAGAAGTCGTCGTTACAATAAAAAATGCTGTGACGACAACCAGGGAAGTCCAGAGAATGCACAAAGACTGGCATGTCACACTACAACATTCCCTACCCTGTGTACACCAGGCATTTGAGCTTCCCCTCTCCAAATTTTTGGCCTCTAGGCGTTCCCTGTTTGACAGTACCAGCCAACAGCTGTCACAGACAGCATTCACTACCAGCCCAGGG
Organism: Branchiostoma lanceolatum; assembly: GCF_035083965.1. Lineage (NCBI taxonomy): Eukaryota > Metazoa > Chordata > Leptocardii > Amphioxiformes > Branchiostomatidae > Branchiostoma > Branchiostoma lanceolatum. Next base: position 28,018,548 of record NC_089723.1, read on the forward strand.
AGTGCTTGTAAAGAGAATTAGGATTTACACAAGTTTAAAGAGAAAAGACATACCTTACTGCAGTAGATCTTGAGTGAAACGTTTTGCACGTAATGTGGTAGTCCCAGCAGCACAGAGTTGAGTCGTGCGCGATTTGTATTCCACTCACAAAGTCTCCGGTCTGCTTTTTGATCCAAATGCAAACAGACAACAACGCGGGCCTCCCTGTGAACAGAACGGCGTGGTTCTTTGTTCCAGGCGCTGCGCTAAACAGACGGTAGGACCTTCGTCTCGCCCACCACGCGATAAAACTACCAACAGTCGACAGTGTACAGTGTTCTTACGTACAATGTTACACGAAAAGACAGGATACAGTTAGGGTACAGTCACACAACAGTTGCGAGCCTGGAGGTAATCACGTACAGTACCCACAGCGAGCAGTCTCCTCCAGCACAGCATGTAGGCACATAGGATCGTCCCCGTGAAAACAGGCCGAATGGCTGCGCCCACGTAGCCACAGTGAACAACTGTCCCACTCGTGCTCTGCTCACTGTGCAAATCGCCACTAAGTGTGCTTTCAAAGAGTCCGTTCAGCAGTGCTTTTGTTCCGATTTCCTTTCAACCCTTGGGCAAACATAAATTATGCCATTAATAAAATCATCCGGGAATGTTGACACTGCCTAAGAGCCTGCGGGGAGCCTTTGACCAATCAGCGGGCTAGAAACAGGAAACTACGCGATGTGATTGGTCACTGCTCGTTTGTGGTATGCCACACACTGAGTCCACATGATAACAATGAATCATTTCCGCATGAGGTAAACTCTATCCTGGGGACCTTGTTGGAGTGTGTGTGCAGAAAACACGATATCAGGGGGGAAACCAGTACCGTCCCCACAGAACGGAGGAAAAAAATCATCCCTTATATGACAAATCAGTACATACGGATGCTAAACGTACTTCTGCTTTTGGTAAACATGTCTACTCATAGCAGATCCTCTCTCGCTCCAGTTGGTTTTGACAATGTTACACTGTGAACTCCTCTTCTTGTCAGATCTGGACACAGAGGAAGATGAACCGTTTGGCTTCCGTTTTTACGTGTTGCACCTCTTTGTAGTCCCTCAGTCCTTTCTGTAGCACATCTTTTCACCGTGAAAAACAACACAATTTCTGGCGAGACGCCTGAAAGGGCTGGAGAGGACGAGAGGTTATTCGGTTGCGCCTGTCGAAATTCTCGCCCTGCCTGTCGGCCTATCAGATTACGACCAAACATTTGACTGCATGCGGTGAGGATGTTTGCTTGTCTACTCCTTCAAACGCATGCAATTTTCACCAAGGTGCCTGGTGCCCTTTTTTTATCGCTGCTGTTGTTTTTCTTTTTATGTGTTTTACGATGACACCCGGTGGTAGTCCAGTAGATGACACCATGAAAATAAATCCTGTGTCGTATATCGGCTCAGCCGTAAATACACCCTAGAACCTGAATGCGGGTAGAGGATGTCAGGACGTGTATCACGTAACACCATGTCCGAGATCTGGCATTGTCTGGATCATGGGGTACTGCAAATAATGCAATACCTGGCCGACAAGTACGCACGTATTAGTAGAAGATTACATTTTGTACTTATCAATCATTCACAATGCCCCCCTCGCAGTCTAAATGTTTACATTTGGTATTTTTGCGACCCATAAAACGCTCTCGTCAGGAATTGAGACTGTGCATGTGAGCCATCGCGCCCCGTGACTGGGGACAGAAATTCCAGCCTTGTTTCCCCGAAATATTTCCGTAGAAAATGTGGTTTCACGCCGCTGTATCGTGACGTGGAGTTAGCGGGAGGATTGGCCAGGTGGCTCTTGTCAGGAAATGGTTTTGCAGTTTAATCAAAACCACAGGGAGTTCGGTGAACAGCAGCTAGGCTTAGGTAGAGATTCGAGTATGTGGAATTGTAGATTTGCCATGAAATGTCTGCTCAAGTATTCCCAGAGGAGCGCCCATTGTGTCGACTCCCCTAGCCTCCGTTGCAGGCTCTGAAGCGGCTATTGGGGGGCTAAATAATACACTTTCTGCAGCCACCCCGTAACTATCAGCCATCCTGTAACTATCAGCCGCCTGATAGTTACAGGATGGCTGATAGTTACGGGGTGGCTGCAGAAAGTGTATTATTTAGCCCCCCAAAAGCCGCTTCAGAGCCTGCAACGGAGGCTACGACTCCCCACGGTTGACTGAAACCCTGTACATGTATGGATGTGCTGACATGGCTGAAGGGTTGGCTGGTGCCTTATCGTACAAAAATAATCCCTCAGCTCTGTGGCCAGCTACATGAATTTGTAACACTTTCAAGGCCAGGGAGCACCGTGCAATCGCAAAAATACGACTAGGTAAAAGAATTCAGTCCCCTTCATTTCTTTCAAAACGCTGTTATTTCATGATAGGAAACGCGATCCTGTGCGTCCAGACGTAAAACCATGTGAAAACGTATCTGTGGTCTGCTGTGTCTAAACATTGGCAGAGGAAGCTAGAGCGGATGCACTCAAATGTGAGGTCACGGACAAAGGGTCAGAAATGAAATGAAGGATAGCCATTTTGTTTTATCAATGAGGTTCGATTTCACCATTGAATATGAACCATATATCAATTTCTATAGTTCGGTGCATGTAGAAATATCTTCACGATAAATGCATATATCTTCAGTAGGATGAGGTATCCCGTACATCCACGTCCACGGGGTCATGGTCCCATGTGTGGATGTAACGGTTATGTATGGAAGAGGTCTGAGCTCATAGAAGACAGAACACAGCCGCCCGTTTGTCACCGTGGCAATACATTCGGAATGGCGGTTAGACATGGTAGAGGTGCGTTGTAGCCATCCTACGAGCCAGGGGCGGAGCACATATCCTTGTTGGCATAATAAAGTGTGCATGGTTGTTTTATATAAATAGGGATCGTCGCAAAGTGCTAAAACGCGGTGATTTCTAGTATCTTTCTTTTACTCAATCACTACATTTGATTTCATATTTTCTGTTCTTGATGGGATACTAAGCATTTTTACCGATTGCATTTTTTTGGTAGAGATCTATTCAACATAACACTCCAGCCAGGTAGAATAGTGTTTCTCTATGTAACACTAATGGAGATCTAAACAAAACAAACAAACAAAAATTACAGGTATGAGACTAGAAAAATACTATATTAGATATTTCTACTGTAATAATCTAATGGTTAACGTTGCATCAATAAGGTCAGCAAATTAGTCTTTCAACGTGACACAAAGCGTTTTTCTTGTGCAAGGTCAGTCGTAGCTGTCGGTTAAAACGTCGTCTCCAGCCCTGTTCCTGTTTATATGCAGATGCGTGCGCTCCAGATCAATCAATCAGACTGTTACTGCCGCTGTGCACACTCCATTGGCTCTATTCTGTATTTCTCCCCTTTCTCTCCCCTCTCGTAGCATTTTCTCCAATACCCGCATCAATTGACGCATTACAATAGTTATGCATCAACGACGTTTGTGCTGTTGAAATATTAGGTATCACTGGCTTTATGGTATATCATCTCAACTGGATTATTTTGGACGAGTGGAATGTTGAAACAAACCGTCCTAGGCACCCTACGTGACCTGCCAATACGAACTCCATTATGTATTTAGATTTAATCCTCTCTAACAGACGGTAAGAAACCCCATTGGTACGTAGAATATTCCTGTCAGTCTCTATACGGAGTCCTGCTCCGCTGCAATCGCCACTGTCCATTACCCAGATTTTCTAAACTTGCCAAAATCAAATAACAAGATCTCAGAACGTAATTGTAAAAAAGACATGTCACAGGGCAAATTTGCGTCAATAAATATGATCCTGCACAATAATGTATCATTTTATCACGTTATGCAGCAAAGAGAAGGCATTAGTCATTATTGATTTTCCACAGTGGAAAATTTCAATATTTCATTCAGAGACTGAGAGAGAGCTCTGACTAGGTATTGGGAGACATAGCCATCGGTGTATATAACACATTGTATATAAAATTGTAATCTCCAAGCAGATCCACACCGGGCACGAAAATCGTATATGCTAGCCAGAGAAGGTCCAGTCAGCCAGAGAGGGTCCAATCAGCCCGGTTCAACATTCGTACAGAGCAATAGATATTCCGTATACAAGCGGCACGGGGAATACGGTCCGAGGGAAGCCCTGTCATGTACAAACGTGAATTCAAACGAAGTTCCTGGGCGGATGCGCTGGGCAAGACTGGCCAGCTGTTATTCAGTTCTCCACCATCGTGAATACATACCTGGGGTGCCCGGCAAGAAAAATCACGCGTAGTTGGAAGTTGGGAATGGTTTCCATGGTGCAGTTTCTTAAAAGGGGGAGCTCGAGGGGGGATGGAAGTGATTAGTTGTGATCGACCAGTTGACGTGGGGATAATGTATACACGGCTCTGTTCTGATGATGTATAGCATCATGAATTAATGATCTTTATTATTGGTATAGATAAGTTAGCCATGTAGAAGCAATTGCAGTGACAAAAAAGGCTCCATTCTCCTTTAATGAATTCTACAAATAGCTTCCAGACAATGTGCAATCTAGCTTTACAGGTCTGCAGTAGCTCTTGGTAGAAGTGAACGCTGATGATAGTATATACTGTACAATAAACACAGTGCGGGGGGGGGGGGTGATCACAGGTCACGACTGCTCGGGAAAGGGCTTTTTTCGGCTCAGGTATTTCGATGCGGACGGAGTATGGGCAAATTTGTCTGGGTGCAGCCCAAGCGAAAATCACTCGAGGCAGAATGGGATTGCGTAGCGGAACGGCCCACAGGAAGGCAGTTTGTGCACTCATTGTGTCAAAACCCTCTGGGTTTCAGATCCTGTAAACATCCTCGGCTTTTCTCACCAGAAAGAAAATTAATCATAGTCACAGGCCTGTGTTTAAACCTTCTTGGTTCGTCAGCCACTGCGTTGAAACCGTCACAAGTCAAATATCAATTGAAGTGTTTTCAACGCTGAAACGTCACACTCCATTTCCAAACGCAGCGTATCGGGGGGAAGGTGCGTTTGTCTGGCTCCCTCTTACCAGAATCTTACCAGTCCCACCTGGTGGTGGTCATGGTCAAGGCAACATTCATGGAAATTATGACCACGGCTCTTAGTTTGCTGTATTTCTGACCAGACTTTTATCTACAACATCCGTGTTTTTCTTTTTTGGTCCCTACACCTTGTTTGGTTGCACTACGGGATCCTACGGGCACTTCAATGGTGTGAGGAGATCATGTACGGTGTACAATATCCGTAGCGGAAAGAAAGAGTAACGTTAGATGCTATTTTATGTATTTTCATTGCAAAACTACATTTGCAGACCTGCGGAGTTTGTCTTGTGATCGTGCCTGCTGTGTCAATGGCCTGTGTTTGATCCTAGTTTTTTTGACAACAATGTTGATCCCTATTTAACGTTTTGTTTGTCTTGCCCAACACTACAAGCTCCTGAGCATACAGGTCACACACAGGTTCCACAGCAACCCAGAAACAACAGCAGACGGCTGAAAAATGGGTCTGGATTAGTGAGAGAGGCAGTGTTAGTAGTAATCCCTTCTCAGCCTGTCAGGCACCGCGGAGGGATCCCGGAGAGGGTGGTGCTGGTCAGGCCCTGGTGGTAGTGGAAGCGGTACAGTAAAACAATTTCCGAAAAGAAGAATTTGAATCTAAAATTTCAATACGAAGGAATGGTAGCATTTCCTCATGTATTATACAAATGACCTGATGTACGTACTACATGCAAGGATTTTTCAATCGGAGTTGAATCTCCGTGGTACATGTAATTTGTATCTTACAAGATTTGTTGCTACCGTATGTCACATGTCATGAATTTTAAGTTACCATCCCATACGACCGAAACGAGTCATTATCTTCATCAATTTGCCTAATATGCTTATCAACTTAATGGTTCATACAAGCTACAGATACCGTAGATATGAGCTTATCATCGTTATGCAAATTACATGAAAGACGTGATAGCCCGGCCATTTAGTTATTGGGTTATTAAAAGGCTGTCACCAAGAAAAGTGTGAGAATTGGGATAATTTTGGCCAAATGATTGGAATCATGAATACAGGGTAGTCTTCCGACAGCTTGATACAGATATTTGCACGATAAGCAATGATCAACAATGAAAAATTCAACGAGGCCGTCGTTGTAGGAAACGGTTAGCGACGTCACGTATGCTTGAACATCGTTCTTTGTAGTGTATGTCGGCGTCTGTATCAGAAGACTAGTACCGTGCCAGGATCAGTGTACAACACTGCCACAATACTCATACTCATAGCCTTGGGCCAACCACGAAGCATGTTGTTCGGAGCAGTGTTCTATTTTTCTCGACGAAGTGTACTTATTAAGGCGCTCTCCCGTTGGGTAAATAACTACCATTATCCTTTTACTGGTGTGACCAGTTTCTATATGGGGAAAGAGTAACTACTGACTGGAACCTTTTCCGCCTATCTGAAACAACATCTGGAAACCGTGCCCTGGAATCCTGACAGAACAGAAGTCACTCCCACACAGTACAGTATTTCTCTGGCATAACTTGTGTTAGTAGTATTTGAGCCTTCGAATAAATGTAAGTAGTCAACTTGTAGACAGTTTTTCGACACCTTCAATCAAAGAGTGTAGGTTTCTTCAGTTCGTGCCAGTTATGTATTCACCCTTCCTACAATGTTTTGTAGATCACCCCTAATATTTGACATTTCCCAATTGGCTTTGGAGGAAGCCGCCCGAGCACCACAGGGACTGGTATCCGATCCTACGGCACTCCGCAGTACTGGGTCGGAGCTGGCTGGGCAGGGTTTGACACGTGCACTCATGACGTCACTGATGATGCAGGTGGAAAGCGAATGTGCCCTTGGACGAGGTGACAGAAACGGATAGATAGTTACGCAAACATCCCTAAAAGCTATCGTTGTTTTAGACCCCGTTCACATTCATTTTTTTCAATCGCGATTGAAGTATAATCGCGATTGTTCGATCCGATCGCGATTGAACGCAAAGAAACTTTTGCGTTCACACTGCTTTTTGTCAAGTAGATTAAAGTATGCCGTGATCCAATCGCGATTGAAGCACGATTGATTATTTTTTCCCGTTCAAACCCGTGCTCCGCAATGCCATCGGCGATCATCTGGTAAATGTCCCTCTTTCGGTGACATTTCCCCAGTTTGGTCTGCACCTCCTCTCTCCCCCAGATTGCGATGAGGACCCTGGTCTCCTCATCGCGCCACCTGCCACCAGCTGAAGTTGCTGACGGAGTTTTATCCTTCTTCTTGGGCATTGTTGACGATGAAAAATTGTTGTTGTTGTAAGAGAGCGATCTGACGTGTGTGGCTTGGGTTTGTCTTCCCGCGCGATGCAAACTATGACCCCACGTACCCGAATGTATGACCTCCCACCCCTGGAACCAGCCGAAATCCCCGCCAATCGCGATGGAGTGAATCGTAGTTGTGTTCACACTCAAAATTTGATAGGATTGGATTGGATCCGATCGCGATTAATCCTCTCAAACTACCTCCGGAGGTAGTTACAATCCAATCGCGATTGGATCGTTTTGGATCGTTCCAATCGCGATTGGGAGCGTTCACACTGAAAAAATCAATCGCGATCGGATCGATTCAATCGCGATTATACTTCAATCGCCATTGAAAAAAATGAGTGTGAACGGGGTCTTAGTCCGTCAGTCAGCCTAGTTCAGTCATCCTATTTCTATGTGATACAATTAGACCCTAAATAGAAAAAAAGATAAGGTACAATGACATAAAAGAGTCTGATTTATTAGTACTTAGTAGTAATGTACGCCTGGTGTCATATGATACAGTATTTAAATTTTGACTTCCGCTGGCATTTTGGATATTACAGTACTATCACCATGTATATATAACGGAATCCACAAAGTTTCCATGCAAGACATACAAGTGCCTGATCCCTTCTGTAATCACAGTTCGCAGGTGCTGGCCTGCAATCCAGCCATCCAACAAATCTAAGAATTGAAGCAAGACGTAAAAATACTTCTTCGTGTGAATCTCCTTCCATCCTAAATCACCAAGTAGGAATATCATAACGTTTTCTGACCGTCCGCCACTGTCAGAGAAGCCAGATAGCAGACAGCAAACGTGGCGATGCTCCACCCCACATCTGCTTGGAGACTACATGAAAACGTATTCAGCTTGAAATATGAAACATTGCTACGCGCCGTCGGAACATGTCGACTACAACGCGCTTTTACATGAGCAACATTTACGGTTATTAGAGCGTAAAAGTCAAATATGGGCGAATGGATTGTTGAAATGTGCAATGTTGTATATTAATTCCCCACGTTGTCTATCAACTCGCTCTTTACTGGGCAACCGTGAGTGCCTCGAGGGAAGGGCTAGCAACCTCACCCTCTAAAATAAAACCCTGCTACTGAAACAGCAAGTAAACGTGCTGCCTTATGACTATGTGACACTAGGCCCTACAACGTCAAGGGTATGAACGAGCAGATAGAGTAGCTGCACAGATCGCGACTTGAGTCAAGAACTAAAACTCTCAAAGCAGAGATTTTACGGAGACCATATTGACGACTCTGAAAAAAGCTGGGCTGGTCAGACGGCCTCAGAAGGATGAAGCGATCTCCCCATCATCTGCTTGGAGCGTACCCATGATTGCCTACGTGACCAGAATGACGAGACGAGCATCCTTCTCGCCCACACTGTGATTCCTCCCTCCCAACACACCCGGGGCACTGATTCCCTGGGATCGGCCGTGCCATAGGCCTGTGGCATGTGTCCAAATCAATAAACACGTCGAAAAGTCCCTTAATACTTTCAAAGAGCATTAGCATGAGAGTTGGGCTATTTTTCCATTACTTATTTAGATTGCTAGGTACAGCAAATTGAGCAAATAAACATAACTTATACGCATTTTTCCCTGATTGTTTCTTCATTATGTGAGCCGTATGTGTTTCTACTAGTTTTGCAATGTATGTATTTCTTATGGTATGAAACGGTAAGTAATTGGCAATACTTGGAAATTCCAAACGGTCTTCGTAAAGCTATTGTAGATATATCACCAGGGTGCATACGTGCCAGTTTCGTCGTTTCACATGCACAGCTCTAACTTGAGCTGAGCATGTGAAACGACCTGGTTCAAGGGCTTGCTTCTGGCGATCGAAGGTTCAGCCTTGTGCATTTCTGGTAATCCCCCGATGCTGTGCATGTTTACATATTCATCACCACAGAACAGCAGGGGCGATTATTCAATGTCAATTTCAACTAAAAAAATCCCTTATCGCAAATTTCCCCGTCTGTCGATGGTTAACCAAGGAGGTTGTAATTCTAACCTTTCAGTCAACGAATGAGAATAGGTCTAAAGAAGGGTTTAGAGCAGGAAGGAGAAGTTTTAGATATCTTGTAAACAAGCTTTCATTGTTCATGAAATTCAATATTAACAAGAACCCCTTGGTCTTATTTGCGCTGCCAGGAGATTATTCAATGTCAGAAGCTCGACCTCTGTAGATTGATGTGTGTTTTCATTACAGCTGAAAGTAGAACTGATGCCGATCTAGTTGACGAAGACGAAGGCAACCGACTGATTTTCAGTTGCGGCAAAAAACCTAGGGGTCATCATGATACTTCATATATCTAAGATAACGATCGCGACTGACATTGACTAGCGTTAGAGCAGGCGTCACAATTCATGCGAGCGTCGGCCGAATTTGTAGATCGCCCGGCCCGGCGCCCGTAGCTCGCCAAATGTCAAAATCGCCCGAACGTCGACCGTATTTTCCAATTTAAATCTCGGGTGACGTCCGTCGAACACTAAAACCTAAAAATCCCCCATGAGATGGTACCATCTCTTGGACATGGACAAAGTCAGAATCGACTAACCTGGTAAAAGGCCAATATTTGGATCAACTTTGATTTCTGAAAATCGCCCGAAGCCCGCGGCCGCGTAATCGACAGGACGTCGGCCGTACTTCGGCCGAAAATGCACATTTGAAGCTCGCCAACACGTCGGCCGAGCTGAATTTCTTATTTGTGACGGGGGCTTTACAACGATCTCTACCACATTTGGTTCAAATTCCACAAGTAAGCGTAAGTAATGAAAAAGCAAATGCGTGCTGCGAAGATGGCAGACACCCTCTGGCTGTTTTCTTTAGTTACCGTTTTCTTATTACATTATCATTTCTTATTACGAGACGGCAACGGAGGCTATGTATTACAATTTTGCGACGTATAAAACGTTTGAAGAAGGTTTCATCTCGCTTTCGAAATAAAGTAGCCCAAGGCATGATAGCAGTATGCGGAAAATCTCATCAGCACTGGTTGGGGTTGACGAAAGCACGCAATCGCGTAGCCGGGTCTTGGCGACCAGCGTGTTGTTGGGAAAACGATCCAGCACAAAGAAATGGTGTTGATACTGTCAGCAGCTTTGATCACGGCCATTCACCGAACTGGGGTTACAAAACCACTGTTGGGTACTATTTTCAACACAGTTGTTTTCTTCATTTGTCTTCACGATACAAGCCTATAAACCATATTCGTTAAACATAGGCTATTGTTGTTACCAGATAACTGAGGTTACTTACTAGTACATGTGCTTTCCAACAACTACCAAGCTTGTGATTTTTAATTGTCAACATTCTCTTAGGTTACCACGAAAAAAGATAAGGGGCCCTATGTACGTATATTTCTTCTTTCAAGCAAGGGGTTTCAATCTGATTCTGATTAAACCTCCTTGTTTCAAGAATATAAACTTAATAAAGACTAGTTTGTTGCTTTACCCTTTCCAAAATAGAACATGGACTTCAGTATACTAGTAACTTTAGTAGGTGATTCTGATACACGAATATTTTATGTTACGTGCTCCACCCTTTACGTGCCATTCCAGTAACACACCAGCGCGAAGTAATAACGGTCGCCCCCGCCTCAGCTCTAGTGAGTGATGGCTCCCGGGCGATGCTGACAAGCTCTGCAAATTTATTTTTGTTGGGTCTGACGATGGGTCAGGCGTCATGCCGAGATCGGGTCAGGGGGACCCAGGCAACGGGAGCGGCTCCAGGTCACCCCGGGACCGAGGAACAGGCGGCAGAACTCCCGCTGAGATATTCTCGGTACCGTGCCACGAGCTTCTGAGGGTACACGGGTCGGCATCTCCCTTTCTTGGAGCATGGTGTTATAACAAAACAGACATGCGACGTGTTCACACGACATGGCTGTAGCTACAGTGTGTGAAGCATCCACAGAATCTGTGCTGAAATCTGAGAGGTCTCCTCTGCTCCCGGCTAAAGTGGGACAGAAAGCGATTAAACCCCGGTAGCAATACAGCCAATAGGAAACAGCACGTAATAAGCCAAAACATGTTTACAAAACAACGGCCACGTAGCCTGCTATTGAGCTAAAAGCGAACAAAGATGCCGCTAGCTCACCAACGATCAAAGTCATCCCGTATGACAGACGGTATAGCGGCTATAGCCATCCCATCTTCACGATACAATAACATGAACTTTGTTTCCGACCTTTCACACCAATATCTGCTTGGGGATTATCTATTCACCTCTGCTCGACATTCTTAGAAACAAATACCATATCCTGTTTTAAGGGTGACCGCAATCCGTGTTGTTCACTCTTAAGTCAACATTTACTATCAAATGCAGAAAATCCCCCTCTACTTTCATAAATCTGTACGAATTCCAATCATATCGGTAGAGAATTCCAGTCACTTGCACCAGTTGCCAGTACGTTACTTATCTACTGAGCTGGGCTATCGTTGCCGGTTACATCCAAAAAGTGATAGACCATTTCGGGTTTGGTAAAAGAAATGGTCTTCCGCGCTCCAAAAATGTTACGAAGGAGAAGCCAGGCGCTATAGAAGGTCACCAGAACCTAACATAGGAATGGATTTGTGTGCAACAGTAAATAAGCGACTTTATCTGGCGTGCAGTCATTGATAAATACCAGGATGGCGTGCTTGTACCGCGTTCGTGACTCGCATTCATTAACCAACGACATGACTGATCGCAGAGAGTCTGCGGGATGAATCCCGGGGATAACGCAGTACAGGCCAACCGGCTCCATCACTTCTCATTGGAGAATAACTCACACAACCAGGCAGATTTGCGGGGTTAGTAGTCGTGAGGCTCCCCTGTGAAAGGGTTTCTCACCAGCGGTGTTGTGATTTCTAGTTGTTCGTCCTTTTCCTACACCAAAGATCAAGGCATTGCAGCTTGCTTGATTTCATGTCACAGGAAATTTCCAGTACAGTCAATATCATGTCAGTGGTCCGTTTCCGGCTGTTATATCATATAATTCACAACCAACTACAAATGTGATGATACTTGTTAAAGCACAGAAAATCACGTATTATCGCCTTCATTGTTATAGGTTCCGTATAAAATGAATTCTTGAAATTGAGGGGACGACTATTAAATTGTTCGTGTATTATCCTAAATTGCATCTTGTTGTGAAGTAGCCGTCGGGCTCAACTGTCTTTACCAAACCCAGTAACCGGGACACAGCCGTACCACCTCCCCTCCACCGAGCCCTTATTTGATAACATACCGCTCCTGGCCTGTCACCGCCGCGAGTTTCTCGCTCGACCTCCAACAAATAGGACCACGCAAAATGGCGCAGATTGCATGTGATTGCCATATTGATTAATCGAGGCTGGGAGCAAGCGATGCCACTTTGTGCAAAGATTACGCTTTTGAATTCCACTGCAACCGACGGAGGTTGTCCCCTAGGACCCTTCAAATGTTCCAGGGCACCGTTGGAAGGCCCAAAGTGCACGGGGAAAGTTGGTGCATTGGTGGGAGGGAGAGGGAGGGACGCTATACATAAACATGTCATCAAATCGGGTAATTCGTTATTGCACTGCCATATGTGAATGTCACTATACGAGCACAGCTTCACCAGAATTTACACTGACTTGCAAAGTACATTGTATGATACATGATTGCAGCAATATCAATAACAACACTTAGGTTTATGACGGTCTATATGATAACATCAAATGTGTACATTCTTTACCAATTCAAATAAAAACGCCGTTTCTACATAATGCACCAGACAGATATTGATTATTCGTCAGCCATAAAGTAGGGCATAAACGGTTTTATGTCCGTTGAGAATTACCACAAGCCTTGACTTCTAATTTCGGAACATGGATACCATTCCACGCCGAATGAAATAATGATATGGCCATTTTGCAGTAAAGGCCATGCAATTGATCATGAGCCGTTTGCTTGTTAAACGGAGGATCCGTGCCATTATCTTGTTGGTGGATCTCATTCTGTCTGATACTGGTGTAACGAAGGACAAGTTCAAGCATGAGCCACGCAGCGGCTTTCTCTTGTACTGCAGCAAACATTCCGGATTTGACCTCTCGTATTCTGTAGATTCAATGGCCATGACCAGAGACACATACACACATAAACACACACATAAACACACACATAAACACACACACACACACACACACACACACACACACACACACACACACACACACACGCACGCACACGCACACGCACACGCACACGCAAAAAATACACCCAAAAATACACACACAAAGATACATGCACGATCCGTGCGAAGACACACACACACACACACACACACACACACACACACACACACACACACACACACACACACTAGCATATCAACACACATACATCCATAGATATACGGTGACGTGCATGCTGTTGAGTGAAGTCCATATAAAAATGGTTATGTCAGAGAAAGGAAATTTCCTTGCAAACGTATTTGTGTCGGTGCTAGCGTACGCGTGTTTGGGATAAATGGAAAGTAAGAGGTTCATTTACAACCTTCAATGTCATGATGTAAAACGTGATACAAAGACGCAAATGATGAAAATCGATGCAGACAAGTGTAATGAATCAATAGTAATAGTTTATTAGATGAACTGTAGAATAATGAGCAGAGCGATATACTGTTATATAATGTGTTTTTTTCTCGTCAAAAGTCATTGAAAGGAGATTTTGCGGCATGATAATTCAAAGCTGAAAAATTGTACTGCAAATTTTTAATCTGACATTCCCAATATTAGGTTCGTTTTAGCAAGGAGGTTTTGTTTTAGCAAAAATGAGGAGATTTTCATCTACGCTCGCTAAGAATGTCTCATTGGGTGTTTTATCTTTTTACGGGCAACTATCTCTTCAAGTCCACCGCACACATGTCAGGATGTGACCTGTGTTCGGAATCGGATACTAAAGCTGCATGACCCCGGGTTAATTTGGAGGCTTTCGCTGGGGACGACCCGTTTCATGCTTTCAAAGCATGGGGAATAGAGAGTCGATGGCCATTCCAGCGTTGTTGATTGAAATATGGGATTTGAAACGTTGTTATGGCGCACACACTGTCCCGAGAGTTGAAACCAGAACTTCATATGTTTGTGATTAGATTTGGAAACAATATCATACTGAAGATTATTCAGTGTTCTACGGTAGGCCCATCAGTGGTAATCTTCCATCGCGCAGTGCCTTGACACTCATCATGGCTGACGGATAATTGACCGCCCGGAGCGCCGCACGGCGCAGTCTGACTTCCCCTGATAACATCAACCAGTCACGGCCCAGAAAACAGAAATAGCGGCCTCTGATTGGCCGCTTGCGTTAGACGGTTCAGCCAGGGTCTCCGGAGTGAGATGACGAGTCGGTGCGGCTCTGTAGGGCTAGGGGGAAGTGCAGGGGGATTCCAAAATGTTCCCTGCGTGCGCTAGCTACTAGCTATGCCAAAGCTATGTATAGAGCCTTAGGTTTAACTTTATCATTAGGGCTATAAGATATTTTTGCTTGATACATTTCAATTTTCTTCAGGCCGGGAATTGAAATGAAACATAGTCGTTTGGTTGAAGCAAACCTCCTTGGTTGAAGGTTAGACACCCAAGTACTAAGTAAACAATATTGACTTCGCTTTGATATTCTTCATTTCTTATCCCATATGGCCTATAGGAAGAAAGGGAATGAAAGTATTGATGTTTCCTGGCTCTGGTTTCCTCTGGACAAAATGAACAAGCGCCACTTCAGTTTAGAAACCATCAAGCCGAGAAGTTTGGTATGGGAATAGTAAGGGGGTTAATTTCGGTGAGGGGATTTAATTTCGGGGCAGGGAGAAAATTGAGTGTTCACGGTGGTTTGATACAAGGTGGTAGGTGGGCAGGCTACAGGACGATATTTTCGCGATGGTTTTAATTTCGCGATGAAGAGTTCACTGCGAAACCCTGAGTTCGAACATAAAACCACCGCGAACATTTTCCCTTTTACAGTACCCTGTCAGTGAATATACCCCGAGGTAAAGGCAATAGTTCACATGCCGACGTCACCTTCGAAAAAGGTTAAAGATTCCTTGTCTCTTCTCTCCCTACCGCGTATGGAGAAAGTTAAATTAATTGTTTTCCCTTATGCTTATACTATGCACAAATGTACCTGGCAATATCCAGGTGTAACCAGCCTACACGGCGGCCACTACTTACGTCACAATCACGTGAGTAAAAAGACCCTATACCCTATAAAGGTAATCTAATTACAAATCGGTATACAGGAGAAATTTCGTTCGGTCCAGTCAGTCGTGAACGAAAACATTCCGTATCAAATGCTTCCTCCATGTTTGCATGGGGGTCATGCATGGGGAGGGAACTTGATGCCATGCGTCATTACAAATGTTGCCTTTCTGTCTTTTTAAGGTATCTGCCGATATGTTTATAGATTCTATTAGGGCGTAATGAATTTCTTTTTAATCGAAAAAACAAACAATTTTGACCCCAACATGTTTACACTGGTGTTACACAATCTGATACTAAGTATGAAATTTACTGTGGCAACACTTGACAAACGATGGGTAGTTAAACATTCTGCTTTCGCTCGAAATTCTAGCTGACTGGTATGGCAATATAATTTTACGGCAGCCTGGGGGAGGTACCCAGGAGAATAGGAACTCCGTCTCCGTGCTTGGAACGCCGGCGACGGCTTAACTTTGAACTTGCTTCCACCAGGCCTTCCTACGCCTACGGATCGTAGAAATCGGCAAAAAATGGAATAATTGGCCAGAAGAGTCACTCCACGAAAAGGTTAATATTTCCCCCTCGCCTGCACATCAAAACTCTGCCAAACTCTCCTGGCCAGTCAGGTCAGTCTGGTAGAGACTAAGATTGAACTAAGACAAAGAGCACGGGTAGGAAAACCAAGGTCGCCTGACAAACAGTACTGTAGGATGCTTATCTTTATCATTGAAATCTTCCAATGCTCTTCTGTCATCGATCCAACGGACCCATGGGCACCTAAGAAGTCAGGGCTTATGGCTGAAAATTACGACTATCACTGATAGTTGTAATTTTCAGCCATAAACCCTGACTTCATTCACGACACGCAGTTCTGCCAGTCGATGGGGATTTTTTACACTATCGGGAAGTCTATACCAACCACCGTCTCGACGTCATAAAGTATTACGTCAACAGTTTTGTCAGATACGGGCAGTAATGGGGTGAAAAGTATAAAGTGAGCCAGTCAGAGTCTAACAGAAGTGGAATTATACAAAGGAAAACAAGAACAGTTGAGTCGGAGCCGCCCCAAAGCGGTGGCGCGATATCAATGTATCGTTAAGCTACTATGTGCACATTTCCCTAACTAGCTGGTCCGGGCATGTTCTTCTACATAAATGCAACGTCACATCTACTGCTGTCACTCGTCTACTTCAATGCATCAGACGACTACAAAATAGCAAAAGCAAGGAATCAAAATTGAATAAACGATGTAAAAAAAACGATGTAAAACACCATGATTATACCAAATATCCACCCACTGAACCATTCACCATAATGCATAACGTAATGTATAAGCCATATTGTACTGAGTAATTCTCGCACATCCACCGGTCGATGGCGGGTCGAAGATGTGTTTGCAGAACGCATCGGAAACGTTCACTCACACATTCATAAAACGTCGTTGTGATTACATTTCAATCGCGGTGTTCCAATTTTTCTGCGCGGCTAGGCGATAGAGATGTGTTATGGATGTTTCCGGCGATGCCTACACGGCACTATAAAGTGGAGATGGAGAATCGCTCGGTTTTAACGATGCATAGATAACGACTGCGATGCGCCGAGATATACGGCCTGGCTACAGAGCGTTGTACGGGCGACATTTATATGTGCATATCATGTAACGGCTTTACGTAGTGCGACTGTCAATTCGCGATGGCTCGCAGCACCTTTATGGTAAGTCACCAAGGCTATAGTGCGTATACCACAGGCACCACCAGACCACACCATCAGACGCACCATTGTAGCATTAACGGATTGACACTGCAAAACGTACCGTACGGCTTTATCCCACTTTCCACAACACATTACCATTGGCGGCCGATGGCATTGTGATTTTATCCTAATGTTCAACTGACTTGTTAGAAATTTTTTAGTGGACACTTTAAACCATTAGAAGGCCGAAACGGGAAAATTGGACCACTTGGCTGAAGTGCAATCGTGATAAATTTGAGTTGACAATAAAATAGCAATACAACACTCAAGGTCAACTGGTTCCATGAATAAAGAAATACAGCCGGATGTCCCCCCCCCCCCAACAGCCCCACCCCACCCCCAGTGGAGACACATGTGACTAACCAACTAGTGTATCCGAAATTGTATCAGTAGCTTGTAAGGCAACTCTCTGCATGGATGACAACTGGCCCAGAGTCCGCGCAGAAATCTTCCCGAAGCGCGGCCCCGGTGTATCGATTTGTGTTCTCCAATTTCGTGCGCCTCCAGTAATGATTCCGGTTTGGCTTCTGCAACAAACAGATACATGCAAGCTATCCGTTAGTATGCATCCCTAAGCGTTGTCATCATTATAGAGTAAGAAAAATGGGTCGAGAATATGTTAGGCACTTTTTTATTAATCGTAGATGTATCATAAATTTGGTGATTTGACAGTTTATACATACATGTTGCCTGCAAACACAAGGTCTAAACAGGTAGTTCATAAGCTTGTTGAGATTATCTACATTAGATTAGCTTAATGGATATGCTAAATGCTTGCTTCAAGGATGTGCTCGGGATTATATAGTACTAAGCATACAGTAATTTGATCAGGATACAGCAAATATCTTTACTATCCCCCGAACTTCCCCAACTGTTTATTTCTACGACACTATAAACTCCCAAATGTGCCCGGATCTTCAATCTGTACGGCCCTCCTTCCATCCTTCCATTACATTTACCTCCCAACAACGGTAGACACGATATCGACATCTACCTGACGATATATGCAATAGAGAAATATCATACCAGCGTTTAGCTCATTAATTCTTTCGATTGATGCATCCATCCCGCCCCCTGCCCGCGTTTTACAAGTCCCATGTGTTCCGTCGGCAGGAAGAAATAGTTCCATTCTGGATTGAGAGTTATGGACGAGCCTGTTCGAAAATTGGATTTCATGTTCGCGCATTACCTGGCGTCGTAGCCGCCGTGGAGCGCCGTCTCGCCGGGAAATGAAGTTTTCATGAGGCTGAGCTGGCAGCGTCGCCGCGCTTTATCGGTAAAACTAAACATCAATCTACGGCAGCCAGTTGGGGGCGGATTCATCCATCTTATTTGGCCTCTGAAAACGCTCCTGACCCCAACCCACCACCCCAACTTATGAGATCATGGCAGAGGATTTTAGCCCGGCAAAAGTGCGCCTGATGTTCAGTTGGCGCTGGTGCCTACCTCGAGCAACCCCCGGACGCCATGTATTTATGGAAAAAGAATCATGGCGCGAACGATAGTTGCTCTCTACAGAGAATGGCGCTTTCAGACTACACATTTGCGCCGCACATATCAATTGATACCCCGCCATTTTCACTGAAAAGTTTAAATGTGTTTTTTTTTCTACAGCGAATTAAGTCCAAGATATGAGCACCACTGAGAGTATTTCACTCAAGCGGGAGGCTGTTTCGTTGAAACTCTGTCTCTGAGGATAACCGTCAACAATTAAGCCTAAAAGAGCACTTACACCCTTCTGGGAATGTGCGTTGTAGAAAATGCATGGCTGACGGACTCCAAATGTCGTTTGTGTTGTGTTACACAGCAGCTACATCTACACACATCTATCTAACGGCAATCTGTGTTTTTTATCGTTACTTTGATTTTAGATTTTTTGAATGTATGAAGAGAATTATAAAAAGAAGTTACAATTTAAGTACGGATATCACAAATGAAATGAGAGGGAAGTCAGTACAATATAGCCGCACCAGACGTATCAACATATCTCTCTCCCTCTTACCGAAATCCGATCAGGCACGATACAGGAAAGTGATTACCACTCTGTGCAGTGCGCAGACGAAACGGCACTGCAGGTAATTACGCCATCCTCTTCTCGGCTCTTGAATTGCAAATGTAATTTAACGCAAGATATGTCTGTGGACAAATCACAATCGACAAGCGCCGGGATGGCCATTGATTGCAAGGCAGTGTTCATCTGTAATTACGATGTGCTCCTCACAAAATTGGAGGTGTAACAGGACAATGTGGACTATCGGCAAGGAAAAAAAGCAACGTGTACAGAATATGTAACCATACAGATGTGTACCCGATAACTGTCGTGTTTGGTGGTGAAATTGATGTACAAACAAACAGACATACATAACACGATCGGAACCAAAATGTACAATATTCACGATGCACCGTGCGTGTCGATTTCAATCCTACCCCTTTCAACCAAAATTTGTTGTAGCCATTTTTTTTTTACGCTCCGCGGATCCGGCGCACAATCAACGGAAAACTGAAATGTTTACTATTGCCTATACTAGGTTCTGTCCTTGGTGCTGAACGGCTGTTACTACGGTACGGTATCCGCAAGATTATTATATCCCTGCGTTCTTTCAACTTACGATCTCGTCATTATGTTAGCTACGTGCAGAATTCTATTACTAGACGTTTGAAGGGCAGATTGGTCATTTGGACATGACGAAGGCTGAAGTACAGACACCCGAAAACCGCGACACTTGTTAGTTGTGTCGAAACATATGTTAGCTGTTTACTAAGTTTCACTTCTCTTCAATTTCTCTATATCTAATAAAAACACTTTTTTGTCCAACTATCACAAAAAGGTGATACACGTTGCACATATGTGTTGTGAAAAACGGACTGAACTTGACTTATAGCCATCGCTGCGAAGGAAATGGTGACATTCTGAAACGCTCCTTAAGCGTATCTCACGTTGCAGAAGTCGTGAAGGTGACTGAGAAGTTGTCGGGACTTGGGGCTTATGGGACCCAGTAGCTGCCTTAAACAGCCCATACAGTCTGGAAATGTCACGCCATACGTCAAAACGCCGCTGACACGATGGTCGTCAGCGCCACACGGCGATATAATCAAGTCAAAACTGGAGAAGACAGGGAATAGCAATAAACTACTAGCCCCCCTCCTCCTCCAGACTACGCCTGATCAGTCAGACCTTATGATGGCCAAACTCCGTTGGCAAATTGTTCTTGCTCTCCAAGCAGAGGTTCGGCTCCGGCTGTTTTTTGCGTGTGTTTTCATGCGTTTTTATTCGGGCTTTACATTTTGTCTCATTTTCTTTATGTCGTCAAGCCGCGAGCTCGGCGACATAAAGAAAAAGGTTCAAAAGATAAAGCCCGAAAAAACGCCTAAAATATATCAAAAACCAGCCGGAGCCGAACCTCTGCTTGGAGAGTAAATTATCCTCCCTATAGCCGACATAGTTAGTCTGTTAGAGACTTCTGTAATAAACTACCGGCCAGGGCTCTTTCGATACACCCCTGGAAGACTAGTCAATTGTTCAACCATTGCTCAAGCTCAATTAGTGCATTTTCTGTTCAACCATGCATCGATTTGTGAAAGTGGCGACCTTGGCAATGCTGCCAACTGTCTGTCCTTCACCGATAAAGTTAGTGAGGAGTTCTGTAAAAAGTTATAGTCCATGGGCCAGGACCGTGTTTTTGTACCACCAAGAGGGACCGGTACTACCACGGATTTTTTTGAATCTGCAATAAACAAAATTTATTTTGATGTATGATAGCATGTCTGCATGAGTAGCTTTCTTGGTGTAATCCATGGCAGCACTGGTCCCTGTTGGTGGTACATGTACAAAAACGGTCCTGGCACATGGACTATTAGAATAAGTGGACGCATTACAAAGCGACGAGGAGATCTATCATAGTTGTTGGTTAACATAGCGACCTGATATCATTGTACAGAAAGGAAGTGGATATTGAAAAGGATGATCCTATCAACAGTAGTGAAATTTTCACTGTTGACAGGATCATCCTGTCAACAGTGCACATTTTTCCACAGTTGACAGGATCACTCTGTCAATAGCATCAGGCATGCAGAAATATGAATACATTGCTACATTCTAGGTCTGAACACACTCGAGATCTTACACAGACATAGAACAAGACATTTCGTTGATATTTGCATAAGAATATCCATCCATATCAAAGTCAATCTCATGTTGTGCATTCAAATTCGGAAGTGACTACTGACAGGATCATCCTGTCAGCAGTGGAAAAATCTGCACTGCTGACAGGAAAAATCTGCACAGGATCATCCTGTCAGTAGTGCGAATTTTTCTACTGCTGACAGGATCATTTTGTCAGAAGTGCAAATTTTTCTACTGCTGATAGGATCATCATGTCAATAGTGCAATCCTGTTGATAGCCACTTCCATCTTGAAGTCGAGCTCATGTTGTGCACTCAAATTCTGCAATGTTACGGTGCTCATGTTAAGTACATAAAGTCTGATGTGTGTCCTTCACAAGTCGCCAAGACACGCTTCATAGCCATAGAAACTGCCGACACGTGACGAACAACCCTCACAGTCTGGAGATGAGTTGATTTATGACACCACCAAGACACACACGCATCATGACGGTGATGATTTACGGCAATAGCAGTAATACGTGTTGCGGCCGGCGTTCCCAGGGGGAGTTTACGACAGTTTTGGTCGTGGCCGTATAATGTGACAGAGTTGGTACGATAAGTTTTCCCTCTGGGATAGTGAGGCACAAATGGTTGCCGCCAGCTCTTGTCACTCGTTATCCAATGAACACTCCATCACATGTGTAACATTGTTAGATGATGTCATTTAGAACTGAATGCGACCAAACTTTGTAAGAATGCCCAAGGCTCGACTTTTAAAAGATGGGAAGGAACTTAGCGGCATCCAACAAAAATTTCGTATTTTGAGTATTCCAGTCTTTTTGAAATTCAATACTACTGCACGTGATTTACAACGGTTGAAAACGCACAGATCATTGCTAGCCCTGGTAACAGTTAGCTATGCTAAACCGTTATAATTGATTATACAGCACTAGTGTGATCACTGGTACAGTGTACTGATAAGCTGGAAGGCGAGCTGTACCACGAACACTTCGTTTTATTTGATTCGTTCAAAGAAGGCAATATTTCTTACTGGCGTTATCACAACAAGAAAAATGCAACACTTGAATAGGTATAACAGCGATTGAGCGTTCGTCGAGTGACTAATAACTTGTCGTTTTACATCAAAAACAAGATAAAACACACAGGGATCAAGTCTGCATTAAGTTTCCGCCCTAATTCATTACCAAATAATTAGACATTTGGAAAGGAGACAGCAACGACGGCACGCCGTTCTGGCAGTAATGCGATAAAGTCCCTCGGGCGATCCAACTCATCGCCTGATTTCTGTCCAGTGATATCATTGCAGCAGCGTGGATGGGAACAAATTGAAGCACTCCCGGGGGAACGTAGTGTATTTGAGTGATGACTGCATCGCTGTTGTTGTCAGATTTACGCACGATGTGCCACTGTGAGTTATAGGAGGAGTTTTTCTTGGTTTTATATAACAGGATGTGCGCAAGAACAGGGGGAAACGTTTACTATGTATACTTCATCGGATACAGTTAGGTGGAAAGAAGGTTGGCTGATATTGTGCTAAAATTAATTTCTGCGGAGTTGCCCCATGGAAGAACTGCTCGGATCGACGAACATCTTCAAGGGTTTGAAGATAGTAGTGTAATCAAATTAGATAAATGACTGGTTTGAATTTGCTTTCTGAATCGGCAGTTTTTAATTCATTGTTGTTACAGCTTTCCATAACGTTGAGTTTCATAATATCTGTTCTTTTTCTAGGACATTGGCTTCGTTTGCATGTTTTTATCATAGCAAGTTTTTTTTTTAAACATTCCCATTATCCGTGAATAGTTTCATCAGGTTGGAAAGTCACTTGATAACAAAATTCCTTGTATACACTGCCAACTGCCAACTGTTTTATTCACACCGATGTTCCGGTGACCGTCTGTCACCTTCCTCAGAGGAATTCTGACTGGTTCACTTTGCACTGCAGCTATAGGTGTCGCTGCTTACAGATGCGGTCCCAAACGTATTCTGGTATCATGTTATTCGCCGACAATATCAGTCTTTAGAGTGATATAGTTATTAGACGACTCGAATGCTATCCATTTATTCGTTTGCAAGACGTTTCAATGTGGTTATTTGTTCTTCCATGTCAAAGTGAATAAGCATCACTCGACTTGTTGTCCTCACCGATCGTACATAACGTAAGGGATGCCAGGGCTGACTGGAAAGGTGAGCTCATTACGGCTAGAAAGTCATTTGCGGCGAGTGCCCTGAGAAGCCACCAATGGGATTTAGCGTAGGATATGCACACGAACGCTTGTACCGTGGAGTGCCGTGTCCTACCATTTAATATGCTCACCCACACCGGCGAGATCTCCCCTTCCGGGATGCCTCGCTCGGTAATGGCTGTTGCAATTCCCTTCCTCGGCCCGATGAATGTAAAAACAGGGGGAATTACGGCGAGTTGATAAGGTTAGCTGTCGCGCGCTTCGTGATCAATGTGGCCGGCGCCAGGAATCATCTCTGGCGGCAGGTCACACATCAGTCACACCCGTCCCCGCCGTGATGCAGGGACGTCTCACTCCTGAGGGGACAGGTCCCTGTACTTCTCATTAACAACAACAACAACAACAGCAGTAACAACAACAACAACAACAGCTAAGGAGACACGGCAATGTGAGAAAGCTGTTTGGTTAGTAGGAGGAATAAGAACACATCACAGTGTTGAGTTTAGGTTCAGAATGCAACCGAAGGGCCATCTCAGCTACCCTGGGCGGTGATCAATAAAATTTAGGATCCATATCTCCACCGAACAGGCAGCGGGGATGGTTCTCTGTCGCGGGACTTCAAATGAAATCGCTTTGCTTAACAGAATGATGTCCAAGACGCTAATGAAAATGGAGAGATTTTCTCTCCTATCAAGGAGGTTATATAGAACCTCCTTGCTCCTATCGACTATGTAGAATATCATGAATACTTCATGACTAGCGGTCTGAAAATATTAGGAGGGAGACTAGGAAATACGGACAGCTCGGAATGGTCGAGTAGGCGGGCGGCACCTATTACCGGGGACTTATAGGGTGCCGTATTTATTGGTTGTGGTAGGTGGAATGAACTTCCCAAAGTAATTATTTCATCTTAGTTTGTCAACCTAGTAAAACAGAAAGAAGAACGAGATATCATAACCGGACTTTCCGCTGCAATACAGTGGAAAGCCGTCAGGGGCCAAATGTAACGGTTTCTCTTTTTTGCCAACCCATACCAACATTCCAAATATCATTCATTTACGGCTTCTCGAGTTAGACTGTTCACAAACATACGCACCTGAAAACATAACAACAAGAATCAACCGAAATACAGCCGGATATTTCAGGAACTAGTTCTAATTCTCCCTGCACCATTGTATAATTTGCCTGATATGTAAAACGATTGAAAGTCGATATTACGATTAAAATGAAATATCGGAGATAGACTGAAAGTATACGAGATACGGTGGATACAAAACATCATAGTAGTGGGAAATAAAGGTCTTTCCACTGAATTGATTAACAGACACAGTGCAAATGGTCTTGCAACCTCGATCAGTCAATCAGACCAGTTATACTAGTAGTGCCAGATCGTTAATACCGCATTGTGGCATAATGCCGCGCTTCAGTATAGGATTGGAGGCACTGAGAGCTGCGGCACAGATGCTCTGGAAACGGTGCATGTTTCCGATAATTTCCGATAATTTACCTACAAAAATCAGCTTTACAATATAGATTTCCCAAAGTGCAAATATTTACTCATTTTCATTCATTTTTACATTTTGATTTTATTGAGATTTAAGTTGCTACCTGCCTCGATATCAAGATTTCAAGGAAATAAAGCTGAGAATTGGTAGAGACACGTGATTCAGTCAGGTGTGTTCGTGGTGTTTTTAAACTAAAAAATGAGGAAGAGTCATTTGTTGCTTTAGAGCGGTTATTAATTAGTACTTTATTAACGTTCTAAAACTTTCAAACGAATTGTTTTTAAAATTTGGGAACAATTCATTTTTGTACAGGAGTTCATTTTGTGAATAACGAGGTAGAAGCTGGCGGAAGGGCATATCCGCATTGGCTGACAAATGCTGGCTCTCTAGTATTGAAAGATGTACTTTTGCTGTCGCTGAGTGCCTTGTGACATTGCACGGCGCCCCCAGGTCTTATGTAGGCAGAAAGAGAAAATGGCCTCCAGGAAAAGAAATCTGTTGGGTCGATATTCACCCATCGTGGAAATTGCTACCATTCCTCTCGCCTTAATGCCGCTCCCTGCGGACAATAATGACCGCGGCTCTAGCGGACCAGCTCTTCATCACGACTGATTAACCGCACCCGCGATAAATTGACCGACGCTATTCCCGTGCAAACTGCTATCAATTTCACCGGGCAGCGGGGGAAAGACAAACCACTACCGGTCAATGTCTCGGACAGAATACCTCACGCAGCACGGTAAAGACAAGTACAGCAGTGAGTGAGCAGATAAAACAAGAAAGTAGAAGAACAGAAATGAGCGTTTTGGTTCCTAAACCTTCCCGTATTCTAAACAAGTAGGAGAATGAACCTAATCTGATATGACAGTTTTCTGATTGCCCCCAACAGTCGATTGCTCGAAGATAAAATACGATGGTAACAAGCAACCGACGTTTCATAGAAAATAGTTATAATTAGCACGTAATTTGTCAACACGGCGCTTGAAAAGGGCAGGTTTGCTGGTCCATTCCTCTCCACAGACAGCGGCGGCAGCGCGCGGTAAGCCCGCATATTGATCTATGTTTGACCCCGTGTTCTGATCGATTGCCAAGAACAACACGGATGCAGTGGATGATTCCTGCGGTTGTAGAATCCCCACGTACTTTATTTCTCAGGAGTAGCGGTCGTTGCTTTGGTCAAGTTTGCGATTCTAACAACGTCCGAGTCGTACACCAGGGAAATCTCCCTCCGGTTGCGCTTAATAGTGATCTTTTCTGCTGTTCCATCAATTCGCACAAAGCTGTCCCCGTCTTCGGCAGATAACTTCAGCCGGGGGATCGTCAAACCGGGCATTTGGCGCCACCTACCCTGCCTTATATACAATCTATGTCTGTTCTCGCTGTATCCTATATTATCAATGTAAAGTGAAGTCAAATCGTTCCTTGCCCATGCTCCATCTTTTTCAAAACGCAAAAGCAGCGTGCCGAATTACTCTCGAAATTGGCCCATTGACACGTTTTTTTTTTGTACAAAAGAAGAGAAGACTGGTCCGTTTGATAGACGCTTCTTTGCAAAAAGCTGGTCTCGGTGCCACACAAGATACTTCCTGGCGAATGTGCTTAAAATATAGATACTTAAGTGTACAGGTCAACTAGCATTTAAAGACATTAATACTAGTTGTAGGAACTGGCTAGAAAAAGTCGCAAGAGAGGGACTGAAAATTCAATTCCCACTCAGTTACACAATTCTTGCAACTTTTTCTCATCTATGTATTGTTCTTACAAAAATAACGGGGGGGGGGGGCACAACACAGCACAATTAAAAGGATTTCAACAGCTCCCATATTAAACAGGAACATATTATTGAGTCATAGACATTTAATTTGATTAACTAAATGGAGAAAAGGATTGACGGAGACGCCTAGTTGTATCTACAATTAGAGAAAAGATATGTTATGTATATCAAAATAGATAAGTCACAAAACGCGCTTATTACGCAATTGTCACATTTCATTTTCCACTACCTCTAGAGAAGTCAAAACAATAGAACAGTAGATTAAAAATCGCGTTTTATGTTCGCTGTCTGTTCCTTAATGCACGTCATTATTTTGTCACTTGTAATTAGCCTTCAGGCATGAATTTGCAGTAAAGATAATCATCATCATAAATACCTATTGTCAAACTCAGGCAGCATCTGATATAATTTCTACAGTGTAATTCCCATTATATTGCCCCCGACGTTGTGGGTTTGTGAACATATAGAGCACCTATGTTATAGGTGAGGCGAGGGGATAGGCAAAGTTTAATGTCTCGTAACGATTCCGAACGACTGAACAGAGGAGTCATTCCGCATACCTGCTTCCCTTGCCCTAAAGGTTTTGGCATTTACCTTTTCCATAACGTCGTCACGACTGAGTTGAATCGCAGTAGGCCGTTTCTCAACGCCCTCTTATCCAGGAAGAGCTCCGATAACAATGCACCCACAGTGCGCCATAAATGGACATAAATACGCTTTTATGTCCGATATAGCTTTCCTGCAGATGTAAAGCTCTCTCACGTGAGCCGTTCGGATAGGACTTCTTTTCTTGAATACAGAAACGGACTGAATAGAAGTGCTCGGTCAAGGTTGCTGCAATTGAACCATAACATATAGGCAGGCGTATGCCCCAAGTCCAACATGAAACGATATTACAAATTTATCCAACTGAAATTGAATTAAAAATATTGTAAAGACACGAAAGGGCTAAATCTATGTAGCGTTGTCTGAAACGACCGTATAAGCCATTCACTCCACGCGTACCACCTTCTGACATCCCGATATCTGGCACACATTATATTAATACAGCTGTGAGTACGTGTACAGCCTACTGATTTCTCTCTCCGTCAACCTCTACTCTCCTCTCCCAATGGTACGTTCATCAAACTCGTCTGGGTAACAGCGTTGACAAATTCTTCCAGACGGGTTTTATATCTATAATTTACTTCTTTCCTGACTTGAAGTAAGGGAGAGTTAATGCCAACAAATTAGATGGGAGATGGGGACGCCAGGGAACGTCTTGTGCGAGGAGAATGCAAATATGTCAGACGAAGTTGTCCTTTTTTTTCTAATCGAGAATAAAGCAATTTCCGAACGTCCTCTGTCCTTCTGAACTCATCGGCATGTCGAGATGTCGCATCGGCATTTGCCACTTTTGCCTATGTGTTGTGTATATTTCACGCAATTTTGTCTATGTGTTGTGGATATTTCACTCAATTTTGTCAAATGTGCCTGATGAATAAACAAAGACATAAAAATAGAAACGATAAATAAGTGTTTTCCTATTCTTATCAACTTTTTTATGAACTTCGGTGGTCAAAATTACATCAATTCATATTCCAATTTATTTTCATGTTCCATCTGTATCAATTAGTACAGATATACTTAAACGCGTCCGACGATATATGTATGAACTGTTTTGCTGAAATAATTCTGAAGTGTTCAATGTTACCCATACTTGTGCTGATCAAGTTTATTGGACTAAAGCAAATCACGTGTTCATGTTAATTAGCATTTAAAGACATTAATACTAGTTGTAGGAACTGGCTGGGAATAGTCGTGGGAGAGGGAGTGAAAATATCAGTGCAATTCGCAGTCAATTACAAGCAAAAGCAAACATTGATGAAAAAAATCATAACTGCTTTACCGGCCCTGCCGAATAGAAACCGCCGGAAACGTCAACACTACAGCTAAGAAACCTTAACCTGTCTTCGGATCCCATCCAGCATCACTTTAAGATCTATCACCGACACGTTAACGTCTTGGAGCTGCTTCTTACTGGCTCCCTTGAGCTGAGCGAATCTTTCACCTTTTGATCTGGCTTCCATCCACGCAAATTACATCCAAAAGCCCATGGTGCCGCGCTGGGCTTGAGCAGAGACAACATCTTAACATGATATCATAATTTGATGTTTTTGAAAGACTACATATGAATGATGGCTTTTAACATCTTCGTTTTTTTGATAGCATGAAATCAGACATAAGTTATTCTATTGAGCTTAACCGTGAAAAATGCTACATAACACGTCTGACTGTTTCAAAATTTTGTATCCAGTTGCTTGAGTAACTATTTTTGGCGAAGATTACACCTTCCTTCGCATTTTAGATTATGGCAAGTTGTCATGGGGTCCGAAAGCCCGAAAACGAAATTCAGCTTGAAACCATTTAGATATTACATTAAGTATATGCAGGTGTTATAAATGTAAATTGCATTAGTAATATTGTAAAGACGCGGAAGGGCTCAATCTGTGTGGCGTTGTTTAAAACGACCCTATAAACCGTCCACTCCACGCGTACCACCGGTATCTGTTATAGCCACGGATAAGATATGGCTGCTTCATACATATCGTAACCATGATGATAGGCAAGTCTAGTGGTTGTAAAATATTGGGACTGTAAAAAGGAATATTGGGACCACCTCGCTACATTAAAGTACTGTATAGGCAACAAAAACGATGTAATCCACTGCATTAGAGATATCGCCTCATTGCAAGATGAGATATCATGTTGGCAGTGCGTGTGTCCACCGCCTCCGCCAGCGCGGCAGCAATGATGTACATCCCGCTACTGCCCTGGGAGATTTCAGCTTTTAAATCCGCCGCTGCCGCTGCGAGCAGGGAGGTAATATCATCTCTGCCGGCTCCGTGTTGATTTGTCTGCGGGCCTCCCGGCGGATGACACACACCATCAGTCATTACTCCTCGTCCCGTCAACCGGGGGTCACCGAGAATGATTGATTCAAATTAGGCAATTATATGAAGTTAACGCACTACCAAATATTTCACGCCAGCTTGCGCTGCAAACTGGGTAGGGAGGGTAGAGGACGACATTCGCCATATACATATACACTGTTGTCAAAAACACATATATATGATAAACAAATAGAATAGTTGTGGATCTTTCGGTACATACGTATTAGAATTAGGTTCCTTACAGTACGTTTGATGCGCTACATTTACCATGAAGACACTCTCAAAGCATTAATACTTCGTATACTGGTGAATGTTGCCATTTTACCACAATCCACATAACGTATCTTTGGCATAGCCTGGTGCCATCATAGCCAGTTTTTTTTTTTGGGAGTTAGCGAGAGTAGGGGCTGTGGAGAACTAACTAGGATGGCACCGTGGCTATCTTTTACTCAATCTACGGAGATAAAATGACAAGTACATATAGAAACAGGGCTGACTGCGCTTTCTTAACATGGGTAGAAGATATACGATAAGAATCTATAAAATCCTTGCTCAAATATATCCTATCGGCTTGGTTGTCACACACAGGTGCATCATATCAGTCTACTGAGTCCTCTGGTCACATCTACGATATTCTTACTGTACCGTCAATAGAAATCTTTGGTATATCTAGACATTTAAGACATTCAATGGGTATTTTGCAGATTGAGCTCGGGGAAACCCCACTATGTAACACAGCAGGGGGTGCAGCTGTCTGTGACATATCTCTTTGAATCAGGCATTTGTATTGCCAGCTTTGCAATATAGACCATTTTGATTCACAGTGCTTAAATATTTACGACTTTTAGCGCATTAACTTGCCACCTCGGTGGCGATTAAAACTCATTTTGCCAGTTGGATACGGTCTTTGCCACCGATAGATCTGCTTGGAGATTACATCCCCCTCACATTCACCCACGTTGTGGTCAACAGGGCATCTGGTCTTAGGCAAGATCAACGAGTCAGACGTAATATCCTGTCAGAAGTGTTCCAACGTAGCCGGAAGAATCAGCCTGTCAGACCTTCATTTCGACATAACTCAATATCAAAGAGACCCTCCAAATAATACGTCTCCAAAGGACCAAAGGACGTGCATCAGATAATGGGGAGAGAGCGAGATGAGGGCAGCTGGCGGGCTTGTACCGAACAAAGGTGCAGAAGAGCTAGCCTCCTGATTGCGACTCACCTTCTACAACTGAAGATAATTGTAGGTCTGTAGTCACAGGTCCAAAATTGAAAATGAGCTTATTGGGTCTCGTGTAACTAAAACGTACCAATACTTAGAACATGAACGATGATTATCTATCTGATATCATATCATATCACGTCTAACATATCAATATACTAGTAAATATACTCATCTTGCACTTTGAGTTCCATTCAGCAAAATGAATACAATCAATGATAGGAATATGCCTCATATGTCCAGAATTTTGCAATTCCATCGAATTTGTATAGAAAGAAATGTGGAGGACGGTGAACATTTCACGGAAAGGAAAAAAAAGGACATCACACCAATATTTCTACTTGGTCCTAATTCGAGATATTTCTTTTTCAGAAAGATACTTGCCTCGCATTCGATTCTGTCAAGAATACGTTTTAAAAATCCAAACCTATTAGCCAGAGTGTGCAACGATTGTTTGGGTATAAAGCGATATGTTCTTTCGTGTCTTTTACATGGTCACGGCACAAATTGTACATGTGAGCCCGTGCAATTTCAGATGGGCGAGATGTTCAAACAGACCTCCCGTTCGCAGCCGCCGCCGCCGCCAAACAGCAGCAGAATATCAATTCTAAAGACGGTATTTGCGGGCTAATTGCCAGGCGGTGGTCGGTGAATCCCTGGGGTTTGCCGGGAGCGCCTCGTCACATTACCCCCGGGCCAATTTGCCGCTGCTGTCTATGCTGATCACGTCCGACCACAATCGTATGGGCGGAGGGTAGGACCTGAGAGAAAACACTCGCAGAATTCTGACTAGAAAAAAAAGTAACCAACGAGGCAAGTAAAATTCCAACTGTGCGTCACAGAAAAGGCGATTAATTCTGAGGTCGTCAAGGTAAAACTGGGAACATTTTGTGGTGACGTTTCGGTCAAAGAACCTTGTAACACTATTATTCGTCCTTCGATCGCTGATATTTGCCACAGGAAGCCACACATGTGTATATTACATCGATGGTTAAGGACAGTGCGGCTGTATTGATCAATTCGCCTCCGGTTCAATGAGCAGCGCGGCCTCAAACTGACACCGTACATTTATCCCATCAAACAAACCGCTAACAGTTCTTCTTCTTAAAAGCTTCTTGAAATGGCCAGACAAAGTCTTAAAGGGCCTTGTGAGACTTGCTCTTATGGTCGTCAATATAAGAAGGTGATTTCTACCTCAGCTGCGACAGCTGTTTCCGTTCAGCGACTAGAGGCTCCTTAAAGACTCCGACAGAAATGTCCAATCCTTTGTTTCCTTTCCCTCGACGAAGGAGAAAGGATCGTTTCAGAAACCTTGATGTTCGATCGGCTTTGCTGCAGTGCGAGGAAAGCTGCCATAGCAATGTCTGCAGGTCTTTTCTGAAAGCAGTAAAGCCGACCGCTAAATGTCTTCGGGATTACAAGCTGTAGTCAAAGTCAAAGGCTTTTCAGAAATCTTCGAAAAGCAATGGACGACTCCGGGATGGGTACAAGCCTGACGTAGAGGTACCCAATATCGGGCTGTACTAGGCGTCGTTCACTTTGGGTCACATAGATGTGTATTATTAGAAATCAGATCTCATAACTAATATAGAACCACATACGTATGGTCCTTAGTCAAGCTTTCTTTGCAAAAATCAATGAAATAAGTATGTATCCAGCCACACAACAGAACAAGCTCCTGAAGCCATAACAAGAAGTTACCTGTTAATAATATCAAACATGACATTTTCTCTGTGTAATTCGGCACCGCGTATTTAATCCCTTTTATCAATATGCTGGTATATTTTAAACGATAATCATCCGTGGTGATTTGAGGTTGTAGTCCTTTCTATTTTCAGAAATGTTTTATATAACCCCGTGGCCCCCTCACCGACACGTCGTTTTCACATGTTAAACCAGGTTAGATAGCTTGTACGTTGTAACCATACGAGTTTAGTAGATGTGCAGATATCCATCACGAATCATCGTTATACAAAGTCCTTAGCTTTATCTTGAAGAACGTTCAGTTCCATCGCATGTTGTCAGCACGTTGGTGCGAGGACCTCTAGACGTCCCCTCGGCGGGATCGTTGGCGCCGCGCGAGATTAATTCGGCCTGAGTAACGTGTACATGTGATCTGATGGTCGTAATAACGGATTGAGGAGGGGGGGGGGTGCTGCTGCTTTGTCGTATGTTATGCAAGGTAACAGTTACTCAAGTATCTGGATAGGATCTGGACAGACGTTTCATACAACATCTGCTGTCATTCGTTTGTGACTAAAGTAGTATCTAACTCTCCAGCTTTTCAACCAGACCAAACCAAAACCAAACCTAACCACAGGATTGATATGTGTTAATGAGGTGAAATCAATGTTAAGATGGTCCAACAGAAAAGGAAGTCAAACAAGATATGCTAATAAGTCAATTAGCATGCAACTCTACTATCAATTCTCAGGTTTTGTTCACAAGCTGGTAAATCCAGATTCTCCTTCAATCACTGACGAAAGACAGCGGATGCTGTCTGAAATGTCTGACCGTTTCCAAAGTCTATCCTGTTGCTAGGGTAACTATTACCTATCGTATATTGTACAGTACTCCCAGCACGAAGATGGAGTTTTAACCGCCTACAGCTCGTTGCAGATCGAATGATTTTCTAGCCATTTCGCTGTGTGACAATCATTGTCGCTGCATCGCACTTTGCCAAGTGTCAGTTTGGCCGGACATCGCCCACAATGAGTCCCTTAGTAACACTAGTGCGTGTATGGGATGTCCACGTGATCACATAAACTGACGGACTGCCTTAATGTAACGTGTGCTTCTCCACTAAGGGAGTAACGGGGTTGTAAGTGGAGGTTTTAACACTTGCGCTGACACGAGGCCTGTCCTTGGTGCTGAAATACCACTTTACTCTCACACACAGACGTTATTACCCATCACGAGGAGCGCCATGCTTTAGCACAAAGCGACTCAAACGTGCCTAAATTTGAGCTATCAGAACCTCCTAATGACATAGACCCTTAGGTAGATTAGATCCGCTTTCCAACAGAGGCGTTTCATCGCGGCAAGACGGCTAATCTCCCACGCAAGGAAATTACATTGACTAGGTGCAATAAACTAACAGTCTACGTAATATCAACGTTCCACATTAAAGAGCATGCACATGAGGAAGTAATAATTCTTAATAAGAAGTTAATGTCTTGTAATAAAGAATTCTAGAAATATGAATATGGCGATGGAGTTAATTTTTCAATTTTTCAAATTAGTCGCATGAAACCACGGGTCACTGAAACTTGTCGTTCGAGGACGGCATAAGTTGTATTCAATTGTTCATACTTGGCCAGAAGATGCTATTTCTTTTTTTCATGCAAGCAACGCCTGATCTTGAATGGCATTGAAGCAATTTTCTTAATGGCATATTACTCCCTTTGTACAGCAGCGCCCGTAAAACGCACGGTCTATTTAACCTGAAAAGGAGCCCGTGGGTTAAATAAATTGGCCAACTACTGCTCCCCTGTTCAGTCGGTAACACGATATGATTTCCCTCCACCGCTGAGCTTTACCACCGCTGCTGTAAGACATTCGATACGCCGATCCAACATGACAGGTTTTGTGTGAAAAGGCCTATCTGCTCTATATTAACAACGGGGAAGTGAAGGATGGGAACGAGTGAGAAATATTATGGTTGCGACTGTGTCTGTCACGCATTAGACTCAGGATTGATGAGCGCGAGAGGAGGTAGTTCCAGCGGGTAGAAGAGGGAACATTCATCTCGGTGAGCACGCGATGTGGACTGAATGCGCCACGGTACAACTAGCCCCGCTGTGCGAATTCAACATCGCCATTTTCCAAATAAAAAAGGCAGTAACAGTCAGAGTCACAGAGGCCACGGAACCCAGCCAAATCCCATCGGGGAGAAGTTGTCTATATGCCATGCATGCCTCGCGACTGTAGCGGGTCAGTGATTGACAAGGCGGCTTTGTTATACGTGCGCGGCGTGGGGTAATGGGGAAAGCTGTCCGCATCGCAAAATGGCAGCTAGGCGGGGGAAAACGATCGATCGGGGTTTTTTGAGGGATTAACGATTCATCCCTAGTACCCACAAACTCCTGGTAAAATGGCGCAAGAATGAGGTGTAAGTATTCTACTCGGGAATACACACAGCACTCTGATAGCTTTTAGCAAGCGTACATCTGTCAAATACTACAACAGAGAGTAGGCTGAGTAACCTGGAAATGCATGCAGTTCTGAATTGGCTTTTGAACGAGATCGATGACGCTTAGTAAGTGCCTCTCGTTCACGATACGGCGTCTTGTCCCATCGTTTTAAAGCTGGGCACATCTGAATACACCTCTCCCTGACCCCAGTAACACCTAACAAGACCGATGTCCACCTGTCTAACTATATAAATTTATCAGTCCGTTAAGCTGTAAATCTCCCGGCTTCTGGACAGGCGGATCCATTAAAGGTTTAGGGCCGGACGAGCTGCGTGAGGGATGAATCCAGATCCCGTCTTGATAATGCCAAACACAATCTGTGCTAAATGATTTAGATAAAACCCCAATATTTGTGGGAGGAATCATCAAAGCGTCACGGTTCGATTTCCGCAGCATGTCTTTAAAATTGTGTAATTTTAGTCTCGATGTCAGCAGCAGCGGTAACCGTTAACTTTCACTAGTTCTATCGCTTCTTTTGGAAAACTTAGTACCAGCCATGATGTTTTCAGCATGTGTTATACCCCAATTCCAATTGTGTGGCGACCTAACATTGTTTGGCGATTGTTATAGAAAAGAAACTGAATCTTTTATTACGTGTGTTTTATTGTATTTTTGGTATTACGTGTTTTATTGTATTTTTGGTCATATTTTTACATTTTGTATGAAATTCCAGTTATGAAATCAAGGGTAGCACAAATCCAATTTAGATCGCAGCGAGATCTTAGCGCGATCGCCGTCTGGTGAAATGGGGGCCTTACGAAAGAAGGCTGACCGGGGAGACAGGGTGATTGGATTGCATGGCCAGCTAGGGTCCGATCGATGTTGCTATCTGTCCGGTCATCTACTCGGCGGTCTCAGTTTTGTGAACTGGGGAAATCACTTGTCATACCAGTGACACCGTCCCACGACGGAAAAAAACATATTGATTCGATTCAGAAGCAAACATGACTGAACAGCGCTGTAGAATCCCTGCATCATTTCGGTTTATCCGCCCCTCCTGAGAGTAGATATGTCTTTATTGCAGCAGACGATGATCTCATATCTCCAGGGCGGCAGAGCCGTGCGTGTGTCGGGGGCACCGCGCACGGAAACCTAATCAAGTTTACACTTGCAGCGCGCGTGGGGCGGCCACTGAAACGCTTCCATTACGGCCGAGCCGATCTTTTTAAAGGCATTTGGGGAATGGAGTTTCATGCATAAAAGCGCGGAGCTATGATGCGTTGAACGCTTTTCCCGAGGCACGAGGCAGGGGCGTGCAGCCCGGCATGCCGACCTGAATAACCGTGTACGACAGCGCCGGGATTTTCATTAGTCTTTACTTATGCCAGAGTCACATTTCCACATCGGGGCCCGGTCTACAAAACTTCCCAAGCCTAATATGTGTATATCTTTTGATACACAGTTTAATTTTTCGTTTCCGCAAACAGCTCGGCCGGGCCCCGGTTTGGAAAGATGACCTTAGCAGTTCCCGTATGCAAATCGACATGGACAAATCAATACCAACGACAGCAGACCATTCACCTACAGAATATCATGGCTTGAAACTTTACCAAAAACTATCGGTCTACATTTCATTACTACTGAACAAAAGCAAACGTCGTAAACTAAATGTGATATTTATTACACGAAATAATGTCCTTAGAACTCTGGTAAATTTTCATGCTTTAAGGCAAACATATTTCGCTGTGAACGTTTTGTTATCAGTACTGGGGCATTTTCCGTCTTAGCATAATATTAATACAGATGATGTAGACATCTCAATACAACTATCTCGGAATGCTGTAAGAAATGGTTGGGCCGCTGAGACTTGTCACATACATGTATACCGATAGGGAAGACATGTTTTGTTAGCCACCCCAATGGCTGTACATGTTACACGGCGTTTTTTGTTAGACTACCACAACATAAGTTTTAGAGTCAAGTCAAGGATCCGTATTCACACTGACGAAGTGCATTGAAGTAAACGCGCACGTAAAACGATAGCGACTTGTTACGGCGCGGTCTCATTGGTCGAGGCCGTCGTACGATTCTGATGTCGTAGAAGTTTCAAGGCAGGCTGTGATAGAACCAACCGCTGACAAGGGTCGAAGACAACCTTTTCCGTGTAACAAGGCATGTGAATTTTGTAGAACACACGCACGACTACCCCAAGAATGCCCTCAGTTTGTGATCGTACGATTTCAGTACGACTAATAGGTTTTTAAAGTGATGGATTTTTTTACCAGGTATTCATTTGAGCTAGTGGAAGATGAGGGAAGGCCAAAACCGCCCGGGTAACTGGTGAGGGATCGAGCCGCAGATAGAACTGCGGCAGGTTGTAGTGTCAGGAGTTTATAGAGGACCACGGCTATGCCATGAATATTTCTTAGAACAGAGGGCAATATTCAGTGTTAGATGATGAGAATTTAATCTTAAAACCTGTAACTTCAGTGGAGATGAGCAATATGAAACTTTAAACATGCAAATGTCGGGTTCATTTGATCAAGGCGTTGGGATACAGTCTAACTGTTTCTGCTAAAATGATTTGGGTGTATCAATCATGAGATATTTACAAATGGTATAGAAGCGGTAGAATAACTAGACTCCAAATTCTGGTTTATATTCCCAATGTACACTTGCTGTTGCAGGTGCTGTGAACGGTTCCTGATGATACACCCTTAATGATCAGCTACATCCGGGGAATCCGTTACAAGCCCATAATGCTCTAACCTAGCCTTCCCGTTTCTGGTTCTGTCCGGTAATCAGTCTCAGCAGGGAGACGAATCACTGTTTACCCTGCTAATGAATCCTTACTTAATGGCGCGCGATGGGGAGATGCGCGGGTCTCCAAAGGTCCTGACTTGCATATCAAACGCAGGGCACCTTCATGCTACACTGCGGCGGGGCCCGTGACTCTACAAGCCCCCGACTGAGTATGAGCCAACAAATCAGAATGGCACTTTGAAGCCGGAGGTTTCAAACATGGGTGCGAAAGACATGCTTTTTGAGTCCTGGAATGTCAACGATTTGAAGGTTGCCATTGATGATGCCACAAAGTGTTTTTGTGTCAGAATTCAGCTCATGTCTGATATATAGCGGTGCCCTGAAAGTTTGTATTCTGGTAGAGGATACTGCCACGCTTCATAGCCGGGCTCTGGGTGCTCAGTCTGATTCAAACGGATGATGACATGGTCCGGGCAAAAACCTCTTACAAACGCACAGGACAGTTCGGTGCCTTGATTGATTTGAACAGTTTGACAGTCATAGCATATATAACACTGACGTGTACCTGCGTGCTGCGTTTCTTCCGGTTTGTATTAGATCACAGTTCGGGTGATTTGCTTCTTCATGACATGGTTTATGGGTAGACGGCATCCAGGTAAGGTTGTTCATGATTCTGAGTACGCATGCGTAGAGACAAGTATTGTGGGTAATATGTCAAAGGTGAAGCTCCTGAGATATAAACAAAATACGTCTAGACATTGTTATACAATTGAAGACAATGGTCGAGACGAAAACTGTTTACATGTCAGGGGACGTTATCTTTGACCTTGCGCATGCTTATGCGGAATCGTGAACGACCTTATAGAAACAGTTCTCCTCACTACACCCCCTCCTCCCTCTCCACAAAGTGAATCTCCCAGGGTTGCTGGCAGTGACAGACACGGTGACACCCTGACGTGTTCGATAACCCAATCCCGCTGTCGGACATGATTCCCGCCCACACTGTCCTGCCCTTGCGCCTGTCAGCCCGCGTCCATGGACGCATCAGTCACGTCAGACGGTCGGTGATCCCCTGGCTAACGTCGGCTGACCGGCATAGCAGGGAAGTATCTGTGAGAGCTACAGACCTCTTCCGAGAGATTGTCTAACCTTTGCACTAAAAAGAAAAACTAAGCCCCAAGAAAAGTGAGCTCAATGTTAATGGAGTACAAAAGCTGTATCAGCCACACGCGTACACACATAGTGTGCGTGTATGTTATTATTGCATGCGTGTGTGTGTGTGTGTGTGTGTGTGTGTGTGTGTGTGTGTGTGTGCGAGAGAGAGAGAGAGAGAGAGCGAGAGCGCTGTCGTTGCCTCTGTATCTGTCAGTCTGTAACTATTATCTATCTATCTGTACCCGTAAAGAAACAGTGCATGATATTTCCTTCTTACAACGCAGCTACTTCCCTCTGTAGTGCTAGATATGTTTATACATCTATGAGTAGAACAACATAAATCGCTCGTGTTCTTGTCTCCCAACATCTGGCATTAGATCAGCAATTCTGGAAAGGAAATATACAATACGTTATGAAGTGAAGCAGACTGCCTATTGAAAAATAAGTGCTTTCAGAACAGAAGCACAGAAAGTTGTCCATATTTGGTGTTGAAAATTGAACATTTGTGAATGTGTTTGCGTTCAAATTGACTTTTGACACCGCTAGCCTTGACACTTGTGCCTGCACAAGCTTGGATTTCCAGACCTGGCTGTTGGATTGACACACTTGCGGTCCCGGGGCTCGGTTTGAGTATGTATCGAGTTTCTGTTGTCAATGACCCATCCTATTCGTGACCTGGTAACAAGCTGGTAGAAAATTAAGGCATATATATGTACACATGGTCAGGTCCAGTGGACATTCTGTGCATTGCGGGATTGTAATAGTTTACCAATAATTTTTTTCAGTACTTCTCCATACAAGTCGACAAATATAGCGCTTCAGAAAACAAGAAGTTTGGAATTAAAGTTTGCCACCTTTGTCTCTTCATCAATTACAAGGAAAAAGACTTGTCAAAATTAAGCTTTGGATCGTCGGTATTCCCAAGGTTGGACTGACCCACTAGTTCTAACACGTGACCTGGCAGACATGTGACATCGGTAGTGTGTCAAAGGTGCCTGGGAGTCTGTATCGGCCTCCGTCCCGGTTGAGAGAAAGCTGCTGCAGTCTGATGTATATGTTCATACGTTACGTTCCTTCATTTCTCCTAAATTGTTTTAAGTATCACCCTTATTTAATATTTGCTTGCATGATTTATTCATTTTTGCTGGATTTCATCATTCGTGTTATTAAACCCTTAATATTATTTCCTTATTTGTTGATACCAAAGTAATCAGCTTTTGTAAGTGTAACTGTAGTGAAAAAAAAAAACAGGTTTGGAGATTAAGGAATTTGTTAGAATTCAGCAATCGATTTTTTTTTCAGTAGGGGA
Source organism: Branchiostoma lanceolatum (assembly GCF_035083965.1). NCBI lineage: Eukaryota > Metazoa > Chordata > Leptocardii > Amphioxiformes > Branchiostomatidae > Branchiostoma > Branchiostoma lanceolatum. The sequence continues at coordinate 28,058,915 of NC_089723.1, forward strand.
CGCCTAATGTTTCATCACCATGCATTTTGTGATGAAGGTGTAATGATGCGACATGAACTCGTATTTCCTCGTGAATCTGTGGAAAAGAGATTACAAATGCCCTTGGCCTTGACTAGAATTTACCGCACGACCAGGTGAGATCGATTCAGGTAGAGCATTACTGCGCCGCAATAGTCTAGACGACACTCCCTCCATCGTAAGTACGTTGGACATTTTTCTCATTCATACTCCAGCTGTGAGAGAGCGGATAAAATATTGGTTTCCTCGAGAATTGATTTTCCTCGACATTTTAAAATGGGTCAGTGCCTGATACGGCAACTAAGTCGGAAGATTGTCACGAAGACGATTCAACCACGTAACTAACCCTCACAAATTCAATCCATCTCCTCTGCCGATCGATGGCATAATTTCAATACAACCGAAAGAGAGATGATGCGCTCGAATTTCTTTGTGTCAATCGTTAAAGCGAAGAGAGTACAGAAGAAGAACTCACCTCGTGATAACGTTTTCAGAAAAGACATTGACTCATCGTTTTAAATGATTTATTTATTTATTTCAGAAGGTAAGGCTCCTTTACACATGAAATGGTTCTAACGTATCCAAAATATTCGTTAAATTGTATACTAGTATTTCTGACATGTCTGAGTGAGGTTTCAAGATAGTCGGATGGCTCAAAATTTGGCAAGGATCTTGTACACCATTGAGCATCGGCTCCAATCGATTGGGTAACATAGTCGTCTGATTGTGGCTATGAACATGGCAGACAGTGACAAATGATGGGAAGGAGAGAACCCATAAGCTCCGGCGCCAACTTTCTGCTGGTTTTGTCCATAGGGGCAAGAGGTCTTCTCGATAAAACCTCGACGTTTGTGATTCACTGAAATTGGTTTTCCCAAACCCCCACATTACCCGTCACCATGCGCCGTTTTCGGAGGCAACTACAATCATTCGTAGCCGTGCAAACTTCTGATTCCAGTGGAACAAAAGAAATAGATATCATGAGAAACAGGATCACTCCACTCATTTTTTTCGCTAATAAAATCAATTTGAGCGTATGAGAATCGCATTCGGTTCACGTAGACTTGGACAGAATCGACATCACCGAGGATAGAATCTAACAGATATCACCAGGGGAAAATTTTCAGGGGTTTCAAATATGACTTCTCCCACTGTCACTTGACTACCAATCACTAGAGGGAGGGAGAAAATGCAATAGAATAATCTATGACCACATCCGTGACCTGAAAATTTGTACTGGATACGTTTTGCTGGATTCCTGTCATATGTCATAATCTTGGACATGGGGGTTAGAATTCAATGACCGACGGTTAGATGCCGGTTTATGAACAGGATGTCGCAGATTGATCCTCACAAGTTTTGGCGGTGGTCTTGCCACGATTGCAAGACAGAATTTTTCTTACATATTGGTACAACTTTTCATTAAGATCGGATCAGGATACATGACGCTGCGTGAATACTAAGCATTACAGGTAGTGTTGGGGAAATTTGCAGGCCAGGAGCGGTACCAATTAGAAGAAGGTGGTGATCCATGGCCTGAAGTGCACGTCACCAAGCTTGGGCTAGCTGGGTAGCCTTACGTCATTAATTACTTATCTGTTTGAAAAAAAAAAACGCAAAAAGGAAAGCAAGTCGGTGAAATGTGAGCGTTGGACTGTTGTTAGTTATTAAGAAAACCTTAATAAGTTATACCTGAGAGTCCAGTATTGAAGGAACAACGTAACTCGGGATTTACAAAACCTTCCCCACCATTGGAGTTGAACGGAAGGCGGTAGCGATTGGCAGAGTCCAGATAGGCAATGAAATCTGCTGTCGTGAGGAAAATGCACTGAGCAGCAATTCTCTAGTAATAGCAATCATCGAGAGGACCAGCATTGAGAAATGCGATACATTCAGAGAACGACATGTACACCTACCTTTAGTCTCTACAGACTATTAAACTACACTGGCTATATGGAGAATAGTTGCCAGGGGAATTTGGTCACCATAGGGTTTCATTTCAGTGGGAAATGTTAACCATCCCACGGACTCTCCTGGCCAATTGTTCCTCTTTTTGCCGAGTTCTACAATCCATACCCCGGTAGGAAGGCCTGGCGGAGGCTAGCCTAAGTTACCCTTGAATCATTCTACGCGCATAGCCCGCCCGCTTGGCGACGGCAAACGTGCCGGGGAAAGCTTTTTCCTAAGCTGCCCGGAATTTGAACGGACGCCCTGTCAGAAAGACTATGGCGTTCGACATATCATCGTCACAAGGAAACGGGCTGTTTTTAAGACTTCATTTGATATTCTTGTCACATGGGATTTTCACTTGTCACGTTTTAGCAATCTTGACTCAGTCGTGACCATCCGCCGTATTGTACAGCACGAAGTCGTTAAAAGGAGAATAGAAATTATTTCATTATTTCGGGATATGATAGATTAGATTACAGAAAATAGCTATACAGATTAAGTAACAAACTTCCGTTGATTTTATCGGACGAAATCGTACTCAGGCGATTTCAATAATTACATGAATATGCATGAATGAGTTTTCATTTCTTTCGCAACTGGTCTACGTTCTTGCGCAGAATTGGGTAAAAGATCGGCATGATGCATAATGACGTCTTCATGTCCAATATCAGTGAAAAGAAATGCTTCTGTATTCAGGTCAGCTTTCCGGTCTGGCCCTGGGCACCCGCCAGCCCATTTACATCGCCACCGAAATTCACAATTCGATTACGCGTCAGCCCATCAAATGCAGCCTTTCAAGAGAATCACCGCAGGCCATCGCGGCTCCCCCACACCGCTTATCAAACACACGAGCAGCGCGCCCCGAGATATGGACGGGGAAGTTCTGTGAAGGAAGACACCAACCGGGACGTCAAACCGTACCCAACTATCGATCAGCACAGCAGAGATAGCATTAAAATCGACGTACCCTTTGTATCACGTTCATGGTCATGCACGTGATGGGATCGTTACGTTTTAATTCATAAGCTTCATACTTTATGGTGCATACAGCATGCTTTAGGGAGTTATGTGCCAAGACGAATCTGCGCGAGGCGCACTTTCTCTAAGGCGTCAGCGAGCCCTGACAGATTCTCTTTAGATCTCTCTCGCAGATGCCCCGCAGTCTTCCAAACCTAATGCAAGAGTGTGCTTCATAAAAATGTATCGTTTTAGAGGTACACCTTTTCGTATGAAGGCACATGATTCGTACGCAATTTCTGTGCGTGTAATTTGAACATGGCCCGGTTTTAGCAGGCTCGCAGGCAGCGCAAGTGGGTGAGTTAAGCGCCCGTTCGCCGGGTAAGGTTTCTCCGACACTAGTGATTACGTACCATGTCGCGGAGGCGATCGATTTTCCATCATCCTTTTATCTCTATTAAAACATGTATTATTTATCCCCCTGACATCTGGGGGAGTTTGGTCGTGAATAACTCGGCGGGCGTTCTGGCAAGCGGAGGGCGAACAGTCAGTCAGCCCGCCAGAACTGCTCTATACCGCCTCGTTCTCTCAATCTATTCAAAATGCCCAAAGTACCGAGAGTCTTTTAACCACCACTGCCTAAACTCGTCATATTTCCTGTAAAAACGCTAACTGTAGATGGTAATCAATGATAGATTTCATTAATACATAAAGATCTGTGTACGATAAGCCGTGATACGAATTTACTATATATAAATCGCTCTATGGAGGAAAATTAACATATCGAACTTGCAATCACAAGACGACCTTCAAGCGAATCAGGCTGACAACTAAACACGGAAAGTCTGGAGGGCTGCTGTTCCATACAGGTAATTATCCGATAAAACGTTTACCCTTGTGAATTCGAAGACTTGAACACTAAATGCAATCCTTTCATGGTGGACGAAAACTTGATGACGGAAAACAAGTGTCGCTTTGTGGCGGTATAAAGGATACTCCAGAAATATTTGTGTATATCTTGATTTGATATCTATATTCTGAACCGAGGGTTTCTCTTCATTGCCGTTTCGTTCTGCACAGTTTTACGAGCGAGAGAAATAAAGTAGGCGATAGCCGGCGGTCTGTCTCGCCTAACAAATGGAGGAGGAGAATTGTAGCGTGTTATTGAACCTTGCCGCTGAACATGGGGCCACTACACACGAAGAACGTCACATCCTCCGGTTTATGGAAAGAAAGTCGTGCACAGAAATATCTGGGCATCATTTTAGCCATAAGACATTACTCCACACAAACGCACGAATCAGTATGTTCAACACAGCATCCGATTCTCCGTCGCCTTTCAGACGAAAGAAGTTCCGCAGTCTGAAGAATCGATATGTGGTGAGAAAAGCAGGCAGCATCATCAAGAGCAGACTTCAATGTCATTTCCGATAAACTGAAACGGTGTGCATTTTGAAGAGTTTTTTTGTAATCGAAGTTGAACCAGGGTTAAGGTTTTGTACCGTTTTTATTCTAGTTATAAATTGATTGGCGCGATTAAACACTTTGATAAATCGTCATAGCACATTTGTGTTCAGAGTGATAATATGAAGCAGTAGCCGTGGATACAGCTATGAATAAGAAAAAAACGCAACATTTTGCTGTCCCCATTGCAATCTTTTGTATCTGGTTTTGATATGTATCAACACATCTATCGTCTGTGATTATTCAAATAAGGATTATTTGAATGCTCAATATCGGAAACTTCATGATAGATAAACGCCCTTTGCTGGCAGTGGCAGCAGGAAATGTTACTTATCCTGGCTGTCAGTATTGATTACCTTTAGCAAAATCAGCCAATCAGAGCGGGTTTGCGATGAAAGGATGGAGTGATTCCGCAATCGCCATCTTCATTTGAAACGAGAAAACGCAACAACGTTTCGGCACTTGGACAGGTTTGATGATGTAAAGCATCCAATTCGAATGTCGACTTTTCTATTTACAGTGAACTTGTACAGTTTCAGAAAACAAAAACGTTTTCTCATTGTAAATTTCAAAGTGATTTTTTTGTTGCCTTTTTTTAGCATATTGAGCAATTGCCTGCTCCAAACGCCATAACACAAATCATCACACAGTCAGCTCAGGATTAAACGAGTGTATTTGCTGGTAACTCATGATTTGCTGAGCTTGATTATTTTGATTGTACGATTTTACTTTCCCTTATAGCTGCACATTTAAGCTTTAATTGGTTCATACCCACTGTACGTTTTTATTACCAACAGCAATTTGATTTCCGCAGTAAATGTAACAATGTTTGACGACATGTATGATTCACTTTTCATCCTATGATTTACAATGTGAAATTGCACGGAATGATGATGAATACATCACCATCGATGATTTGCATTCAATGCAGTCCTATGGCTTCCCCCCATTCATGGCTCCTATATTTACAGTCAGGTGCTTACTAGCGGTTCTTAGCTTATCAATCATTTACCACATTCTATTGTATTGTTTAAAAACCATACGGGCATGCCCTATTAGCCGCCGTATGCTGCGCGCGCTGCCGAGTACAAATAATTGATTGTGCTGGAAGGTTACAAAGTTGGAGATGTGCATTATGTATGTATAACAATGGCGCCTCTTGTCTGTTGCCTGGATAATTGATTGGTAGTCAAATCCTCCAGGACACCCTGCGCAGTTTAGTTTATGATTTTAAACAATTTTTCCCGGAATACTCATTGAAAAGGTCAATTAATCTCAATTTCACACGGCGTCTAATCTGAGTGAAACGCATAAACCAAAAACGGTCGTACGTACCATAATTGCCATGTTTTAAGGAAATGGAAGTAATTTCACAAAGTGGGTGGATTAAAACATCACAGATATAAGTGTAAAGGCATAATCTTCATGGTATCCGGCGTACAAGCTATTGTTCGGAGGATGGCTGCTGCGAAACCTGTCTCTTGTATTTGGTGTATATATCGGGACCAATGGAACGGTGGATACAAGAATTGATACATTAATGATGAAATAACAGCGCCGTCGGACAGTTATATTACTGCCGTTTTTGTATTTCTCCATTTACAGAACGACAAACGGCATGATAAATTAAACCTTCGATAGGAGATTTATACTTAGTCGCCTTTCTGTATTCTAGATTAAATTTGGCTGAAGCATTAGTCTGAACGTTAAACCAGAAGTTACATAACCAAACATACGAGTAGACACTGCAGTGTTGTTCCCTGTTTTGTATGCACTAAGTGTGCGCGGCGTAATTATGCACGTTATGGTCGTGCGAATGTGTGGTTTAACAGAATCATTACAAGGCTTTACGGGTTTTATTTCTCGCTCCCCGGGGGAAGATTGGCACGAATTACTCCCAGAATGAATGATTTCAGCAGTCGCCAGTCTGCAGGAGTCTCAACGTTACGACGACGCTAATGCAATTCTAGCTAATGCAGACTTTCCACTCTATCCTTCATTATCATCAGAGTGCCTTTCGCGAGTGAACCCTTTGCCTCAGTCACAAGTTCATCCTGCTAAACTCTGGCGTGCTGTTATTCAAAATTAACCTTAGAACTTCTTCATACCGCACTCCCCTGGAACAACGAATATGTCAATACTGTAATATAGATAGAATAGAAGATGAGCACCATTTTGTAATAGAATGAGAGAACGGAGCTTCATACAACCTATGTTCCCCTACTTTATACACCCATGCAATATAAACAAATCTATATTTCTGATGAGTTTAGACAAACCAATGATTATGAACCATATCTGATCTTTCATTTTTGTCATTACGAAGAAGCGAGAAGTTGAATCCATTTAGTTTATAATTCTAGTAATTTGACAATGTATGGATGAATCTGTATACTATTCTTTTGTTATGACATGTAATTAACCCAGCGGGTATATGTGTACAATAAAGGTCTTCATGCATTCATATCTGTCAGGAACTCACAACGGTATTACGCACAAAACACAACAAAGGCGTTACACAAAACTAATTTATTACGTCGAACCTCCATGCAACACTCCAATGCAACCACTTCAACTCCTATGATACACTGCTTCTGTAAGAAGACAATAGTAGTTCTAATTTTTGCTGCGAACAAACGTCACGGACACATTGAACGGGAGGTCTCGTGCAAGGGTCTCGGTAAGTCTGCCATATAGTATAGTAGCGCCACATTTAGCGATCACTTCTACATTCACTGCGTTCTGAGCGGTAGTCGATGACGCAAGTAACATCTGCGAATATTTACATACATACATACATACATACATACATACATACATACATGTACATTAACAAGACCAAATCTAACTGCACAGCAGTCAGTTAATACCCCTCCAAACACCACAATACAAACATACACAACAGATGCTTATTATGTACATGGCATTTCTGGTTGGTATATAACGTTAGTCTATTATCTTGTTCTACTTTTTCCGACTTGTTTCGTACATAGTTCTGATTATTCAGATACATCACTACGAGTAGGCATCCATCGTAAGTCTGGTTAAACAAACGGCAACGTTCTCATTTACATCGCTGGAGGCTTTTCAGATTGAAACCAAAACGCAGCGTGACCGTAAAACTGAGTCGTAATAGAACGTCATATGGCACTATGTGGACCCAATACCCATCACATTTTACAACTCCTCTCAACTGTCTAATTATGCCAACACGATAAATGAATATTTATTGCAGAGAGACAGAAAATTGTCACTAGAGCAGAGGTGGATAAAGCTGTATAATCTGTGACATTTAAGTTGACAACATCAGCTGCAAGTGTACGGTTGAATATGTACTGGGGACAGCCGCGACCTTGCCGAGGTAGCCAAGGTTATCCCACATCGCAGCGGTTTCACATCAACGTTTATAGCGCCAAGTTTACTTTTCTATCACTGCTTTTTGGTCGTCCTCTACTAGCTACTTGACATCCTCCGTGGCTAGCGAGTCTTTTAGAATTCTCCACACACATGAGAGGTGCGGCGAGAAATAAGAGCGTCTTCCACGCAGTGCGGGCAGGTCATGCATACAGCGACTGAAGTCGATGTTATCAAATGGCGCTTGCAATGTGATCTGCATTCAGAAGTCTCCCCACAGCTTCTGAAGGTACTGGAGTGATGTTGAACTCTCCGCACGCTCTACTCCCTGTAAGGAGGTACAAATGACAAGAAGGTCAACTCAGTATGACTGCAGGGAGGCAGAGGATGCAGAAAATGGAAAAATCGATAATTTCCCCTATCATTTAGTAATGGGATCAGCCTTTACTCAGGCGAGGTCACCTCACACTAACATGTAATCTAATCAAGGAAGATTCAGTTTTCGGTGGTCGCGGAGGATGAGATTCGGTAATAACATTATACTCATTGCATGCAGCCTTGCAAGAGAAATGTCTCCCCATCAGTAGCAAAGCGACTGCATAATTTCTGTGCTACCTAAAAGAATGTGAATCCGGCCGTAGAAGGCTACAGAGAAGATAGCATGGGCGACATCGTTGTAAAAATTGTATGGACGTTCGCATTGGCGCATCATATTGGATATCATCAGCCTTTAAACTGATCACCCGTAGCGTCATGATGGAGTACAGTAGACATACCGACGTGGTGTGAAGGATGCCATGGGAGAGTGAACCACGCCTGGCGACTGTTGACCAGACAGGACGGCTGCTGAAAGATGAAGGCGCCGGTTAGATCTACAAGTCAAAACATTGATAGATATCTGTGTGGTACGTAGATTTCCAGTGCGTGTGTGGAGACGTTAAAGATGAAGGATTATCCAGACGTAACTTTCCCCACGATATCGTTTTTCAGTGGGAAAGCGGCATACTGCCTAGGATTCAGTCGTAAAGATAAGTAAAATGGTAAAGCGACTGCTCTTCTACTTATGCGAAGAGTAACGCTTTTTCATGGATGATAGTGCAATGGCTTTAACGCTTGCAAAGAGAAAAAGCTATCAAATACAAACTGATTTTGTAACTGTAATGACCAATATCAATCACTGATGAATCCAGATATTATTACGTTTGATCTCACATTTAACGACCCCATCTTCGTCGTTTGGTACTCCACAGATTTTAGAAAGGCAAACAATCGATTAATTTGGCTATGATCTGTAGAAGGTATGCAATGAAATTGAATAATCGTTACACTACGGACATTGATGACGACATAATCATTAATGATACAATTCTACTCATACTTTCTACGCCTGTTGAATGAGGGATGTGTTTTAATAGTATGCTTTTTTTAGCACAACCACCTGTTTTACAGACAGGGGTACTGGTGTAAGTTCTTTTCTTATTTCGTTAATTTCGCCATCTCCCACAAATATGAAATATGAACTTTTCAACTTTGCAATTATGATATGTGCATCTAAACCGATGATCTCTATATCAAATCAGCTCGCGAGTCTGTACTCACCATTATACGGGTCATATTGTCCGACCACAGGGAAGCCCACCCCGATGTGTGTGTGGTGGTGGGTGTGTACGTGGTGCTGTGGAGTGGTGCCCTTACGGTCGGCTTTCTCCCCCGACTCGGCCGCTGGCTTCTCCGAGGAACTTTCCTTTGGGGCCGGTGACGGTGGCGACTTCTGCTTGGCTGAAGGTTCTTCCTTTTCCTTCCTCGGAGATGGCTGCTGGGGGTAGTGTGAAATGGTGTGCGTCTTCTTCGGCGGGGCCTGTTTGTCAGGCGAGTCCGTACCTTTCCCCGGGGCCGGGGACATGGTGGGAGGCCGGTCGTTTGCGTTGGTAGACTGACCTTTGTATGACGAGCCGAGGACTTGTTGCGGTGAACCTGCCGGGTCTCCTTGGTACCGGAACTGTGGATGGACATACGGAGCACCTGCATAGCCTATGGGGTACATTCCTCTGTAGGCCGGGTCCAGGTGCATAGCAGCATACGGGTGCATGTAGGAATACTGCGACATGTAAGGGTATGGGACCTGTCGTGCAGAGGACGAACTGTCTCTTCTACCATCTTGGCTTTTCCTGTCATTCGAATCTCGACCTTCCTTCAGACGACGTTCAAGATGTTTGGCAGAATGCTCAGTTTCCTTTGAGTCTTCCTTGGACAACAAACCCGGACTCTTCTTGCTTGGCGTGGACGATCTACTACTCTGTCCGGAACTGGGTTCATTTACTTTAGCGGGTTGTTTCTCCGACTCCTTCCGGCTGCCTCCGCCGTCAGAGTGCCGCTGCTTCTGGTCGGTCCGCGGACTGTGGTTCTGCCGCGGCTGCGGATCGAGTCTGCTCTGCGAGTGTTCAGCTTTGATCTGCCGGCGCCGCTCGTCCTCCATTTTGTGCTGCTCGGCCACGCGCTGCTGGTACAGGTAGTACTGCCGCATCTCCTCCTGCTGCTGAGCGTACAGGATCCTGGGATCGAAGCCCATGGCTGCTGTACAGAGAAAAGGGCATAGGAACAAGTCGGCACACTTCAAACAAGCAAAAATGAAAATATAAAACCAAATATAAAACCTGCAAACGGTTCTAAAAAGCGTGTTCCAAAAAAATGATACTTCATTCAACGTGACGTACATGACGTTTGGTATGGTTACCTTGTGAGGATGATGATGATGGTGATGACGATGATGATGACGTCCTACGGGGACCTGACTCTAGCTGTGCCTTTAACGCAATGCTCTCTCTCATGATCTGGTGGTTCTCACTCTGCTTGGCTTTCAGACTGTCCGTGTCGTCAGCACGTTTTAGCGGGGGCGGCTGGGAGGGATAAGAAGCGGAACTGCTAGCTGGGGAAGATTCTCCATCTTTTGAGTCCTCCTTAGCTCTGGCGTCTTTAATAGGCTCTAGCTGAGGTGGGTGAGAGACATCCATGTGGTCAGAGTCCTTCCCCTCTACCTTCTCTTCACCACGAAAGTCAGAACTACCCTTCAACCCTTCTGAGTTCTCTTTATCTTTTATCTTCCAATCTTGGTCGGACCTGAATCTTGACTGTTGTTCTTCCATGAGTTTTTCATATTGTTGCCTGTACTGCGGATCGGCGGCCGTTAGGTAATTATGATAGGCTGGGTCGATGCGGTAACCGTGGTAGGCAAGGTACTGATAATGAGGATACTGTGCATAGCCCGGATGTTGTGATTGTCGTTGTTGTTGTTGTTGTTGAGGAGACTGTCGTAGCTTCTCCTGCTTATCAGGTGGTGTCGTCGACTCTCGAGAGGAGGCCGAACTGGGCCTTGATTTCTTGTGGTCTGGCTCCTGTCTTCTTGAAGGCATGTCAGTATCGGTACAACCATCGGATTCTCTTTTTAACGGATTGTGTAAGGACGCAGTGGCACTGGTTGCAGTGTGAGATGCTCTGATAGAAGCGTAGTGAGATTGAAAACCTGACGACATTTCACTGTCATCGTCGGTCTTGACGGAGGTTTGATTGGTAGGCTCCCTCTCTTCTACTCTACGAGAGCTCTTGGACCTTCCACCGGATCTGTTTGGATCGTTTCCCTCATCAGATATGTCCGAGTAGGCAGGACTACCACTCTCTGACCGCGACGCCTCAAGTTGTTGTACTAGCGGCGTCTGATTGGGCGTTGCACCGCTAGATGAGGATGAATACGAGAACTTATTATTGTCAAACGTCCTTACGGTGGAGGGGATGTTGGTTCCTTGAGCATCACGTAACAAAACGGAACTTATGACGTCAGTTAAAGTAGTGTGGCCGTTCGGAGAGTTCGAAAGGGGCAGACCAAATTTGTCCACCTTCTGGGGAGCTATGTTATGATTACTTTTACTAGACGATTTTTCTTCGGAGTGCTCTGTTGATAGGTTACAGGGTGCATCACTAGCTTTTGATCCCTTGGTGTCTTCTTTGCTCTTCAACTCCTTTGAAAGTCTGTCTTTCTCCTTGTCTTTATTCTTATCCTTACTTCGTTTTTTCTGCTTGTGCTTCTTCTCCTTGAAGCTGGGAACAGATATGGTTTGAGGCGGCGGTTCTCCCATGATGGTCGGTTTGGGCTGGATTGGTTTGAGAGCGGATGTGGAAGGTGTTTTGGGTGTTGTGGAGATGGCTTGTATACCTGAAGCGGCCACGTTTGAAGAAGAGAACGATGGGATGGCTATCAGGTGGGGGACGGCTGGCGCGGGAGCGATAGGCCGCGCCGCTTTGGTCTTGCCGGTGGTTCTCTCGCTCTTAGACGACCCCGCGCCACCGGGCGATCTCTTTGATTTTTCTTTGTCGTTACCCATCTTGGCTTTTTCCGCCGCAAACCCGGTAACATCTCTTTCCGTGTGCGCCGTGGTGCTTTGTATCACCGACGTTTGCTGTGCCATGAGCTGCTGCTGCTGGGGAAGCTGGAACACGTTGACGTTTGGGGGCGCAGTTGGTGACCCGACGCTGGCAGCATCTTTCCCGTCCAGAGAGTTTAGATTCGCACCTGGAATCCCTCTTGGATCCGAATGTCTATTGAGTATCGCTCCTGGGCGAGCGGAGTGTGCTCCAATGAAGGATAACGCATCTGCGCCGTGCTGAAAGCCGTTTTGCACACCGTGATGCTGGTCCATCTTAGACTTCTCCCGTCCGTCCTGTCCACCGGAGTTGTTCCGGCCCTGGCTGCGAGGACCTCTTCCTCTGGCAAAGAAGTCAAACTTTCCCTTCCCCGACGAAGCAGCTGTTTTAGCTGTTGGCTTCTCAGTAGGAAAACTAACTCCTGGAAAGTCGTATTCACTGGCTGCTTCAGCCTTGATCTTTAACAAGCTCTCCGATTCCTTCAGCTGTATGTTATCTTGTTCTTTCCTCTTCAGACTGTCGAGCTTTTCTAAGCTGTCCAGGACTTTGTTGGGCATTTCGTCTTCCCTCTTGGTCAGATCAGTCGGCCCTATGTTCTGCCTCTCTCTGTCTGCAAGTTCTCTGAGTTTATCTGGAATGGCTACCATGCACTGCTGTAAGAGTTTCTCTTCCTTAATCAAAGAGCTCAGAGCGGATGGAGCCGTGGCAGTTGTAGCGTTCTCCTTGCGGTTTTCAGGTGCCGCCTTCGTGTTCTCAAGATGAGCGTGTGCTTGGTGATATCTCAAGCCGTTGATGTGTTTGTACTTCTTGTTACAGTTCACGTGAGGACACTCTATCAGGGCAGGTGTGGGCCCCTCGCCTTGCGGGGTAGGGGTACTCCGTGAGTTTGCCCTCATCCGCTTTGCAGGCTTGACTTCGTCCGTGCTCGAGACGGACTCCCCGTCCGTAGACGACTTGGCCTTACGCTTTGTACCCGGTGGCGTGTCTGGCTTTCCGTCGTCGTCCTTCGTGGAGGGTTTGTTGCTCCCCTTCCGCCCAGTCTTCCCCGAGCCGTTGCTGCCATTCCCGTTGTTGTTGTTGCGCAGCTTGCTGTGGATGGAGGAGCGCGTCTCGGTGAAGTTGCTCATGTCCTCACCGGACGTGTTGTTGTTACGGGCACGTTTCCCACGGCTAGTCTTGGCTGGAGGTGGCGGCGGCGGTTTGGTTTCGATATCACTCGTGGGAGACTCGCTAAACCTGCAGAAACAAGAAAGATTTAAGCATGCAGAATAAAAAAAACCATGTGCTTTATTCACACCGACGTTTCGGTGACTTTCTGCCACCTTCCCCAGGGCAATACTGACGGGTTCACATTGCACTGCAGCTATAGGTGTCGCTGATTACAGATGCTGTCCCAAATGTAATTTATTCACATATTTTCATCGGTGACTTACCAACCTGATGAAACTATTCATGGACTTAAGCATGCACTGGGCAAACTTTGTTGGGCAAGATTACGACATGTGAAGAAAGAAATGTCGAGATCACTCATCTACAAAAAAAGAAATCAAACCTAACAGCAGTAATGAATATAGAAGCTTGCAGTAGATGAAGTTGCATTGTTCTGTGTTCACTGTCTGTCAAGGTATGCATTCTATCACCTCCAATCATCCTTTGGGCATGAAGTTGCTTGAAACATTATCATTATCGCATTAATATTTGGTCTACCGAAACGTTTTGCTGTATATTTCACTATATTGCTGGCATGCTCAACTGATAACATGTTAGTTTCCTACAGAGCGTGTCCTACGGAGATCTATCTAAGATTTGGCGCGACGTTTTTCTTTCTCGTGCATCATTTCACCGGAAAGATCTGTGATTATTCAATGGCTAGGTAGCGGATTCGTTGTGCTCAAGGACCTATCCAATATCCTTCATCCCGGCTGTAATTTCTTTCCTCCCACAACTGACTTATCGTCTGAAAAATAGGCACATATATTACACAACCGGCCAGAATTACTCCACGGTGTGTTTTGAAGCGCTGCAACACTAAGCACATTTTAAGTAGCCAAGATACCTTAACGCTTTGATTATAGCGCTCTGCTGGCGATAAAGAGAAAATCCTACTTAGGAGTAAAAGGCAGCTTGTGACAGGCAATCTACGGTTACATTACATACGTGACCGGCATGATAATCAGTCATTCTCCCTCTAATACTGACTGGCTTCTGTGAGGTTACCGATCGCCCACGTTATAACGACGCCAGTTCAACGCCATAGCTATATCGTTAGAGATACGAAATTAGATTCCCGGATTTTCTCTACTTGAGTAGAATCCTTGGCTGCGCCTGATCCTTATCTTGACAGACCCATGCAACATCCTCCATCCCCGCCATCATGATTGCTATCCAAGCCCTACGCACAGGCCAATCGATAACTAAATTGAACTCCTCTATAGGATTTACGGTTTGGGCGAACGTGACCAGTTATCATCGTGTTTTGGGGCAAAACTCTGTAGACTACATTTGTATTGGCGGTAAAGTTTCAGTTATCTTTGACCTGAAACCGTTTGTTTGTTTCCAGTTATGTTTGTCTGACGTCTGTGTGTTTTTACAATGATAACTCAAGAAGTGAAAGCTCAAGAAGTGATGACTAGTACACAATAATTGCTGACAACTCAAGTGTTGGTTAGGAGAACTTCAGTGACGAGTAGTGGTAACAAACTCACCTGGGTGGAGCCCAGTCATGTTTACTACAGTCCAGCAGGGTTCCCACATATGTCTTATTACGCCAGGTAACGTTCACCACCAGAACACCTGTCGGGGAAAACAGAGAGATAGTTAAAACACAGCTAACTCATCTGAAGTACAGCCAGTAGGTACCCATCTTAGTAATGAGACTGTTGCAGTTCCTTTTAACGTGCTCAAGGCACCTCCTGTCGATCACGGGACCCCAATTTTACGTCCCTTCCAAAATACGAATGCAGCTCAAACCAGGATGCCCTTCCCCGGTTTCGAACCGGGCTCTCAAAGTTACCTACTAGAACCAGGAGATCAACAGTCAGGCTGGTGCCAATTGAGCTACAGTAATATCCCTAAGCCTCAACAATCCCTACAGCAAACATTAAGTAAAAAAATGTTGTGATGCCCCTTTGACAACATGTTGAACCTTGAACCAAAGTAACTGTTTGCTGGTCTTTTTCTTTACATCTTTTTTCTACATCAACTTTAACGTTGTAACCATGATATAGAAGGTTTTAACTCATCTTAGAGCACGAGGATGATAAACTATGATCACTTGTCAACTGTACATACTTACATGTAAATCATGATATAGAAATGCTTGCAAAATCCGATAGTGATCAGCGATACCCGAAAGGTCGCTTATCAAAATGTCGTAGACACGGTGATGTTTTGTATGTGATCATAGATCCACGGATTATCATTTCCATCATATCTGAAATCATCCTGCACCTCATTCAGGCGGGACAAAATTAAACATTCTGCATTAAAAGACAACAAGAATGTCCCTGTGGTACAACTGGTAGCAGCATCACAATCAGTTGGTAACGGTTCAAGCCTCGGAGCCTCGGTACATCTCGGTTGGAGCTGCACCGTCTTTCGGAAGGGACGTCAAATGGGGGTCCTGCGTTCGTAGAGGTGCCTCGAGCACGTTAAAGGGGAATGGCTAGCAACCCCTCCCTGAACAATATACCCTGCTACTGAAACAGCAAGGAAACTTGCTTCTTGTTGTTTCACTAGGCACTACAATAGTCTGAACGAACGAGCGATAAAAAGATAACAGTCTTCACTGCCTGAATGTTCCATGACGAGTCCTCCCCATGAATGCCGTAACGTTGTTCTGTTTGATGTCCCCCTCTGCCACTGTTCCAGGTCACCCCGGGGACACCCAGCCGACAGAAACATCTCTACTAAAACCTGAAGGTCAACGGAACATAACGACTTCCTCGTTTCCTAACGTCCGCTTCGCACCGTCTGGGTAACGAACCTCTCACGTTAGAGGTCAGGCCATCCCGGACCATAGGGCAAATTACAGCGATGATTTGGCGGCACCGGCTTTTAGTGGCCGCCCCTGTCAGGCATGGGTGAGCGCGCGGCCACTAGAAATAAAGGGTTATGTTCTACACGGGCCCGATTTACGGCAACAGAGGGGACAAATTTGACACAGGAGGAGGGAACGGTTACAGCGGTTATAGAAGTTTAAAGAAAAGGACGATCGATTTTGAAGCATCAACTGAGTTGCTCTAGACAGGATCTCACTCATTAGGACGCTACACGTATCATATCCATATCAGCCCAGAATCTTTGAACATACAAAGAATGTATGTTGATATTTGCATATCGATCTTTTCTTCATTGAACCGCTCGGTATGCAAAAGCCAAACAGTGTTGTAAGCTAGGCGGGACAAAGTACCCTAGGCCTCCTGAGCATAAACGCAGCTGTTACTGGTATGCATTTGTAATGATTCTGATTCTCCTCTTTGTAGAACATCAGTTGCCTTTAATTTCACGAGAGAGCCGTGGTACCAAAGATGTAACATTCTGAGGCCACGAGAGAGAACAGACATCCCAAACCATTTATTGATTAGATTTAGCACGACAATCGCAGCAGACGCCGTTTTAATGCCAATTTTATGTCCAGGCTACCGGCTGAGCTGGCTAATGGCACATGATTCCCGTCAGTCGCGTTGGCGGGTAATCATTCTCCCAGCTATCGACCTCTTTCCTGCCCGCTGGAAAGTGTAAGGGATGGCCGTATGTTTATCTAGCAGCGCTGGTACATAGGTCTGACGGAAACGATACGATTCCCTTCAGTCCTTGGGTTATAATGTGCGCGCAAACACCCCACCGCCTCTCACGACCCACTCCTGCCAGAACTATTTATGTCTACATCTCCGGAGCTCGCCGTAAAAACGCCGCTTGGGCCGCCCGGCGGTGGCGTGATTTGCACGTTAACTGGAATATTTAAAGAGCGGTGTGACCCTTGTGACCCTGGGATAGGGGGCGACCGGCTGGGATTAGGTAAATGGCAGTGAAGATCTATTTTCGGTCCATGACACTTTATGATGCTTCCTTCCTTATGCAACGGTAGAGCAGTCGACATGACGTTATGGTCGTGACTTACGTTTCCAGACCTATCTTGTGACTGAAGCGGTGCTAAAGCACGAAGACAATGTTCTGAGTTGAGCTGTATCAGCGCCGTGGCGCCTGGAGTTGCCGTGTACGTGTGAGGACTACTAACGGTATAGTCCTTGTCCAGGAGCGCTAATCGCCATACATGTACAGTCGCCATGCCGGCCGCTCGATTACAAACACAAAAGTCTCATTTTCAGAAATAACATTCACAAGACAAAGACTATTAAATGTATTATATTTTCTTGGCCTGACACGGTGTTTAGATGTCTCTTTGTGCTTCCGAGCGATTGTTCTCAGTGGACCGGGAAAAATCCGACCCTGCTAGAATGGCGAATATCTAGTATTGTGAAACTTGGATACGCCAGAATTGATCTTGCGGCGGACGGAAGGTCACTTCTAGCCTGATACTTAGATATGGGAACGGCTCGACCAGCCTGAAATGGCTATCAGAAACGGTTACGCCTGCTGAAATCCCGACCATGGCATATAATTAGTTTCTCAGAACAAACTGATTTGCATGTGTCTGTCTTCAAAATTACCTTGACACAATGTGTTCCATTTTTAGATAAAAAGACGGTTAGATCCAGTCACAGCCCTGTAGTTTTCTTCCCTCCGTGCCGCCAGCACGTATCTTTATCCCCGATGACTGGGGTTTGGTTGTAACAGCGCCTATTGATTCCTATGTCTCGCCTGGTAGGCACTGTGGGTCGATTACTTGTTGCCAGTAGATGATGTACCAAAACCTCATCAAATCCGCCAAATTAGTCATCGGCCCACAACCGCCTGCAGACATCTCCGGGCAGACAGGCTGGCTGGCGCGGCCTCGCGTCCAGGATCGCGCGGGAAATCCCTACAACAGGGATGGGAAAACTGAAAAGGGCACGCGTTTCGCATGTTGATACGACTGGATATGCTGGATCTGGGGGAAGCGGTCCGGAGTCCGGCCACGTCATTGAAATGCGTGCACAGTTTCATGAAATATCAAATCAAAAGCGAAAGGTGCAAAGTAGATAAGGCTGCCTTAACACATAGACGTCACCATGACACAAACGCACCCCTTGTTGTAGTGATTAGATCTTAAAGCAAGCCCAATCAAAAGAATGCGCACGACTTGAGCTGGGTTCGTGACGACGTACGCACGACCTTTAGTTCTTATCAGTTTTAAGCTTTATTTCAACCCGCTTTTTCAAAGCCTGGATGTCGACATGTAACTGAACCAGCACAGGACGAAAGGCTCCGTTACCCCCCCGTTCACCTTTCCCTATCAAGATAGATGGACAATATCCCTAAGTCATTGATTAAACTTTCCACATCGTAGGCGCTCATTACGGCACACGCCGTGACATGTGGCTGGATTTCCGGCTACTTGGTCCCTGGAGACACGAACGAGACATTGACACCATTATCGGATCAGCGGCGCAACGAGCAGTCTGCTTTTCGGATCAGTAATCATCTTATTGGGCAGTTAACCGCCGGGGTTGAAACTTAGGCGCGGCGTCAGGACGGGGCACCATCAGTCAACGCGCACGTAGCTAGTCTCGTTAATCGATAGTAAAGATTGAAATATGATCGTTCGTCTCAACAATGAAGAAAAACGGCATGCAGATCGATAGAACTCAAATCACCCCGTTGTGCTGAATCGACATTTCTATGGTGAACGCACACATGGCACGTGGAGCACGTATGAAGGTCTTGAAATGAAAAGGTTATTCTTTTAGACTTCCCTGTGTAACACGGCAGCAGTGAATCACGGTATCAGCCTGGATAGAAAGTCTGTATATCACTAGTCTGGGTGTGCTACGAAAATACAGCTTTCAGGAACGGCCCGTGGGTCATAACAGCAGCCGCTACTCAAGCCATAAATATCACTGAGTGGACACAGTAATCAGTCCCTCTTGATACGCTGGTGTCCTGTCACCAAACGGTGGATTGTGAGGTATTGGTGGCAGGCAGCGTTATTTAGGGCACCGATCTTTTTATAACTACCAGAATTCTCATCACATGACGTCACGTTTCTCTCACGGTTTCACTGCGCATGCGTTACTTGGACATAGCTACAACATGGGGGCAACTGAGTTGTTGCAAGTTGTCTTTCTGACGAAATTAACTAGTGTCTGAAATAGCGCACTGTATTCTGGGAAACTAGAATATAATGCAGCTTGAGAGTGCAACCTCTCTCACAGAGGCAGTGTGATAATCTTTGTAGAATTTGCAATCTTGTACATTGTAATATCCACTTTCATGGGGACTTGTAGTTTCTTAAAGGAAGCCCAGAATGTCATAATTTTTTCTGTCAATGATGTCTAAGCTATAAAGCATAAATCCAATCTTTTCTAAGGCACCTGCCATCATATGACATATTTTTTACGCCGTGATGACAAAAAAGAGAGGCTATCACAACTAAACTACGCCTCGGGCTATGCTGTTTTCTTTTGGATTGCAGCCCATAATAGGCTACATGTTGAACTACATGGTGAAAACCGTGTAGTAGTTCCCAGTATAGATGACGTAATGGCTTCGTGTGTTCCTTCAGAACGTATCCTACTTGGCCTGACACGGTGACGTCATGGCTTGGCATTGTGGGTAGGGTAACTCGACTGCTAATAACAGGTCCTGATGCTATGCCTTTGGAAAATGCATTTTACACGAATGTCTCAGAGAACGATCAAAGAAATGGTGCATCCTCCTGTGGCTTCATCAAAACTGATGGATATGTCCAATTTCAAGAGGAGGGCACAAAAGGGATCAACAACTGTAAAGACCTTCCTCCTCCCAACGGAAAGACCTGGGGAGGAATGAGATAGTTGTCCTGACAAGGTGTAAGTGGTTGTCAGGTTGTGACTACTTACTTGAAAGGCTCTCCGTTGACAAAGTTTGGTTAAGAGTCTCACTTTAAAAAGCAGTCACATTGTCCTGTCTCTTTTCCGAAATCGTTTTGTTGTTTACTAGAGAGCTCATGACGTACCTTGAGTGATCACGATCACACAATTGTCTTGCAAAATTCAATGACATTGATCAAAACGGATAATAATAGAAATAGTGTTCCGAAAACCACGATGATGTGAAGTAAATGACGCAACTTTAACGTTTCTTTGAACCAACGCCAAAAATTACGGGCGGATTCTGATCTCTGAAGACAAAGCTCAAACGTAAAATCAATCGGACATTGAAAATTCAGCTTCTATGGTCACATGTAGACACATCCACCTCCATCCTGCATCAGTTTACGTTCAGCCGAAATACCGGGAGTGTCTCTATACATCAGCCCCCAACGAATCAATTTTTCATGACGTGTTGCAAATTTGAGTACAAGACAGGCTAATGTTCCGCATATTGGCTACAAATTAATTCCTGGGCTAACATTTCATAAAGCCATCTCTTTTCACCGGTGCATCGATCGGGGCCGGTGCGATTATGGTGTTTTTGGAGGAGGGCCTGTGATCTGGCTGTGTGGCGGTGGTGCACGCGGCATGGGGGGTTTGGTTCACCTCGCGCAGTTGTGGGTCCGATCTAAAGTCAACCATGGGGCCATAGAGTTACTTGCCGCTAATGTATAATCTCCAAGCAGATCTGACGGCAGAGACCGTATCTAACTGGCAAAATGAGTTTTCTCGGTGGCTATGAAAACTCCTTTTGCCAGTTGGATACGGTCTTTGCCACCGTCAGATCTGCTTGGAGATTAGCTAATGTTTGCCCATTTGTGACTGATGATTATTGGCATAGACTTACCAAATATCCAAAACATTCGCACACGAAAAGTGTGCGAAAATCATAGGTAACGTTTGTAACTCATATGAGGTCTTCCTGAATTAGCTTCACCGTAAGGTATCAATATTTCATAGCTTTCATTCCAGCAATTTGTGGGTGTTCAACCTACGTTTTTATGGTTCCCCGTGCCACATTTTACTGATTGAAATCTCGATCCTTTGTGCTCTGCATCCAGTGAGTGTTGACAGCCACTCCATACAGTAGGACGAGGGTCTACACTCGTGCAAGTAGTTCTTTTTGTTGGCGAGCTTTCTTGGCCCTTCTCTTTGACTCGGCAGCAGCTACTCCATGGCAAATTCAAGACGTCAAGCAACTCGAATCCGAGCTGCTCTCCTTTGCCGTGTCCACGACATATGATATTATACGACATATGTGTAACGGGAGCTTTTATCATGTACGTCTTGAGCAGGTTGTTAACATCATTAATATCTTAGATGCCGAGATATGAGAACAACTGAGTAGTTGGAGACGTGCGTCATTAAGGCCCTCAGGATGAAAGCATCGTTTGAAGATGCCACTAGATTGTCAGGATTCGGAGTGGTCTTTGTACGAGCTCAGAGGTGTATGGTTCGTCCGTGAGCTGTTGCCCGTTGGTAAAGTCTGTGATATTTGTAAAATACCAGTGTTTCGCGAGGCTTTGACGGTAAATGCTCGAAGATGTAGATGGAATACTTTGATACATGATTTCAATCTCCAGACAAGTCGTTGGCGATGAATACAAGCTTTTTAGTTTTACTGGCGTGCTTGTTGAGGTTTAGTTGACGTACTAGGATTTGATAACACCACTTTTTTGTCTTTTTCCCACGTTGAGAGGCAGGGGAGGAAAATGTATAGTCAAAACAAAATCTGATCTTCGAAAAAACGTCGTGCCACAGCAACAAGAGATGTGTAGTTTGTATCATTTTGTTTTGACGAGAACTGGGAAGAAACAAACAATAAATTTGCCTCAAAATTTGTGACTTAATATCAACACTAGACTGAAACATAGAAGTTAAAACGTGTGATTTTATCCTTACTCTTTGAAATTCAAAACGGCTGTTGGTTTAATGCCTGCTGCGTTCCCTGCCATTACAACAGGCCGCCAGAGAGGCCTGCCCAAACGACGGTTCAATAGAACCTCATCGTTACCGGAATGTAGATGTCGATTTGTCCCAGCCCCACCCAGGTATCGACTGTTTCTCCACGAAAGCTGTATCAAATCGCCGTGGCACGAAACATGAAATAAAACTTACGTCAGATTATAAAACAAAATGCTTGGTAAAAACAAGCAATCTGCTTTTGTAGACCTACATTATTTTCTGAAGAAAATTGTCCTGTCTGAAACAGTGTAAGGAGCGGCGGTGAACGAAGAATTCCGCGAAAGTCCGTTGATTCATGATATATTTGAAAGTCAGACAATCGATTGAACGAAAGTCAAGGAAGAAGTTCTTTGCAAACAGTGAACATAATGTGGAGTATGCACAAAGCTGTTAGACTTTCCCTCAGGTAATTCTACTTTTTTTTTACTGCAATCTTGGACGATATGTACGTGGATAGTATGCAAAGATACCGACAACTACGTGGATGCTTAAACAGCTTGTCTGTGCTGAGAAGAATGCCGGTGTTCCTTGAGCATATCAAACTGCAACACATTTCATCCACAGCGCGCTCTAAATGAGGTTGAATGGAGTTGGCTAGACGGATAAATGGGTTAATCCCCCAGCAACACGAGCGGTTATAAAGATAACCAATCATGTGATTGTCGTTAACTGGCTCACATTTTTAAATTCTGCAGTTTTTGAGTGATTTATCTCGATAATTGCATAGAAACCATATCTACGTAAAGTACTTAGGGAGGAAACTGCCGCGCATTTCTGGTAGATGTGTGGGCGGGAAATGGGCCATCTATAGGGAGGGCGTCTGTGGAATCATTGATCTTAGCTTAGAGATCCACTGTACGAAATGTAATTTTTTAGAACACATTTAAGCATGCGTTAAGGTTGTGGTTTTTTCCATAAGAGTATGCTTTGCGGATGCTCTGCGTGTGCTTAAAGATCTGATTTCGTGTAGTGATCGAGAAGATCAGACGATATCTATTCAAAATGGCGCCATTGCACTTGATCGCAAATAGACGTTCAGACATCTGATCAGTTCAAATAAAATCAGAACGTAACGGCATGTGAGCTAGAAGAGACGGTAAGGATACAAAATTGACCATATTCTTCTCTCAAAACTGTCATACACACAAGTAGATGTTACACAGGCGGTTGAACAAGGAAGTTTGACAGCAAAGTTGATTAGGATCTTGTAGAAAAAAAGCGGCGCACACTGTACCCTGGGTACAAAGTAACCAGTTCGATTTGCCGGTCGTTACAACCGTAGGCTGTTCACGGTACGTTTTGCCGCCAACACGGCGCCGCGGTATCTCAGGTTTTTCCGTAACGAATTCAAATTATTACGGAGCCTACGTTTAACATCGTGCGTGATTGAAATGGTTTCAAACACTGATGTATTTGCCATCATGCAATAGGGACATTGAGAATATCAACAGCTTGCTCTCAATGAAGTGAATCTAAAATGGACGAAAAATCGACCGAGTTCTAGATACTCGGTAATTTTAAATTTTACAAATGGTCAGACAATCATTAGTTTGGCTATATCCAAGAACAGGATAACACACATGTTATAAAGTCGTCTTACTAACCCTGATTTAGTTAAAACTGTTTCTTGGAGTTGGTCTTCAGAAAGCAATATTCCTTTATTTTGTGGTCTGTAGCTTTAGAACTGGGATCGGTGGAAACCGCCGTGACGGCTTCAGTCTGTGTGCCTTTAATTTCACACATAAACAATTCATCCCGAAGGCCCGGATGTGCATACGGAGAGACCGAGGAGAGAGTGCGCGAGGCTGCCGACCGTCCGTCCGCCCGACATCCCCAGTGAGCAACCCGATCGTTAATTTCCATGCGGAAAATTAACTTGCTCTGCAGTAATCACTGTAGATATTGCGGAGCATAAGGCCGGCCGAACCGCTAGACTCCATCAGAATTTGTAAAAAGGGGGGATACAGAGTATTTACTTTCCCGGGATGGAAGCTCTGTGGGGTCCGCGGGCTGTAGCAAGGCGCGGCGGAGATCGATCTGCCGCACCAGTCACAGGCGCTGTAGGATTAAACTGCTTGGAGGACGGAAAGAAAACCATCAATCTTGTGTACATCCCACTCTATATCAAGCGGCTTTATCTCGTATCATCAGCGTAAACGCGTTGCTCAATGACAGCGCGAGCTCGCCGAAGCAATTAGTCAGAACCTATGGGCATAAAACGTTTGTATGATTGCACTTTAAATCTTGGAACGATAACATCGGGAACAGACCCGTGTCACCCGCTTGGAATAACAAATGTTCGCGCCGGCCCGACGGTTTTAACTCTCTCGGATGTGGCGGCGGAGTGGCCGTCTCCTCTTAAATCATACCTCTGATGGCACTTCAATCATCTCCCGATACGATCGTCGTGAGACAGCTACCCTATCCAAATGTTCCCATAACGCGGCATTACGTTAGTTTTAAGCTGGCCATACATTCCCGCTCCCCGGAGCGCTCTGACAGCAATAGGCGGGCTGAGCTGAGTTATCGCTCACGCAAACACCGCCTCAGCGGACCGATTCCTGCAGTAAAAACCACAGGGGCATTGTAAGCCGGACATTCCGTACGTTTATTTGGCCATGTTGCATACTTTGGAAAATATTCACACGCGTGTAAAATGATGATACACGTCAACTCTATTGAGCACGATGTGCTTGTTAATTCTAACATGAGAATAAAACGACAACAGAAAAATACTGGAAACGTTGAGAAAAAATATACCCAGATCTTCCAACAGCTTTTTCCCCATCTACACCCACTCATGTTTTTAAAAAAAAGTAGAATCCTTCCGGTCTTTCAGAATTTCCCGTTATCTGTCCTATTGTGACGTTACCGACGCACTGCCACTGATTGGATGGTTTGTCGAACAAAAGCGCGAATGAAATATCCTATTTATGTAAAATGACAGAAAATGGGTTGTAAAATAGCTGGAGCGTATATTGCGGAGTGAATACTTCATTTCTCAAGCCATTTCCCAGTGGTTTATTTTATGGTAAACTACTGTACTGCCATCATGTCGAGCTTTTCTTTAAAACCTGCAGTGAAACTACTAACAGTTACATTTTGTTTTCGAATTTACTATCCACTATCCCGTATTTGAAAATTATACCTGCAGAAAATGTAGGGACCCTCCAGTTTCCGACTTAACTTCACATGAATCGATTATTGGTATAATAAAGGCAACAGTTTAACACATGTATTTCAGCTTGTGCTATCACCTGACAATCTGATTCTTCAATGTTTAGAATATAACCCGAGAAAAATGCAAATCTGCATGTTACATACATTTGCCTTGACCTTTTTGTGTTTATATCTACAAATGTAATCAGCCCATTTATATGTACGCCCTTACAAATACGTACCAGTTAAACCAGATATCTGTGCCTATTACTAAATATATATACATCATCAATATGAACTTCCAATCGTTAACCATTGAGTTAACAATGGTAAAAATAAATTGCGTTAACCAGTGTGATCAATCAGTGAAATCCTGCCTGACATCATATTTCACTTTCATGATACCAAATGAAGAAAAAAATCATTACCTTTTTACGTTACCGTATTTTATGTTCCCTTCGGTCTAATAAAGATGAAAAGTGTATAGATCGATAAGAAAACGGCTTTTGTCAAAATACCTTTTAGATGGAAGAAGTGTTTTCCAAGTTTTCAAGGACAACACAGTTGAAGAAGTATCCGGTGTTTAACCATCACCCCCTGACTTTATAGCGCTTCATGTCCGACCAAGACATTTCTTGTAACTGAATCTACTGCTGAAGTTACGGTGTCGACAAGTGGCTTCCATAAAACAGCTGAAACAATGCTCGGGCACTGAGGAGTTGAAGGAATCGAAGGAGAGGGTTTATTCTAACGGTCGTAAGCCAGAACGAAGGCTGACTTCGGCTATGATTTCACACTTCAATATGTGCTGCGGCAACCAGGGCCTCCCGGGGCAATTAGCCGGAATCGATGGAGGCGAGAGAATCGTTTCGCCGGCGCTTTCAATTTGGCGCTGACAGGACCCTAAGGAACGGCAGTCGAGTTGATTGGAGGAGAAAGGAGATGGTATGGTGAAGCACACGGGAACCGGAACGGGCTTTCAAAACCACGGAACGGCACGGACTCAAAATGTGACGGCTTCAGGTGGCCGCCGGAGCGGGAAATCAGAAGAGAGATTCAGCCGACGAATGCAAGATTGGCTCTATAACATTTATGTAGATACATCATGGTTAGCGTAGTTTATTCTAATTGGTGAAGAGGCCTTCGGTTCTTTCTGTCGCCTGCGTACTGCCTCAGTGGCAGGCGATAGTAAGCACGGCGTAGCTCAGCCGGACGGGGCCGATTAGAAGAGCTGACATTGCAATGCTCCTGGGAGCTCGTTCAAATGTCACCACAACACCGTTGTCTCGCTAAGGTTTAACATTTCATCCCCAGGGCCGAACATCCGTACGTCGTAACAACTTAAGATAAACAACATCACATGTAAACGTGTACGACCATGAGACCAAACAGCACTCAAATCAATGCAATCCAATAAACGACTTCAACTTAATTGCTATACACTTTGTATAGACCAAACTGGATGATCAAATGATATGCCGCATGTGCCTGTCCATGAAAGGACACGAAAATGGGCTTCAAAACATTTGAACGGTCGTCGGTGGGCTTAGCACTACCGGATATTGGGATACACGGAAGTGCTCATGAGTTATTGGAGGCGTGTAGTGGAGCGTGACGGCTGATATTTCACCCAAATCTGTGATCCGAGCTCGAGGCGACTACACGGACTGTGACTCCGCCAAGAGGAAAACTCATTGAAATAAAGCCTTGCAGAAATCGCAGGGACACCTGCACAGTAGGATACATGTTTAACGACGAGGCGTTTTCAGGCGGGCTATAACATCTTTTTTTCTTAAATCGTGCCAGCTACTGGGATGTATTGATGAAAAACCATAACAGCACAGGGAATTATGTAGCCTCTAGTGTACATATTGGGTTGGGGATGGGCTCGGAATGTAAGTGCCTTTTGGGTGCACACCTTCTTCTGTTGAGTCCCGGTTACCCCGGGTGCCCAGCAGAGTGTATTAACAGTCGAGAGCAAAATGGATTGATTGTTAACGCTCTGGGAATGCTACCATGGGAGGTTTATCGGTCTTTCGATCCCTCTTAAAAATGCCTGCACAGAAGCCTTTATGATGATGGGACGACGGATCGGGAATTAAAGGGAGCAGAAAATGTTGGGGGGCATTCTCAGATCGCGGGCCCGTAATACACTTCACATGATCCCGGGTCCGATAACGGGGTGTTGTAGCTATCGTTCCAGCCCAGATAGGTTAGTAAATAATGCATGGGAGCTGCTGAACAACCCGGGCAGATTACCGGGAGAGGAGGACTGAGAGAGATCGATGGTTCGGGAGGGTGATGGAGGATTAATTTGATTCCGGGGCTCCGTGCCTACAGAGCGAGCCGAGTGAGAACGTGCGGGGTAGAGTAATGTACAAAGAGCACAACCTGGGGACAGAGAATTATCATTTCAATCGAGGAGGGGGGGGGGAGGGAGTTTCTTCCACTCGGTAGCAAATGATATAAATTGTAACACATATATAGAGGGGGTGGTTTGCAGGAATTGTTTTGCAAAACTGAGGGCACTGTGGGTCTATCCATGTCGTGATATTACTAGAATCGTCTACACGATGGTTGCACAGCTGGGTTCAATGTACTGACTGTAGCTCTGCATTCGTACTCGGAAGGAACGCTGCGACTCTCAGAATTCGTGGTTGGCAAAGTCTGACTCATGTGAAAATACAATATAACTTCCAACAACTTTCTTGGCAGGCTACTTGGTGACGTCTTGACCTCAAAGTCTTGCCAGGCTGCTTGATCACGCCTTGCCCTCTAAGTCTTGTAAAACTTGGAGGTCTTTCAAACGCCGGCTTCATGTTTTTTAATCAAAGTGGACTAAACGTTTCAAGAAATAATGAAAATCTAAGAATGTCATGACTGACGTATATGAGGCTTGATCCTATCCGATGAATGAGACAAACTGCTGATAGCGTTAGCCAAACAAAAATACTCATCAGGCTTGGGGAGAAGAAGAGAAGGCAGTAACGGACGTGAACACGTACCTCCGTCGGTCTCGTGCCACACGATGCCCTCCAGGTTGACGCTGGTTCCCGGCTCGCACGGTCCCAGACACTCGGGTTCCGTCACCACCCCGATCTCCGTGGTGTTGGTGCCGACATGGCGGACGGACGGCGGCGTGGCCGGGGGCATCACGGAGGGGACGAAGACGGGGGACTGAGCGGAGATGGGGGAGGGGCTGGGGGGAGGCGGCGGAGGGGGTGGGGGCATCAGTGGTGTGTTGGGCTGCTTCGTCTTCTCTGCCCCAGACTGACCCTATTGAAAAACGACAAGACATTTATTTCAAGCTACATCAAAACATATTTACATAATCGTAAACTGCATCACCTGTTCGTCTAGTGCAGTTTTACCTTGATATAAAAAGGTGAAGGTCAGACTTTGAAATAAAATCCTACAGGAACAGAAATAGAGTCTTCGACGCACTACAAATCTACCATTAGTTTGTCGACAACCAAAAACTTGCCAAAGGGCAGTAGGAATTGCCGAACGGTGGGACATATGATAGAATGTACCAAAGATGCCATGGACCAAATCCGAGTCTAAAGAGATATGCGGGCGACATACTACGTCCATTTGTTTTCTGCCACGTACGTCACTTTCGGGAAAAATCGAAACGGGTGGCCTAGTTTTCTCGTGATCGACGAATGCTTCATGACTAGAGAGGGTCGGGGGAACAGCGATCATTTTCCGCATGGAAATTGAGCTAAGATGCGCAGGTGTAGGGTAGGAGGGACATGACGCATGGCACACAGACGACAAACGAGCGATGGCCTCCTTGGCAGTCGTCGCGCGTTGCCTGAATGTCCAAATTAAATTTTCTGCGCCGACAGAGAGATTAATGTGGCGGGAAACGTCGGGCAGACGAGACATAGCCTCTCTCACCAGGGCCTATGAAGCATTTTGGTCTCTAACTTGACAATCCGTCAGGGCGGCAAATTCTGTTATATAGTCAGCGTCAAAGGCCGGAGGTCAAATTTATCACAAACTTTTCATAATCTAAAACTGTGCCTTGGTTTCACCTTTAAATGAAAATACGGGAAAATGTATAATTTTATATAAGGAACGACGACAAAGTTTATTCAACGTTGCCAGTCAGTCTACCATAATTACAACGCCGATAAAACGCCCAACCGTCACTGTACGTGAGCCAACTACGCACGCTTCCCACACAGCGCCTCGCCCGTTAACTTTTGTCGGCGTGGTTTGATAAAAATTTAACGCAGAGTTGAAAACCCTTTCGTGACGGTAGGGACAGGGAGAAAATCCTGGCAATTCTAACCAGGTCGTTAGGAGTTACCAGATGTATCTATTTCTCTGTTGCTGGGTCATTTCAATAGCACTGTTCAGTTTCAGTGTGCATCTAGGTCAACGCGAGCGGACTGTTGATGAGTTACCGTGGCCGATATGGGCTGAGCTCTGGAACAATTCCAGTACATCACTATGTTTTGCTTTTCCTATCGTCCGTATGTACATATACTACGCAACGTCAAAGTGAGTGAAAAATAACATTAGGACAGACAAAAAGGAATGCTACCATGTGATTCTAACTGCAGGGTTTCGAAAGACGACACCTTCCATCAAGGACAACAACATGCCATGACAACAACTCGGTTGACACTCGGCAAGAATGGTGTGGCAAGGGAAGCTGTATTGGGAAGAAGCTACCTTATTATTTTTGGAATACAAAGGATTAAACGGGTCGGTAAGGTCATTGAAACTGAACGTATCGTTTTCCTAGATCCTTTGTCCGTCACCACCCCGGATGATACCTTCCCGCCAGTCGCTCCATAATCCATTTATACAAATCTAGCTGTCCAGATAGCAGAAGTAATAAGACAAGGCTATTACGCCGACCCTTGTGAAATCGTTAAGTGCACTTGCCCCAGCCTCCAGTCTCACTAGAGACCGTCCCTCCTCGCTGGAGCTCGCTGGAGAGAGACAGTGAGACGGGAGCTAGTGGAGTTATTGGGTGGGTCGTAACATGTGCAGAATAGCAATGACCGTGGGGAAATAGAACGGGAAGCAAATCATCTCCGAAGGCTGATCATTATCAAAGCCTTATCAGAACCTTCATACATCACGCAGCGCCGGGGTGACCTACTGTGTCAAAATGATTAAGGAAATCTTTATTCTTGGTTTACCGATGGCGTGCAGGTAGGCTTTATTAGCCGGGTAGGATTCGATTTTCGCAGTCTGGTGCTGCGCAACCGGGACTGGCTGATGCCGACTCAAATCGTCTGTTGAGCCGACTGGCACGGAGATAAGAACATGAAGAAGTGTGCGTTCTGTAGACATTTGCACAGCGCTTTGTTATTTGTGTAGACTACAGCGGGCCGGGGGTAGCTTTTCCTGATGGCTGTGTACGAAAGAGCCTCGGGGACTTACAGTTAAGAACGGCGCGGCTAGTAGAGTGTTAAAATGGTCAGCGCAGCAACGGCGCCTGGGCGGTAGAACCTTAAGTTCTTCAGAGTCTTAAAGCTTACAGAACGGTCTGTTAAGCCGTCTTTTTATGACAAGTGTGGCAGGTTCTTTAACGTGTGGATTTCTTCAAAGTTACCTTAGAATGACGGCGGCGCTGTCAGCACCAAGGCGTGTAGTCTGCGATTTAAATCTATAACGGCTTGGGCTCGATCAGAAATGGATTTGATTCGGAGGAGAGATTGGAAACCAGTAGATTACACGCGACTTTCAGGAGGCGAAGAGTGTGTAAAACAGCTTTGCTGATTCGCCTAAGGCCTCATTTATTCCTCAGTGCTGCAATGAAACAGTTCTGGCTTCTGTAAACACATCACATTTTCGCCGAGGGAAAAACGTATCGTTCTTACACACAAATACGTTTTGAAAACGAGCTCATGATTAGCATAGTCATGAATGTCGTCATATTTGCCTTCAGCCAAATATAAGCTGTTATACACGTGCAATATACAAATACACTTGTAATTTGAATAACTGTATAGGTCATATTCTATTACGGAACGCATATGAAATGTATTTGGTGTGATGTATACGTGGCCATCCATGAACCGTTTTGAGCAGCGTACAGCATTTTCCACTTAGCTATTCATATACAAGGTCATTCTTTTTTGTCTCGGTCACGTATCTTATCAGGTTGCAAGGGCAAACAAATGTAATATGCGCTCCAAGCTCATTTCCATACACAGATTGGACCTATGAGAATTAAGTTATAAAGAATATGCCTGTAATGATATCTTCCACTTTCTTACTGTGAACTATGCAAAGACTGTTGAAACATTCGGGAGGACTGGCTTTTGTAATCATCAACATTTGACAGTAATCATAAAAAGAATGTATACGGAGAAAGCACGTAAATTTCTTAAGAGGTAGACGCGATGTGAATCGTATAATGTACCGGCACATTAGCCTCTACCAGGCCCCGCGGTTGGCTAGAAAAATAGTAGAAATTGGCCAAATAGAGCGAATAGTATGCTAAGAGAGTAGGCTACGGAGGTAGGGACCATTTGCCACCTCCGTAGTCGACTCCCTGAGCATACTATTCACTCTATTTGGCCAATTTCTACTATTTTCCAGCCATCCGCGGGGCCTGGTAGAGGCTACCGGCACATCACTTCATTCAAGTAGCTCATTTCTGGTGTGCTGCGTTTTGGACCACTCGTGCCTTGAACCATTCAGGCCTGCCATTAGAATCTACCAGTGACCTGTGATGTTTACACTGTCCACACGGAGCTGACAAACACCATCACGCCTCTGTACCGCCAAGCGCGCACTTCAAATTCTCACATGCCCCGGCCAGACTGTATCCCGGTTAGCCTTTAGTCCTAATACCTACAGGTGGAGGGTGTGAGAATGGGCCCATCGCCCGGGACATACTCATCATTCCAGCAGCTTTCGCGACTCGCTGGTTATCCACCGGTGCGATCTCTGGCTGTTTGTAGTAAATTGATAATGGCAGCTAGCCACAGATTCAGACAGGGCAGCTGGAAGAACTAGCGATGTTGTCTTTAGAATCTGGTCGGAGAAAGGGGGAGGCAGGATCCGTACGAGCCTCAGAGCAATCGTTACTTTGGTGGCCATGGGGTCGTGTGTCGTAATGGGGTGTTTGGCCCAGAAGCCAGAGGTGCTGTAATGTCACCGAATCCTGTTATGTTACCGAACACCGATCATGTGCCCTTGGAAAAGGCACTCAACACGACTTTCCTCACTTCACTCAGGTGTAAATGAGTACCTAGCATCGGATAGGGACGTCCTCGGTTAGGGCGTTAATGGAGGTTGGAGGTGTTTGAGGAGAGCCACACCTCTAGCACTTATAGACCCCGCCACACTTATCGAGTAGGTGTCCTTCTCGGTGTGAGTGGATCAAACCTTGCAGTGTACCGTATATAGGCTACAGAAACCTCAATAACCTGAAGTTGGTAGCCTTAAAAAGAAAGAAGAAGAAGATCATCAACAGGCAAATCGCGCTACCGCTGATAATGAGTGTTGATGCCGGGGAGAGTTGGGAGACTGCCGATCAATGGCGTTCTGGCGGTCACCGTGAAGAGAAGCAGCAGAGGAAGTTGAACGCAAAAGTCAACAAACGAACCCAGCGAACCTTCCACAGGGCTCAACACTGTTGACGTCTGCGAAGCAGTTGTGCCTATGTCCTTTCAACAGCCGCCAATTCCGGCCCTTAGATTCCCCCCACGCTTCTCAGATTTATGACATTGCAATAAAGAGCTGTTTCTTTAAAACCTGAAGTGTCCCTGGGCTCGGTTGGGAATTTGCAGAGTGAAATCTAGAGCTGACACAACTCTTTAAACATCACCCTCTAAGTTCAAGGCGATTGACCCTTCGGCCTTCCACATCTTCATCATTCTTGGAATGTTCGTCACGGCTGAAGCTCCAGGTAGAAAGGTTTTCTACTTGAGGAAACAGTCAGGGGCCCGCTGTCTCAACCACTTTTCCTTGAGCACTTCTGTCAAGGACCTTTGCGCCTTTGCGATCAAGGAACAGCTTTTTTGGCACAGTTTCGGGACGGTACCCGTTGACTCTCGTCACCCATGACACCCGCAACTCTCAATGCAATATTCTTGTGCCAAAACCTGGTTACAGACATCTAAATAGAAGTCACGGCAGACCGACTAGAATATAACCTCCTCGGAAACAGTCATCATCGGGACAGGTCTCAATAGCAAGATTTCTCCTCAGAAAAAAACAACAACGGTAGACATAAGTGACGTGCCGCTGACACCACCATCCAGTAGAGTGAAGTGCAAGTGTAAGATTCAAGTGCATATTGCAGCAAATGGACAAGTTTAATTACGGACCATTATGCGTATGTGCGTAAATGGTGGTCTTTCTTTCTGGGACGTCTTCCCCAGACTCCATGTGTAAATATTGCTGTGTTAGATTCAACAGCACCCCCCCCCCCAAGACAAACTCGGAAACCTCAGCACCAAATGTTTTTTTCTAGCCATCTGATTGGACCATATGTATAACGTTCGATGCTGTCAGATGTTGTACAAGTGTGTGTAAACCTGCGTGTTGGCTGACCACAGGTCACAAGTCGGCAGTAATCAAACACCCACTACTGCCACTCTCACCAGACAGACTCGACTGGACAAAAATATACCGACTGTCTTTAACACCACAGCAGATGTAACATGCACAGTAACACGGTGTACTACCCCCACACAGCACACCTTACGGAGAAATATCAAATACTGTCTGCGTAATGTCAACCTGACGGAAATAAATATCACCAACCATAACTAAAGACCCAACTTACCATAACTAACTCATTTGTTCTACTGATGAAACCAGTCAAATCATAACGATAGATCCCAGCTGTAAGTACAGATTTACTGGTCCTCTAACACCGGCAAGAATGACAGATAAACCTCAAATGAAACCCAAGACAAACGCAACATCCTACTTAACCAGGTTATCCGGAGCTTCCTGGGTGTGATTACACCGAGATGCGGTCATATCAGTTCGCGGCTTGTCCAATCACCGAGGTCGAACCTAATTACTGCTTCAGCCGTGCCGGGGTAAAAAGGGCGTGACGGTCGGGAGAGACGGGCCATGTGTCTCATCGGGGAGACTGGGGGCGAAACAAGCACTGCACGAAGTCCAATATGTGTAAAGATGTTTTTTTTTCATGAAAGACATGCTTTACGCATACATTACGATTGTTTTTACATGTGCTTAAAGCTCAGATTTCGCGTAGTGCAGGGGCGAAGTACGGTCGGTTTACGGTTGATCTAATCTGATCTGTGGCACTGTCGCATCCCCCAACAAGGCCATTACACCGTTGCCAAACCACATTTTTGTACAAGTGTCTAAGAACAAATAGACGGAAGTGAAAAAGAACTGAACTCCAAATACTACAGATCTCATGCATGTGATTATCTTATTACATGTACACAAGGACGGAATCGTTCAACGGGAAAATTAACCACGCTTCGCCAATACACCCACAGTTTTTGATTAGTTAAACAAGTGTTACCACTCAATGTTCGCCCTTTTTAATGTATCCGTGGTGAAAATCAAAAGTACAATGTCTGTAATTGAAATTGAAGTAAGCTGCTGGGTTATGACACAAAGATATCCTGTGGATCGTAATTCAGTATATAGCTAAAATCAATTATGTTGGATAACGCAACAGAAGTGTGGTCTATGTTGCCTCAATACTGGTTATCATCGCCAATGACACGATGGGGACCAAGTGAACTTTCTTAAAGCCTTTTCCGAATGAATTAACATTTTCCTGCTATCAGCATTATGTTGTACGGATCCGGGAGGCAATATGAAATTCATTGTAACGCTGCCAAAAGAGGATCCGGACCGATCTCAACCACTGAGAGTGACTTCCGAAGTATTCTGTGCCATCCTAGTTAGTTAACCGGGGCTGCGACTCGCCTCCTTACAAACGTATCGGCTCCGTTCATGATGCAAAAATCAAAACAGTTTGATTCGTTACCGACTTATAACGGTTTGCATTTTGCGTTCACGATGCAAACTTGCACCCACGCTCAAAAAGGGAGACTGTGAGAGCCCCGGTAAACGAAGTAGGATCGCGCCCAGGCTTCTTCAATTGCTAGTGGCCCGGCAGGTTGAAATATGAGCTGTTCTTATCGCATTCTTAATCGTCACAACACGGATCCGTTCCACCCGCCTTCTGTCATATTTCTCTTCCTCTCTCACAGACACCGCGGGAACCTGTGAATTATTATAATCGATATCGATTTACAAGAACGTCTCCGCCAAATGAGTACACTTTAGTACCCTATAAATCATCCCAGCTTTCAGCTCACTCGATTACGTCCATACTGATGCGTGTGTGTGTGAGTGTGGGTGCGTGCGCATGTGTGCGTGTGTGTGTTGCGTTTGTGTGCGTGCGTATGTGTGCGCGCGTGTTCAAGTGCATGTGTGTGCGTTCGTATGTGTGCCTGCGTATGTTGTGTGTGCGTAGGTGTATGCGTGCGTGTATGTGTAGGGACAGAAATATGAACCAAGCTGACACATGACTTAACAGACGTGTAGAGCGCAAACCCGAACCTTCGCGTGTCACACCTGATGGGTTTTGTGATCATCAACAATACTTTTCTATCGGACTAGCCAACTGGCAGGGCCCCCCCCTCCGCCACCACGACAGGCGCTGGATGCTTTGAGTGACTCGGAGCTTGCCCCCTGCCTGTCAGTTGCAAATTATCCAATCACTGCGACGCCCTCACCTTGACCCGGTTTCCCCTCACCCCTATCCATGCTATCTGGCTCCCACTCAACAACTGCTACTCTTCCTGCGGTGTGGCGCACGCAAGGGTCGGTACATTTGCCATTCCGATGGCAGGAGGGGGGGGGGGCAATTTACACCTGCCACAACGTGTGTGTGTGTGGGGGGGGGGGGATGAAAACGGAACCCACTAGTTCCTCTCTAGCAAGTTTCTAACAAAC
This sequence comes from Branchiostoma lanceolatum, assembly GCF_035083965.1. NCBI lineage: Eukaryota > Metazoa > Chordata > Leptocardii > Amphioxiformes > Branchiostomatidae > Branchiostoma > Branchiostoma lanceolatum. The sequence goes on from NC_089723.1 coordinate 28,095,148, forward strand.
AGCCGCTGAGTACTCCTTCCGTTGAACCACTTCCTAATCTCCGCACTCAGGCGAGCTGACTATCGATTTGAACCAGGCCGGATCCCTTCTTCCTTGAATTGTTTGGCTCGCCGTTTCAGCCGTCGAAAGGCGACACCAAATGTTAGCATCTGACCCGATGATTGATTGACGGCTGCTCCAAACGAGAGGAAGCCGCACGGCTGTTTATCTGGATACCCAGGTGCTCGGAAAGAAATCCGGCTACTAAGTTGCCTCTGGCCTCGGGAAACTGTGAACTTCCTCTGCCTACAGTCACGACAAACTGGAGGAGAATGAGGCTACGTGTGACACTGTTAGTCATTACCCAACGGATAACTGATAGAATCCATCGCATTCCTGGCCTTCCACCTTATATCGACCTTCGTGGAAAGATATTATTCAAGTCCAGTTGGTGCATTTCTGATATCACTCCTGTTTTAGGTATCCTAGAACTGCTGGTATCGCGAAGGTTTGATAACCAATAATAGGACATCATACAAACTGGTGTCGAGACGAAGTGAGGAAACAAGGCCAACTTACTTTTCTACATCTTTGCGTAGTAAGTAAAGTAAACGTTTGGTGACGACATCCATATAAGTTAGAAACTGTTTCTGGAGTCTTCGAAAACTTGCGGCAGTTATGCAGACATTCTATCATCCGGCAGACTTTTCCATGCAACTCTCATGCTTGGACATTGGAGTTTTCTTTTTTCACAACGAGTAAATCCTCACCTGCTGACGTTACAGTGTCTGTTAGACACCTTCTGGCTGGAGTACTGCTTCATTTACCAGTTGTGAAAAAAGAAAACTCCTATATCCTATGTTCTACCGACCTGATGACATTATTTTCAGAAGTCTCATGGGAGCTCCGGAGGTTTGTCAGAGAATCACGACAATTAAGAAAATGTTAAGGTCTTCCCTTTCGACATCTGCGTGGAGATTGGAACTCGGTATCTGCTAGGATACTTTTTTTAACCACCGTCTGCTTCCTGTTCTTTCATCACTGGTTGTGGTGTGTGGAAAAATGACTCCCGTATGTCGTGACAGGACGCTGCATCCACTCACCCATCCGCCGCCCACTGAAAGTCTTCGTGCCAACAAGCGCTACACGTACGTCTGCGGTGTTGTTCTCGAGTCTGTGTCTGTTCAGTATTTTGCCTGGAGTCTCCTAACCGCAAGGTCACGACTATGGGGAAGTGGTGTAAGGTTTGAAGAATGTATTTCCTCTCTACAAAGTAACGAACAAAAGAGACTATGTTTTCGATTCCATCTGTCCATGGGCAGATACAAGTTTGCAACTAATGAGCCATAACGAAACAATTAGAGGAAAACATGTCTGGTTTTTCAGAGAATAAACCTCCCTTGTGCGCTACCGGTGATCATTAACACGTTTCCCCCGTAGCTCTTCTATCTACGCCTTGGTGTTTGTTGAGAAAATTGAATTTCCATTCTTCCCCATGTTGACAGTAATGGTGATATATGCGGGACGACCTTGGCACACAGTTCCGTTTTCCGTCACATGTCGGTTTGAGGAACCAACGTGACGTAACACGCCCCTTCCTAGTCCCTCTGGGTTGCTGGAAAAATACTAGAAAGTGGCTGAATAGGGTGAATCATTTGCCAGAGGAGTTAGCCAGGCATAGAGTTCCTCGTAGGCGATCAGATAAACTGATAATTGCATCTGTGGGACGTTTTCACGGATACAGATGATGAAGATGATGATGATGATGATGATTTGGCCAATTTCTAGTATGTTTCCAGCAAATGGGGGAGGGCATTTCCTGAGAAGCCTTCGTAACCCCTGCTTCTCCTGATGGGTCAGTTTGTCAATCATGACGTTTCTGACCAAGGGAGAAGAGATGCTGTTCCTGTCACCTTGAAGTGCCCTTCGGGTCTTGTTACATGGTGACCATTGAGCCGCCCTTAGTCGTTGGTAACACTAGGCTCGATGAAGTTGATTTAAAGAAAGGAGTCTAGCTGAGAAGATAGAACTTTAGGAAACGTGAATCAGTTAAAGAACACAGCTGATTGTATTCACCGAGCTTCCAGTATTAACAGGGTTAGATATGGACTCGAAACTTATGATCAGTGGCGGATAGGTGAGGTAACGGATTCAGGATCTCTGTCATGTTGTCACGTCATTTCCGTTCTTATTCAGATATCTGTCCAAGCCACGGATGAACATGATTCAATCACCACTTTGTACGACGTTAAACGTTGCAAATAAATTTGGTATGAACGTTTGCTATGTAAGAACTTATTGGTGGATTCGTACCCGTTAGACAGCTGCGCCACTATTGGAAAAGCTACCTTTGGTCCAAAACCGTCCTTGAGGCGACAAATCTCTGTCAGAACTGCGCGGCTCTGTACAAGGTCTGTGACTTCAAACCGTGACCCCGTCTAATGAAAAATGGACGGTCCTGCCACGATGTCCTCTAACAAGCCGGTGTGGAAGGTGACACGAGAGCAGCGCTAAATACCGCCTGTCGTCTGAGCTTCAATCTTCAAGCAGATGTCTGTGTGTAGAAAATCGTAATGTATCCTGACTTGCCGGGCTCCTCTGACAGCCACTACCCCCCAATTATCCCAGTCTTCACTCCAACCATCGCGGCGGGGACTACCGTCTCTCTCCCCGGAGATTACCCGGTATCACGGCAGACAACGCGCCTGCTAATTGAGCCTGTCCCACTGGCCTTACACGCTTACGTACTTATAAAAACCACAGTATTTTTTTTTTAAACGCCAAAAGCAAATCTTAATTGGAAGCCTTTCCTATGAAATAGCTCCGCTGTATTCATCATATAGCCATCTTCCGCCGGTACCTTCCTGTATCTTACTGATATCTCTTATCTTTGGCGGCAGTACATGGTAGAATTAAGCCAGGAAGCTGATCTGTAAGAATGATGTGTCCGCGCGATGTTGCACCGACTTCAGCCAGTTTTGATGAATGCCGGCGGTAAATGGGAGCTATCAGTTGGCCATAACATCTCTGACATTTGCATCGAATCTGTGATGATGTTCTCTCAAAACCCATTCCTTCCACAGTCACGGCAGTGTGAATGTAAAACACACGATCCGCATGTGTAACCCACGACAGTTATGTTAATATTGTAAAACATTTCAAATCCCCATGTGCCGGGGATTTCAAGGCCGGCGACTGTTTTTCTAATCTACTCCAAATCGCTAGAGATCATTTTCAACTCAGCATTTTCCGTTTTACGATGAATCTATCATATCGCAGAGGATCTGTTGAGGAGCGGGAAGGATTCTCTCGGCGCGGTGCGAGCTCGGCCGGGGCTTTATGGAACGCCGGATGGGTGAACATCTTGGAAATATGTCAACGGGGTCACACTATCTGACCTCGCAGGAAGCTTTGCGGCAGTCCTCTGGGCATCGTTTTCGTGAGCTGGCAAACATGAAATTTCCGTCTAGCTAGAACAACATCGTGGGCTGGGATAGAAGAAACGGTACACTACGGAGCACAACACAGTAACAAAACATTATCGATAAATCATTTGTAAAGCGACATGCATTTGTAGCCTTTAAACATAATAGCATGCATAGATCCCCAACTAAACATGGTCCGTCCCTTATTGCACACTCATTAATTGCTCAGGTGGTGATCAGTCTAATCGGGGACACAGGGCCAGCCGGGGCAGACCATTGGCACTAGGTGCTGACACGGCTCATCCCGCAGGAAAACCTCTTCACACAAGCCGAACAGCCCTCTCCCATCATGCCCAATTTTGACATATTTACGGCCGCTAAAGCGTGCGTAAGTCTAAGAGGTAGTAGACGTTACCTTGTCAGCTTTTTCTGCCTTGCTGGCTTTCTTACTTCCCTTCGAGGTCTTGCCGCCGTGGCTGGAGTCCTTGGATTTGTCCTTGTCCTTTTTAGGGGAACTTTTACCCTTGGTCGCTGCTTTCTCCTCTCGTTTGGCGTTCTTGCCTGAACCGGTGCATTTTTGCCCGTCCTCGTTACCATGGGAACTTTGACTATTGATGTTCGTCCCAGTCGACTCGTCAGGTTGGCTCAAAGCCTCTTTTGATGGATTTCCGCCATCTTTATTGGCCTTTTCGTTATTCCGTCCTCCCTTGCCGCCGCTGCCTCCCCGCGCCTTGCCCGGCTTGTCCTGACCAGACGCGGCCTTGCCAGCCTTCCCCGCCGCCGTAGGTACAACACCGGGGCTGCTCTCCCCGTCAAAATCGTACTGAGAGTCGCCATCTTTCTTCCCCACGTTCAGATCTGAAATACTATAGGAAGTCTTCGCTCCATTCACCCCTTTGCTGCGTTTGACTTTCATTTTTAGGTCCTTGCCGGCAGCTCCAGTCTTTGACTCCTTCTGCAGTGAAGGAGCGACCATAATTTTCTCTTCCTCTGCTCTACGCCGGTCCTTCTCTAAATCTGCGTCCAAATCGATGATGAGGTCGCCGACCCCGACTTCCCACTCGTCTCCGCTATCGTACAAGCCGTGTTCCTGGGTCCCGAGTACTGCTGCCATCTTCCCTCACACGGAAATCCGCGGCGTCATGACGGCCTGGCTGTGTTTCCCTCGGCAGGCCCTCAGCAAGCTTCCTGCGGGGTACAAGAGAGAAGCGCGCCATTAGGACCCGGTTACAAGTCTGCGCTCTGCGCGATCGCTGGCAAACAGATGAAATGAGCAGCGATTCTATCTGTCAGTCGCCGGGAGCGAGGGCTAGCGCTGGTGTGGCAATAATAAATGCGGGGCTGCTGCCGGGCTTGCATGTGGCGGGGATTAGTCAAACGCCAAACGACAGGTCCGATCAATCAACCACTTTGCCTGCCGCCCAGTGCCCCGTCTCATCGCCAGTATCAGGAAAGCTGAACTACAAATGAACCTGATTGACGAATAATATGATCCAAGTGATGGCCAATTATATCATGTAACCTCGCGTCTGGTGAGATGTGAAACAAACTCAAAGCCCTTGTGAAGTGATAAAGGCCCGCCTCGCCAGACGTGTGATCTCCGTGCTCCGCGCCAGCCCGACGTGCAGATCACAGTGATTGAATGAGTTACGCCTCATCGCGACATAAAACACATCTTTTTTACTCTCTCGCAAAGATGAAGGCGTAGGATAGACAATTATGTTCTCTAATCGAGGGGAAGGGGCGGTCCAGTCGTAACGACTGCAGGGCCGAACGAGAGCAGCTGTTGTAGGAAATGTACAACAGTGTAACAACCATGGGTGTAGCGTGTAGCATCAATCCTCATGAAAGTTCCAGTTACATTTGTGTACATAAAACGACATGAACTAGACAAGGAGCATTTTCGCATTAAAAAGAGTCACGATTATTGTCTCTCTTCCGCTGTTGTTCTTATAAAGCCTTTCAAAGACATTCAACCACCACAAGAGAACGTTATTCTTTAGTCTTTCTTTTCATTTCGAAAGAAATTAAGTATTTTTCATATAGTTGGTGGCACAAAAAGTGAGTAATAGGTACAGCGAGCTTCACAACAAGAAAACATCACCCAGAAATACATTAACGCTAACTTATCTACAGTATACATAACTTCTATATGGGTAACAAACGAAAATTTACGGAACATTTTCCAAGGCTATTGCCACAAAGAAGCCTTTTTGTAAGTAACAGCCGCTGTGAAACGCGTTTAGCGAAGACATGCATTCTTTCCAACTCACCACGGCTCGACACATCGTATATAAACTGTATCCGAGCTGACAAGAGCAATAACGTCATCTATTCATCTTCCGTGCACACACGTGAAGTGAGCGCTGTAGTGTTAACCTTGACCAACTGGAGTTACAAAGACGAGGTTTTCGCCCTGGCCTCTAACACCGCAAGCAAGGACAAGTGCAAGGATACGGCACATTCCGTGCGTGCCTTCCCCTGGCTCGCACGGAGCTAGTGATCCTGTGTGTGTCAGGCCGGAGGAACCACGTACATCAGCAGGGCTATAACTGCATTCCTCCCCAACACCAACCCCAGGAGAGAGAGTCGATGTTTATACATTCCGCTCCAGTGATAGGGGTGCTGCATGTCGGCGTGGCAGCCTGACAAGGGCCGCCCAGATTGTCTCATTGGTACCCAGCCATCATGAGTCAGGGACCGACCGTTAATCAACAGACAGGGGTTTGCTGTCTACCGAGGTCGACAGCTGATCATCAATCAATCGATTTATGTATTCATTTCCGCCCGTGGCACAGGAAAATCGTCACCGTATAGCTGTTAACTGCTATAACGATTAATTGATTGATTGTTTGGTTGGCTGGTAGGTGAATTGATTGGTTGTCTTTGAGACATACGCACAAGAATAACGTTTTAACTGAAAAGGTCACAAATAAAATGTCTTAGTGTGAAGTGCCTGTAACAACGTCCACGCTTAAACACTTCAATCATCGTCGCATGTTCGACTGTTGGAAAACACAAATTGAGCCCAGGTATGTTTGTTGACAAAGGAGACAACTTGACACCACTTAAGTGTCAGACCTTTGAACCTCAAGGCCAACTCATCTGGGGACTTAAGTTGCTCCGTCTGAGCATCTACAAGCACATCTTGATATAAGGCAATCTCTCTAACCTTTCCAAGGAAGTAGCTAAGAGTTAATAGCAATACTGTGGGGTCCTTTTCACCAATCCAACAAGTAAATCAGTACCGGTTACCTACTATAGAACAACAACTCGGTTGACGCATATACTCGTGTCCCAACCATTCAAACCGCCGACGCGTCACAGGAAAACTAAATCTAGTAAGTACCTTGCTGCCTTCCTTCCTGCCAATTTGTTTGCATCTGTAAGTGTATAGAAAGCTCCTTGACTGAGCGGCAATTTGTAGCTACCTGAAGTTTCTGGCAAGGCTAGCAGGAGTGAACGTTATTTGTTCCAAAATGTACGTTCATGAATCCGGGTTCTTACAAATAGGTGTTCGACTGTTCCTAGATAATAGACTATTTGCGGGGAGGCAAGAAGAGACTCGGGAGCTATAATAGGTTTTGATACCAGGCTACTATTTTAGCTCCATTTCGCCGGCGTTATCCGATTCCCTTCTCTAAAGCTAACATAGGGATGAACACCAGACTTAAATCTTCACGGCAGAGGTAAACTACCACTGCTGAGTGCCCTACTGGTAATCTCCTTGCCGCTCTCTTCCAGTACAGCTGAATGTACGCCTACAAACAGCACGGTACAGTCATTCTCCACCCATCCACCCCGCGTACGCGCTGAGGAAGTATTGGCTTTTTGGTTCCGCCTTATGCACAACGTCCGGAACAGATCTATCACTACGACAAGGGAGATTAATATTACTGGATTACCGCCATTAACTAGATAAACGTTTATCAGCGAAAACAATCCCCATATCCCTGCCATTAACACACGCCGGTATTTCCTGTAAAATGCTGCTTTCTGTTGGGGAAAATTTGAAAGCGATATTTCTTCCCGGCGGTGGTGATGTGGGTTTGCATGTTGATACGGACGGGTGCGGGAGCCGTTAAAAACGGCGTGGTTTAAAATGGATGGCTGGGCTTATTCAACAGCCTCAGAGATGCAATGACCCGTCAAATTAGGCAACACGAGTATTGTAAAACTGTAGAGAGGTTGGGATGAAATGTTCACATAACGTGCGTTGGGGTTCCCTTGGTGGATTAGAAAAAAACAGGTTATAAAAATATTAAGTATGGAGAGGACATTTTTATGTGGCAGAGTTATAGTACATGAACTAAATTTTGAAGCGCATCAGTTATGATTATTAATTTTGCAGCTTAACAATTTTCCTATAGACCATGGTCATTTTGAACGCGGCTTTCAAAAGTGCTACGGTGGAACCGATCTTCAATCCTTATTTTTGAATGACCTACCGCAGCGAAACCTGAAGAAATCGAGTAAAGACATATACATAGCGTCTGACGCTAACTGTGGCTAGCCTCTACCAGGCCCCAGACGTGGTCGGAAAGACTAGAAATCGGTCAAATAGAGGAGTTGGCTAGCCGACAGGTACAGTTTGCCACGCCTGGAAACTGAATCTATCGGCTGGCCAACTCCTCTGGTAATATCTGTCTATTTCGTCGATTTCTACTCTTTCCAGCCACGTCTGGAGCCTGGTAGAGGCTAAACCGTGGCCACACGAGCTCATGGCCAACACGCCGTGCCGCTAGCCCGGGCTGTAGCGCCGCGCGGCCGCATCTCCGTTGTACGGGCCGGCAATCTCGGATGTATTCATAAGTAATGGAGCAATAAATCAGGGGGCTTCTGTAAGAGCGCTCATAAATTGGATGAGCCTGCGGCCTGACGACCTCCATCTCCGCTGTCCCCGCTCCCCTGGTAACGTCCGGGTCAACATCCATTACCTGCCAACAAGACCTCATCTTTCCCGCCACTAGGAGAGACACCGGCGGTTCACACAGCGGTATAATGTGTGCAAGCCAGCCGGTTAGGCCTAAACAGCCACTTCCAAGCGGGTCTGTGCACCCACACACAAGCGTTACAAGCGGCAGTTATTCTAGTAAAGCACGTTCCTCTATCACATAGCCCTGTCTACCTTTGTCTGCCCACCTTTAATGTCTCATAAGTCACTAAATACTTGACTGTAAACTTTGAGCGATGTTTCACTTCAGATAGATAAATAACGCCGGCCATCCCGAAAATATTACTACTCACCTGAATTCTTCTGCGTAGGATTTAGTTCTTTATTGGCGTCTTGGCACGAGTGTTCCTCACAGAGACAGTATATAGCCAGGGAGCACAGTTTTATTACACATTGTGCAGACGAAGGGATCAACGATGATATACCTTATGATACCCTGCTGTGAAAATGGCTACTCTGGCCGTAGGGACCTGTCAATTTCATCCAATCATTTTGTCTGAAATTGCACACGCATCTGGCTGGGAGGCCACAGTTCAGACAATTTCATTCCTCCAATGGCTATGTAAGGACCGGTCCATTCTCAGATATCGTAGGAGGGTAACAAAGGAAACTTTTTCCTTCTATAAGATTTCATCCATACTTAACCTGATTAAGTTGAGGCATCATGGCCTTTTGTGTTGTTTTATCATATTTGTAGGAATGAAAATCCATAAAAACATCTTTTATATATCGCAGAGAGGGGACAATGAAGTTACGCTCAGTTGCCGTTATATGAAAAGCTGTAAAAATCACATTAACCTTAATTGTAGCCATAAAAACGACAAGTGGATTGAATTTTCTCAACTCACTCGTCTTTCCATTTAAAATGCACATAAAAGTACATGTCGGCAGAACACTCTTTGTTCTGCACATGGAATTAAAACCATTGTTGCCATGGCACCAGACAATTCATCGCCCGATTCAATCACCATTTCCTCACAGAGAATAGTGGGGGAAAACATTCATGAAATCTAACTGAAATCATAATCATAACGTTATCAAAACAAAGCTGATGTCACATGAAAGTAAACGATTGCTTAACGTTCGACAAATAGTCATATTTGCATGAATGCAAACAATATGACATGTACAAATGTAGTTGGCTGATATACAATGTTCGTAGATTTGCCTCAGCCGTGTTCTTCGAGATAACATAAATCCCTATCATCAAATCCTAGGACGTGTGTTTAAAGCTACATTTGAAATTAGAGCTGTCAAGATTGTTAACACATATAATGTGTTATTCCTGTGTGTGCACTGACGACCGATTTTGTGTTGGATAAAGTGCCTGTGATCTCGTGGGTACCTGAAACACACGTTAAGTGCTGGAGTGCCTATCAAACAACGATTATCCCTCGATGTGGAAATATGTCGATTCCGTAAAACACAAGATGTACGAAATTAGTGCAAATACATTTCCAGACTGATACAGTGAAACAAGTTCTGAATGCAAATCTGTACTACTTTCATATTTCAAGGTGCAGAATTTCATGCTTGCAAAATAAGAGTTCCACGCTCGCCTACCCTCGCCAAAAGGCATTCCAAATATGCCCTAATTTGGGTCTTTGCGTAGTGAGGATCACGTCAATCTAACGCACATACACAAACACGAAAATTTCATAACTTACAACAAATCTCATTGGTTATGCAAATTAGGTGCCTTTACTGCATCATGCGAATCAAAACTTAAGATAAAAACGTTTTCCGAGCCGTAATGGGATGCGACAGCAGACTGTGTCCAAGTCTTCGCTGATTGGCCTGTTTTCCACAGTCTTTAAGTCTGTAATTTACGGGGTTATAGACAGGAAGGTCTGACAGGTAGATACTATCTGAGCAGCTCCAAAGACAGTTGGCCATTTAACAACGCGCCGATGATCACCGAACACGAAGGATTTATGGAATGTCTCATTGATTACGTTGATGATATCATCATTGAACTAGAGTTCCACGACCTCATACCTTCGCCGACTGATGTTAGCCTTTTCGAGTGAATGCTTATCACTCAGTATGTAAATAAGGTCCTCGATTGCATGAATTTCAAGTGATCCTTTTCTCTACACAAAACACAGCATTAAAGTAAAATCTTAGAAAAGAGGACCATTGTAGCATTTCCTCATATATTATGTAAATGAGGCCATCATGATTTATGTCTGATAACGTCCACATTTGATTATCTCCCAAACGCCACAAGAATGAAATCCCATCATTTACTACTCTGGAATTATAGTATTTTGTCATAAATTATGCAAATTAGGTATTCGTTTGCATAATTGATATCTATCAATATTCCTCTCTTTCTCGGTTACATGTCACGTGTTTGACTACAATGGAATGCAAGGGTTTGTATACTTTTTCACATCACAGATCCTGATTTGCATGATTCTTATACGATCATGTAAATCATCACTCAAACTATGTACATCCCTACAAATCATGACGATCCGTCATCACCTTCTTGAGTAACTAGTATTCTCTTTCAAAGTTTAAAACAAACCCATACCTATACCTACACGAGTTCTCCCAAGAGTTATAAAAATAATCACTGTAAGAATATTTTTGCTTAATTGGTATCATAACTTTTATCTTTACTACAGAAAATAAGGCAATTTGTTGGCAATGTATTTGCTTCAATTATGCCCATATTTTCATAGTCGACATATCAATCAGTTTTTATCAAACCTATACCTTCCAACAGGGAGAGCGTTAGATCGTAAGCCCGTGTGACCTCCCTGACCCCAAAACAGAGCCCTGCACCAGGCAAGTAAAGTATCACATGTGTCCTCCAGGGACGTCTCACAGGGAGCCTGCTCCGGTAAACTAGGTCACCTGTCAGTGCAATTTAACCTGAATAAATAGACTTAAAAATAGCAAATTGAAAGGGAATTGTAGACATTTCCTTATAAATTATGTTAATGAGGCCTTGTCATGCATGATTTTTGTCTGATATTGTTCACCTTTACTTAGCTTCCTAATGATACAAGAATGAAATTCCAATCATTTACTATTGTGGTATTTTCAATTAGTATTTTCTCATTAATTATGCAACATTGGTAGCTATTAGCATTATTGGTATCTATCGATACCTCTCTCTTTTTCAGCTATATATGTCACATGTTTGAGAGTCCTATTTTGAAAGGCAGCAGATTTATAAACTTTCCTTGCTAATTATGCAAATTAGCTCCTGATTTGCATAATGAATATTCAATTATGTAAATCATTAATCGAGCTATCTACATACCATAAATCAAGACGATCCGTTGACCATAAGTCTAGTTATTCATGTCCAAAGGTCAAAACAAATAAATTAAAAACACCCGCTGCAGCTCCAAACAAGCCGCTAGAGGGCCCAAACGTGCACAACTTACTTCATGTGGCATGGACTATCTACCACACAAAAATCATGATCGTAGCACTTGCAGAAAATTCGACCTCAAACTTTGAAGCTTCACTGCAGTACTCAAAGTACCCGCTAGGAGGCCCATCATCGAAGTTGACCTTCCCCTTTAATAAATCTACCTATTCACTAAATATCATGCACAACCATCAACAGCTTCTCGAGTTATCCTGTCAACAAACAAACACGCATACATAAACAGCCCACTGCAGTACCGCAGGAAAATGCCAGGTGACCCATTTTTGAACTTGAGCTTTGTTTTCACAATCTTTACGTACCCACCAAAAATTATGCAGATCCATCATCAATACGTCGAGTTATGTTGTCTACATACAAACACACTAACAAAAAAGTCCACTGGAGCACTTTAGGAAAACGCAAGGTTAACCATTTTCGAACTTGACCTTTGTTCCCACAACCGCCACTTACCTACCAAAAATCAGCAAGATCCGTCAAAGTTCTCTGGACTTATGATCTCGACATACATACGGACCCACTTTACAGCTGGCGTAACCGATAACATAACCTTACCGCGAATGCATACATTCCCGGCGAAGGTAAATATGGAGAAAGAATACGCAGAGGTATGCATTTTCGATGACATTTCTGACCATAAACATAATCCTAAATTGTCTAGATTCCAAAAATAATGCTCATGGTCGTTTAATTTTTCTTAAATGAGATATCCGCTGTTTTCTAATGTACGTGACACGGAGCGCTCCTGCAGTGACTGTTGGCTTCACGATTAGACGGCAATGGCATGCTGTCAGGTCATCGGACATCCCTCTCCCACCCGTTCCTTATTCCGTCCCACTAGGCAACTTTCTCTGCTCGTAACACTTAACTCTTCCATCTACCGTTCACTGTATCCATTCCTCCCCATAATGGGACAGCTCTCCTGGGTGTCATGAGATCGATCCTACCCCTCTCGGTTGACCCTATTGCCTTCGGCAGACGATCGCTCACGTCAGTCGTAACTCGATAGCAGAAGAAATATGGCGGACGATGTCACTCTCTTGCCTCTTGTGCCTCTCAGACATGTTTTGGCGCGGAAGCGAAGCATCAGCATCACCCGACCGTGCAGCTGCAATCAGAGCCAGAAAATGTAGTCACTTTCTGGCAGCGCTGTCCTTGTGTCGACAGACACGCTCTCGCGGTCGTCAACCGTCACGAGCCCGGTCTCCTCTTAACCAGCTGGAGGGCTGGCTGTCACCCAAAGTGTCGTCTGCAGAAAAACGGGCGGGAGTAACAGAGCGAGCGGCGGAAAATGTCGCAGTTCACATGCCGTCTGTAAAGTAGATCTCTAATTCATCTAAGACACGGGCGGAGTTGGAGATGATTTGTTTGAGTTTATCCACTTTTCCTACAGATGTTTCCTCGCAACTTGCTGACGAAGCAAAACTGTGGAACACATTTGTGAGGATCCGGCAACAGGAATATAACAGATTTCTCTGCATGGTCAACTCCGCACTTAACATCACATTAAAAGCCAATAAAATACATTAATAAAGACTACGGACATTTTTGGCTTTACCTAAATGGTTTAGACTACCTATACATAATTACGATCTATACGATAAGAGTCCTATGTTTCCAGATGGATACATCATTCCGATGGGTATTAAGTGTATAGCCACCGGCATAACGTCAATGATAATTGCTTCTACAGAAACATTGCTTCATGTAGCGTATTCACTTTACCAAGTGTGAATATCTTAATGACTGGTGCATCTATGCTTGTCAGATTGGGACAAACCTCGCATTCGTCCAGAACACGATCGATCTGTCCGATCTCAGTGGGGTGGAGTGAACAGTGGGCAAAGACTCGCCACCATCAACGCTGCCATGCTGCCATCTCATCAACCATGGTTGGTGTTATATATGGGCTTATCTTAGAAATCAACTGCAAGCTTAACACATTACAGGCCCCGTGAAAATTCATGTTCCACCCTGCGACAAAGAAATTGTCAAAACTTAAAACGGCCAAAGAAATACTGCGGCAGACTTCTCACCCATAACAATGGTTATGATGACCACATCACCTATTTTCAGAGAGGGAATATCGATGTGATGGTCCGTTTAGAGTGTCTCACGAATTATGAAGTCAAGAGTGTTGGTTCACAAGATTGGAGAGACCCTTCATGCACCAGGAGAACGGAGCACGCAAAGTGGCGTCGTGTTAGCGTAACAGTTATTGTGTTTGGCCCAGAATCCAAAGGTTATTGGTTCGAATCCCCTGACATGCCACCGACGTTGTGCCCTTGGGAAACAACTTTTCTCATTTCACTCAGGTGAAAATGAGTACCTACCTTCGGTTAGGGACGTCCGTGTTTGAGGAGAGCCACACCTAGTGCACGTTCAAGAACCCACCACACTTATCTAAAAGAGTAGGGGTTCTTCCCGGTGTGAGTTGATCAAATATATCTGTTCAGTACAAACCTGGTGTGTAATTACGACATGAGGCGGTTCACATGGTATGCAATAAAGAATTAAAAAACAAACTATGAGCAACGAGTGCGTTGCTTTCCTGTGTACTGTGAACGTCGCTTGATACAGTGCCCTACTGCAGGCTTTCCCCATGAGTGAAAGCCCTTCGTGACTTGAGAAGTAATAGTGACTTTCACGTCCCTTTTGTGCACGCCCCCAGGGAGGTCTGCGCGTCCTCTGCTGTCTTGACTGAATGTCAGACGTCGGGACACCTTTGCTTGCGGGGATCAAGCAATCCGTCTAACACCCTCATCCCACCAGGACCTGGCTGCGACCGCCTTGCGACCTAAAGTTTGACAGATCGCTCAACGAATTTCACAGATAAAAATGAATCTTTGTATGCTTTGTGTGTTTGGCGGTCTTTCCGGTCATGCTTTAACATTTTGAAGGCTATTCCAATTATAAAATGAGAGGTTACGCAAATCTAATTTAGGTCGCAGCAAGGTCGCACCGCGATCGCCGTCTAGTGGAAAGGGAGCCTAACAAGTTATCAACCGAGCATTAAAAAACAAACACTAATGTTTAGAATTGGCGTTCATGATTTATGAACAGAGTGAGTAGAAATCGATAACATTGAGTGCCGAAAAATCTCATATCAGAGGTGGTATTGGGCATGGGGGGTAAAATCGTGCCACAAATATTAAATCGTGATCAGCTTATCCTGCCACCTTACTAGAAAACGTAAGCTTGGTTGGAGGTGAAATTTGGAACGTAGTCGCTTTCCGATTTGGCAGACGATTTTGAAAGGTTTTGGCAGAGAACCAACATTCTAAGTATGATTCAATCCTGTGACAAATATTGGACAAAGCATTTTTGGTACATTGAATAGAGAATACAGTTTCTTGGACTGCCTTTCAAATAATGGGACAAGGCGCAGTCCATGGCGTGCCGATATGATTATTAGTGCCCAAAATGATTATGTCTTCAGGACTCAACATAATGGTAATGATTTGTCGTTTGATGGCAACTATGTAAAAACGGTGATAACAGTGATGACAAGAAATTCAGCCCCGCTGGCCGAACCTAGGCATTCATGTAGTATTGACGGCCACACAAGGTGGCTATCCACTGATGAGTGAAATGTGGCGAATTCCTGACAGTTCATTAACCGTTACAACTTCTCATGTGCTCGGAAAGTAGTTGTAATTCCTGTCAACAACACTGTACAACCGTTCGTAAATACGGAAAGGTTTAATGTGCATTGATATTGCGTCTCAACCAACCAACTAACCAACCAACCAACCGATCATTTCATCACATCACACGCCGTGTTGTTTATCTGGCGGGGACAGAGCTGCCGGACACAGAGTCCAAAGCCACCGCCCCCGGACTGTGTCCTTGCGGCCACAGCTAACAAGCGGCGCGGCAAACATTACATCCGTTATCGCCGGCCTCGCCGTATCTGATACCCTCTACAAGGACTAACAGATCAACGCAAAGGCGACTGCGTCCACAAACACAAATCGATCGACAAGCGCCCAGGAGAAAACATCCAGCATTATGGAACCTGGGCGATTCAAAAATTCTTCTTAGATTTTTTTACGGAAGACTTTTTTCGGAAATAAACAACTTTACCAAGCTTTTACATCAAATACTATATCAGGCAGGAGTGTCTTCAGATTCTTTTGAATGGATGACAAAAACGACCGGAAACGAAAGTCGCGAGCGTTGCGTGAGGAAGAGGGATTGTGTGCTATGTCAGGCATTCAAATAACTTCTTCCACTTGACATTGGCGTTGGCGGAGGAAATACCACACAACAGTGAGTCATACCACACAAGTTCTTTTGCAGGTGTGTCGGATAGAAACAGTAGGAATGTAACGTATTTTAATCACATCACTTGTTTTCCGATAACTAGGTCGACGAACAAAAATCCAGGGGCCCGCGACCAATTGGAAAGCTGCATACATTTGTGTTTGGATTGGAATGATAAAGATTTTCTTACCAGACATCATGCTTGTGTAGATAGGAGCTCGTTCCGTGTCAACTCCAGATGTGGACCCTATTGACAGACGGGAGAGGGAAGGGTTGTGTTAATTGATAGGTAGGGATTAGCCCGTAAGGATGTGATGAATTATTTACTCTATTCGTGAAACCGAATAAATGTTTATTTAACCTAGCTTACCGGGCGTTTGTCCAGCATTTAGTGTCTTGTGTGCTAGTCGTTAGAACTATGAGTGTGCTAGTTATTATAACAACCTCTGTTGTGCTAGCACTGGATGTGCTAGTCGTTACTGCATTGGGTGTGCTAGTCGTTACAACATTGAGTGTGCTAGTCGTTACAACATTGAGTGTGCTAGTTGTTACACTATTGAGTGTTCTAGATCTAGTCGTTACACCATTGAGTGTTCTAGATCTAGTCGTTACAACACTGGGTGTGCAGGTCGTTACAGTAATGGGTGTGCTAGTCGTTACAACACTGGGTGTGCTAGTCGTTACAACACTGGGTGTGCTAGTCGTTACATCACTGGGTGTGATGGGTGTGCTAGTCGTTACATCACTGGGTGTGCTAGTCGTTACAACACTGGGTGTGCTAGTCGTTACAACACTGGGTGTGCTAGTCGTTACAACACTGGGTGTGCTAGTCGTTACATCACTGGGTGTGCTGGGTGTGCTAGTCGTTACATCACTGGGTGTGCTAGTCGTTACAACACTGGGTGTGCTGGGTGTACTAGTCGTTATGACAACACTGGGTGTGCTAGTCGTTATGACAACACTGGGTGTGCTAGTCGTTATGACAACACTAGGTGTGCTATTCGTTATGACAACACAGATGTGCTAGTCGTTACAACACTGGATGTGCTAGTCGTTACAACAATGGATGTGCTAGTCGTTACAATACTGGGTGTGCTAGTTATTATGTCAACACTTGTATTGCCAGCCGTTGCAACATTGGATGTGCTAGCCGTCGCGACCAACGAGCTCGAGGGTGTATTAGTCGTTAACATTACGACCAACGTGGACGTGCTAGTCGCTACGATAACGTTGGATGTGCTAGTCATTACAACATTGGACGAGCTAGTCGTGACGTCAACGCTAGTTGTGCTGGTCGTTACAAAGTTGGGTATGCTCGTCGTTGCGACAACCCTGAGTTTGCTAGTCGTTACGGCAGAGGTGGACGTGCTAGTTCGAGTGACACATCGAGTGAAACAGGATCTTATCTTCAGGAACCCAAATTTGCAAGAAAGGTATATATGGCCAATCACAAATGTTGGTAACGTTACAATGCTAGCTGTGACTACGTACTGTTTCTTTTCATCATTTAGTATATTTAGTTTTTTACTGTTATTATCATTGTCATCATCCCAGTACTCTTAATCTCTGGTCTGTTTTAGATATGAAAACATATGTATGACTCTACACGTGTCTTTGAGCCTTTTGAAAAGCATCGCACTGCAATAATTCATTACAGCATGAAAGGAAAGGACTCTATCACGTTGAAAAAAACGGGTCGCCTGTTCCCCATCCTCCATGATATCACACGAACCGTCCCTCGTGACAAGCTTTAGCGGGATCCCCACACCAAACAGCAGCCGGGCGAATGGCCAATCAGCTCGGCGGCCGACGCCCTGCGGTGTCACGGCTGTTTAGTTTATCAATGACGAACGAGCTCGCACCGGTCTTTGGGACGTGCGCTTGGATAATTCTCCCAGCCTCAACACGGGCAATTACACCCGGGGCAACATCTGGGAGGGCTCCCTTCTATCGCACAGTTGACAGTTTTAAAAAAGCATAAAGGGCAAGTATCAATCCTGAAATGTTACCAGAAATACGACTGCGAAGGCCTTACCTGTGTGTGTGTGCAGAGGGAAGTGTTGGGTTAGCTAGCTAGCTGTTGTCAGGTGCAATGCCCTGCGAGTCGTGCCGCCTTGTGAAGACCGTTGTCTGAGAGGTGGTGTTTCACCAGTTGGCCGGGTCAGTCCTTGAGCGCGCCAAGGTTACGGCAGGTTTTTAGCACGCGGTGCTCACTCGAGGCCGGAGGATTAGACACGCCAATCAGCCTGTTCGGAATACCTGACACCACCGGGCTGGGTGAGTAGGGAATATTACACAAGACCTCACCACTACAAACACGACGTCCACTCCCGTACGGATGGCGCCAAACAAACGCCAACAAATCACTGACGGAGAGAATCGCGAACAAGAGCCTATACTTGAGCGGCCAAGCTTTTGTTACCTATTTTTCCTTTCAGCGCCAGAGGCCAACATAAATTATGTCGTTAATAAAGCCCATTTGGGTTGTTGACTCCGGGCGAGAGCCTGCAGGAGACAGCCGACCAATCAGAACGGCGGAAACAGACAATCTCCTCACGCGATTGGTCAGCGCATACTTGCGGCATGCCACCCTCTTAATGACAATTATTCATTTCCGCCTGAACGCAGGATTGTGTGCTATCAAAGAGCCGGGGTGAAATTGCCGGAGGAGTTTTCAATATCACCTTGGAGAAAGATTTACCTAGCTAACGTCATGTGAATTTGAAACACAGCACCGCGTGTGTGCAAAGCAATTAGGGGATGTGATCACCGTTATTGAGCTAGATAGACGGACGGACTATTTTCCTTCTGTGTCAGCGTGTCCAAGAAGTATTTTACAAATTCATCTGTTAAAATACTACATGTACTGAGGAATAACAATTCACGAGATAGCCCTGCTTAAAACGAACGCCCCAGTAAGTAAAGAATAGGAAGACAAATATCTTTCACCAATGTTTTAAAACATAAGCTTCAATCAATTTCACATTATAGAAGAGTCACCTAGCGCGGAAAAATGACATTACACATAATGATGCCTAAATGAGAGGGTTCTCCCCGTAATCGTTTCACTTCTTGTAAAATGTTCTTTGCGTTCTTCATTTCGATACCCCAGTGACATACGCTAGTAGTTGGATGTGCACACGTATAGTCAACCCCCTTGAGTCACTAGCCAGGATAGTGTATCGATCATCTTTGTGGACATTACCCTCAACACATCTTAAATGACTTTTCTGTCATCGCGACAGAAAAACTAATTTCCGCACAGGAAATCCGTTCTCTAGCATGCAACGCACGTACGACAGACCCGCGGCACCCAGTGAGATGGAGAGGGAATGACTATATATGGGGTGTTTGCACTCGCGTGACTATGACGTAAACATCGTCCGCCATGTTGAATGGTTAAATCGGGAGGTCTGATATCGTTTGAGATCCGAAAGAGGTTCCTCTAAAACTCTGGGCATGGTCATTCTATACAGCATATTATGAAACGTAGTTGGAAAAAACACTTCTGTCATAAAACATCCGTTGCAAAATCATCCAAGCCATAAAACGTTGTTTTAACTGCATGCGAGCCGCAGTTTTCACTGATCGAGTCAGCCTTATCCTGCCTCAACATGCAGAATTCGTAATCAGGCCGCCCAGAATTCTAATCAATTTTCGGAGGGTGACCGCCCGAAGAAAAATCAATCACCTTCATCCTCATGCAGTGTGCGTCTTCCAACTGACAACAGGGGTATTTACCTGCTGAACAACTTTACCGCTTGGACAACCAGCGTCGATATGCAGGATGTATGTAAAGATATGGGAAACAGAACAGACATCACGTCCTCAATGATACTTCTGTTTGTGTGAGGTTTGGAGTTCCTATCGACTGATCACATCGCCTGATTGGGAAGCATTCTTTGGATGAGAAGCCGTACCATGAATCCAGTCACACTGGTTAACCCGCTAATACAGACTCGTGCATCCACCAGTCCCCGCAAAATCTACAAGTATTAACTGACGGGATATGGACACGGGTGGGGGGAATAGAACTGATCATGAGATTATTATGGGTCCTCACTCCGTTATTTTGGTCAAACAAATACATTTTGAATAAAAAAAGTACTGTTACTGTACTCTCCAAGCAGAAGAATGTTTTTTGACGTGTTTTAGGCGCTTTTGTTAGGCTTTCTATTTTGTCCCGTTTTCTTTATGTCGCCGACCCAAGCCCGGCAAAAACGCCTAAGAATAAAACACTTCCAAAGACCAGCCAAACTCACTGCTCTACTTGGAGAGCACTGTTACTGTTAATTTTGAGTATAGGTTCATCTTACCAAAATAACACCAGGAATACAACTAAAAAAAAACATGCACTTGAACTTGTCAATTGTAGACTGGTTTCGCAGAGCCATGTACAACGATTATATCAGTTTTCCCAAAGACGGCTGTTGAGGGTCAATGCAAAGCAGTTTTACCACAGTGTGATAACCTGTCGCAGAAGCTCTCTCGGAGTGCCATATTTTAGACCAATTATCATACAGAATTAATGTACGCGATCTAAAGAGTCGTGTCACCTTACATGAATGACACATCATTGATGTATGTGAACTAGTTATAAAATCAATAGATTACTAGTTATTAATGCACTTATATATTCTCACGCCTCACGTATTTTTCTCCCTCCTACATGTCATCTCAGCTGGCTTCAGTACATACAATCAGAGAAAGGGGTTTATCATTTTTCTTTATGTCTTTTAGGCGTGCAGAAGACAGGTGACAAACACCGATGTTTCCTAGCTAGGACGTCGTTTGTAATCCCCGGCCATGTCAAAAGATGTGTAAAGGGCAAACGGGCGTCCCTTTTGAAAAAAAAAATCACGTATCGTTCCTTGATCATGGGTGATTACGACAAGTACATTGTATGCAAGGCAGCATGCAGAAATCGACTCCGGTGTCATTTGTACGGCCCGTGACAGAACCATCAAGATTGCACGGTACAAGATTGAAAAAGATGTCAAACAAACAGGAAATGACTAACAGTGGATGTTGTCTGAAACGTCTGACCGTTTCCAAATCTTATCCAGTTGCTGGAGCAACTGTTACTACCTTGCATATCTTATTACCTGGATGTCGAACCTTCATCGACGAATTAGGGAATGAAAATACATCGCCTCCTGTAATGTAGTAGACATCAATTGATTGTTTGTACAGCATACACTTCGTATCATTGCATGTCTTAACGTATTTGGGCCATCACATTGCAGTAATAGTGGGATGCTTTCATCTATTTCCTGCAGCCTTAAGTCCTCTGTAAACCCCATCAGCTGCAATGATGATGTCCAAAACCAAGACGAGCTTCTCAACGTAATGCCAAATATGCCAAACCCAATATAACACCGTTTTCAGTGACGTAAGACATCAACTGGTTTGGTCTCCTGAATGAAAACGAATTAAGTTGGAAAACCTACTGACGTATTCCGTCCACTTGAATAGCAGTCCGCCAGAGCGACGGTCCAGGATTACAAATAACACACCAAGTGACCTTCAACTTGATGCAAAATGATGAGCCAAATGCGATGATATACCTCTGTATAACATCATAACTGTCCATCGTTAAATGGTACCCTTTTCCGGTCTCTGTGCCAGGATAAAATTACACATGCTTAACAATTAATGGACCTAATACATCAACAACCGTTTTATTTCTAAATAAAACGTTCGTTGATGTTTTAGGACCATTAATTGTTTAGTGGGAAAAACAAACCCATCGTCGATCTCTAGCATGTTGACCTTATGAATTTCAAATACAAAGACCAAGCGCGAGTTCTCCCACGTATTCAAATACTACTTGAGATGTTAAGCGCGCCGTTACGACCGTCAAGCATCTTTATGCGAAGGGTATCTAGACATGCGCTTGAGATTGAGAAGCCTTCCAAGATGCTTCTATCGCTGCCATCGCGGCCGCCTCTCGGCTCGCAGAAATCGATAATTCCGGCCGCTGCCGAGGCTCAGTTTCTTGACGCTAATGGAGTTGCTGTTACTGGGCCGGAAGGACCCAGCAACTTCTCATCACTGACGACCAAACGATGAAGATGTTTTAATAAGATGTTCGCTAAGAGAATTCACACCGGGAGGCCAGTATAATTCACAAGACATTGTGACATCAGCCACGTATAGTTATATGTCGTAAGAAGCTAGACATACAAGCTATGCGAGCCTGCAGGATATAAAATGGTGCAATTTATAGCGCACGCACGTCAGATTATTTGAGCAGACATGAATGCCTATATGAGGAACACAAGAGCGAGTTTCAATATACAGAATACGAACAAATGAATCTATAAACGGTTCCCAATCTATTATTGATTTTGATTTACAACATCAAGGACAGGCGTGTTTGTGTGCGGGTGGTGCTCAGCACCAAGGACAGTTGTGTTTTTGTGTGTGTGTGGATGGTGTTCAGCACCAAGGACAGTTATATTTGTGCGTGTGGGTGGTCATTAGCACCAAGGACAGTTGTGTTTGTGCATGTGGATGGACAGTTGTGTCAGTTTGCCGGTGAAGGGTGTTCAGCACCAAAGACAGTTGTCTTTATTCGTGTGGGTGGTGTTTAGCACCAAATACAGTTGTGTCCTTTTACATGTGAATGGTGTTCAGCACCAAGGACAGTTGCGTCCTTTTGCGTGTAGATTGTGTTCAGCACCAAGGCCAGTTGAGTTTGTACGTGTAGATGGTGTTCAGCACCAAGGACAGTTGTGTTTGTGCGTGTGGATGGTGTTCAGCACCAAGGACAGTTGTGTTTGTGCGTGTGGATGATGTTCAGCACCAAGGACAGTCACTCCAAGATTCGGGATCGCGCGCAGAGCATGCCGGAAGGGCGTCCACTGATTAGCTCAAAACACAATTAAAAGCACTCAACGATCAATAAGCAGCTTAAGTCATGTTCGCTCAATGACTACCTGCTTTGATTCAAAATCGTCTTATTGCAAAAAAATTACTAGATTTTGTAGTGAATAGTCAATATCATTTGTCTAGTATCGAATGACAATCGTCGTTATTTTCCCCGAATCATGAAATATCAAATGAAAATTACACTTGTCGGAAATTATGAAAAAAGTTAAGAAAGAAAGCCAAAATAGAAAAGAAATATGAAGTGAAAATTGAAACACTAGTAAAAGACGAAAGGGACTATGAATGAGAAAATACAATTAGATAGAATTCAAAAGAAAAAAAGAAAACCTGAGCTGGCCTCCATATTCCTCTCTTACTGGACTTTCCCATTCCTGATGATCGTGTCAGATTCATCGATTCCACTCCAGAGGACCATAATCCTCCACCCGAGTAGCTGCAAATCACTGCAAGCGAAACAACCTCTCGCATCACCATCGTGACACCCTTACCAATTTCCCTCACCCCAATATCCCAGTAATCGTAATCTCCGCCCGCCTGCTAATATTGACTGTGGAATCCGGGTCGTGGTAGCGCTCATCGGAGAGAGCACGTCGCGGACGGCCTGATGGATAGCTGAGAGATACCGAGAGATGCTCGGCAAAACGGGGAACCTTAAGCTCCGGCCCCATGTCGGCCCGCAGTCGTCAGTAATGACAGAGAGAAAACACCAGCCTCGGGTGAAAATTGGAAGCGTTATTTTTCTTTTCTGCTTCACTGGAGCGAGCCTTTCATGTGCGAGGGATATAGTAACATGGCCTTTATGATTTGTGATACAAGAATACAAGAGCTAAGATTCTAGAAAAAGAAGACATGGCCCAAAGAAAAGATCCAAACAGCTTTAAGGAATCTTTAGGTAATGCTGTCATGTTCTTCTTACCTGGATATTTTGGGATCAATAATCAGTCTCTAACGACTGTATTCGATCAGTAATGTTCGTGCATTTGCGTAAATGATAAGAGAAATGGACTATCCTATAATGACGTTACCAATAATTCAACTTACAACCTATAGTGTATTTGCAACTTCGCACTCACGTGACTATGACGTAACAATTGTCCGCCATTTTGAATGGTTAAACCTGGATGTTGTCAGTTGAATTTGAAATCGCATAACTAATCAACAACAGTCATGCACGGAATCATGGAATACTGACACATTACACACGTACACAATACATAGATATCAGTAGATATGAGTTGGTAAAATACCTTATGACGGATTGAACAACTAAAAATGTACTCACAAGAATTTTTGACTGATTCGCTTAGTCTTCCTCAGCTTGCTTTCTGATCCAATCATTCTTGACACGTGACACAGTTTTATTCTCGTGTGACGTCGACAATGGGTCAAAGGTTGTTGGAGGTTGATACCGCCCCCCGTCTCAACATTATAGTCGAAATTATTCGGAATTGCCTAACACGTAAGGTATTTTAACAGGCGTCAAGTAAGGTGTTAAAAAAGGACGTCACTTGAGAGCAAAACTTAAATACTTATAGCTTCAAACACTTAACTTGATGTTATATAATCTCAAAAGAGTTTGTATAACGCTGCTGTGCACATTACTGAATAGTCTGTCAGATCAAGATTACCGGACGTTATCTGTCACATATGGTGCACAGATCAGGCCGTTAACACATCGAACTTTTGAAGAGCTTTGTCAAGTAACATCAAGCTACCCTGTGGAGTCAATGACTGGGCCGGATGGCAAGATGGATGGTCTGGAACAGACAGATTTTATATTTCTTTGTCTCATGTCTTAAACCTGAGATTCTTAGGGTATCTTTGGTCGTATTTACCATTCCTATCATCTGACAAGACCTGGGCAGAATCGACCTTTGCGTTCTTTAACCGGTTGCAAGAGGACGACGAAATTGCTAGCATTAGTATTCACCAGAAACGCGCATCTCCATGATGAAGATCGATGGATGGACTGGAAAACCTCCCAGGACGGGATCAGCAGACAGCTCAGTAAATTGCTTCGCTGTCGACTTCCCCGT
The DNA here is from genome assembly GCF_035083965.1 of Branchiostoma lanceolatum. NCBI lineage: Eukaryota > Metazoa > Chordata > Leptocardii > Amphioxiformes > Branchiostomatidae > Branchiostoma > Branchiostoma lanceolatum. The sequence continues at coordinate 28,120,111 of NC_089723.1, forward strand.
GTCCGCCTGCTTCCGGACTCCAGTACCCTGCGCACATCTCCGGGATTTTAGAGTAATATACGGTATTGATTTGATGAAAGTCGCCACAGACAAGCACATGAAATAGAGCCCTCGCAGACATGCAATCGTATAATCGTTTAATTCTTTTGCCCGTTGGCTACAAATGGAACGCCGGTGACACCCAGAAAAGTACTAAGAAGACATAACTAATACCCAACCCTAAACCGGTTTAACTCTATTTACTATGCTCGCAGATGCAACTACCTTGCGGTGTCTACAAATCAACTCATTGTCAAAACACAAGGCCAGATAAGCATTGAAGGTTGATAAAGACGAATTGTCAGTATATATCAGATTCTTAAGTTCTGCCTTCTTGAAAAACGACAAGAGGTCCCGATCAGGAGTTGATGTAGGCATCAGAGCTCTAAAAGTGATTGATGTGTGGGACAGATCTGGATTCAGATTCCAAGATTATCTAAATGATTAGAATTGAAGGCAGTGGCGGAGGATTTATGCATGCAGAGCTACAATCACTAGGAGATACATGTACAGGGAGTTTATAATTTGACCCGACGGTAAGTCAATAACTATTTGGGCAAAGGAACACTAGTTGGTGAAACGTGAGAGCTAGAGATCATGTCAGTGCGTGTTACGGTATTCACAATCTAAAAAAATATTCTCTTTGTGGCCAAGTTTTACCAGCTCTTCTCTTGAGATAAATTTTGTTATCTATTGAAAAGATGCGGTGTGCTGGTTGACGCTCAACTTAACAACAGTACCCTATTCAGACCGTTAGACACATTGCTTAAAGAATCTTTCTTCGGAGATCCTATCTCCGTCACATTTAAGAACATAACGATAGTTTTCAGTCTGCTATCATAGTGTGCCTTCACCAAAAAAAGAACCATCACGACCATTCCCATGCTGAGCAGTGAGGTTGAGCGCCATTTGCAGACGTAACCACCTGCGGCTTGCGAATCTCAACTGGCAGATCGCCATCAGCGCCAGCTTCTGCATCCCGGCTATTGATCAACTGAAAGCCATTCAGTGCGGAGCTGCATCCATTTTTTACCGGAGACAAAGCGCTCCGAGTATCGCAAGTATCGTTAAACATGCAGGAAACGTGCCAAGGATAACGGTCACAAATTTGGACCGACATGACGGTATCACCAATGTGCAATATAGTCAGTTTTAATCCAGTAGCTCCGGGTTGGTGCCGCCTCTTTGATACCTCATTGCATGGACGCTGAGCACCGGAATAACACCACGTCTGACTTTCCGTGGGGCACTCTTCCCACAGAACCTTCGTCTTTAGATAATCATCATTAAAGAAATAAACGCATTAGCTGAAATGTGCTATTACCCGATAGCTGGGTGAGCAAAAGGGTTACAGTATTGGACAAGCTAGAGGGGGTAAATTTGATTGACACACCATGGCACGGTCCCGAAATGTGTCCAGGTCCTTATGACCTCAGTCAAAATACTAGTAGGTATATGATTTCCTCGCCTCTAAGTCTTAGTGACAGGTCCGATGTACGGAATAGAATAGATGCGCACTCAAGCAATAGAAACATATTGGAATACTGCAGGGCTCTTAAATGTGATCACAACATTAATGCACGAAATGTGCACATGGCTCTTCAACGTCTCAAACTATTTCGTTGAATATAATTCAAAAATTATCTCTCAGTCCTTTATCACGCTATAAACGAGAATCTTATTGTATTAAAAACAGTACATATTGTCATATCTACATTTTAGGCGGAGAGAAGGGTCAATTCGTCGAGCACCCATCAACGCTCCAGAATCTAACGCGATCAATCTTAAACTTTGAAACGAACAACCGTTATTCCCTTGGTAACGCTGGAATGACTTAATGTCACTAATGTAAGAGTATGGCTAAATGATATGTAGAAACTAGACGGCAATGCTTGGAGACGCATGTGTCCATTCTCACTCAACATTTTAAAAGGAAGGGGATTATGGTGAACGCGGATAGGGGCTTTCCTACAGAACAGCCTTGCACTTGTTAAAGAGGAAGGCAGATGTCACCAGGAGAAACTTTTATGTTTCCCCTTGTACATAGTTATAACCGTTAATTAGAATAAAACAAAAGATTACAAGAAGCCAAGTGCCTACAAAATCCAGGTTCCTACAGAATCAAAGTGACTACAAAATCCAAGTGCCAAAAAAATTCAAGTGACTACGAAATACAAATGACTACAAAATCCAAGTGACTACAAAATCCAGGTGACTACAAAATCCAGGTGACTACAAAATCCAGGTGACTACAAAATCCAAGCGATAATTTCTTCTTATTTTATGGCTCCAGATCTTGTAATAGTATCTGAATCACAAATTGTAGACATAAACGGACGTCAGATTATCCATACCCGATGCCTAGTAACCATGACACGATGGCCATCAACAATGTTGATTGATGCAGTTGAAATTACCTAGTACCTGTTCATGCGATCGATAATCCGGCAATACTGGACCTTTACACTTAAAATGAATGTAACTTGGTTAAAAGAGCCCATACTGGATACAGATTATGCTGATTAGAACTTTCTTTGCATGATTGATGAGATACTGAATACGTATTGAATTTTGAATATTGTTCAGTTACCAGGCCGAACTCTTTGCAATAGCCCTCGGCTAGATGGGTAGCCATGGTTGTACTTTTTTACAGCCAAATAAATCAAATCAAATCAAATGAAATCAATTCAACAGATTCTCAAAAATTAATGAAATCCTCGAGCTCTTGTTTAATATATCTCGCCGTACAAATCCTTCGTATAATTGCAATTAGTAAATATCGCAATTATTGTAAATATACTACATTTTGATGTCAAGGCGAGGCTTCGGTTCGGACCATCGTTGATGACCTTAGTCCACAGCCCCGCATGATAAAGGTTATTACGGCAGTACTGACAAGAAAATAAAAGCCGTTTTGGCGCCATATCGCCCTGTCTTCTATCAGCCATCAAAAATCGTTATGTCGCCGACGATCTTAGCAGCGACACTACTCCATGCTACACTGCCTTACCAATTTCATCCAAGACTGGGCTCAGTGAGCGCTTTCTTCATATCTGAATACGTGCAAGTCTAGCATGAAATGTTTGTACAGGAGAAACAAACGACCGGTGCGGCCGGGATACAGCCCGCTAGTCAGGCAAACGTCGCCTTGTGATCCACAATACTTGTTGTGAGTTTCTGGCATTGCTTCGCTTCGAAGATATAAAAGGTGCAAATACAATGTAGTGTCAGCTCAGTCATCTTAGCAGTATGAAGTTTGTTCGCTTGATGGAGTGTTTAGAATTTAAGAAAATATTCTATAAGGGACCATCAAAAAGTGGTCACAATGGCCAGGTGGTCCTTATGCAGAGGTGGTCACCAGTACAGATTTGAATGTAACTACGTATATAGAGTATGGCGGTGTTACCAAAGTGCAGCTAGAAGAAGAAGAAGATGGAGAATATTATTGGTTGAAGAGTGAATGCGATGTTTTTCACCTATTATGAATAAACTAAGAGAACGTTTACCCTTATCAAAGAAGGGATGCACGGAAAAGACAGAGACTAAAGCTGCAAAACCTTCTGTACTCATCGCGCCATTTCATTGCCCTTTTTGCATCAGTACGATTGGTCTGCCGTGGAGCGTTCTCTCGCGAGAGCAGCCCAGCGGTGTAACGGTAGATAGATTGGGTTCGAGCGGGCAGGGCTTGACAGACGGACTGTCTGCTAGGGTTGGTTGGTTGTGGCCAGTTGGGATCGCCGCTGATTAACAGCACTTTCAGCAGATGACGCCGGGCATTGACAGCTAGCGCCGTGCGTATCGACCTGGGAGAAGGCGTCCTGATAATGCTGTACTTTATTACTGTACCAGCTCCGCGTAAAGTTGACTCTCTTAACAGACTACTGGTCCGAGAAGCGCTGAGGCTGTAAAGGCGTAATACTCTGACAGACTGTCTTCACCCTCGGACAACATCGACTGTCGTTGGGTGTGTTTTCGACTACTTATAAATTACACAACAAATTTTAAAAAACACGACGGAAGAAAAAAAAACTCAATTAAAAAAATGCATTTGTAACCCCCCTTCCATACGGTTCTTCTGGAATAGTCCCTAGTGTTTTATTACTGTGCGATCTCCGCGTTAAGTTGACTCTCTTAACAGACTACTGGTGTGAGAAGCGCTGAGGCTGTAAAGTGACACGAGGTGTAATATTCAGACAGACTCTTTCTCTGGACAACATCGGCCATCGTAGTGTGTATTTTCGACTAAACAATTACACAACACATTTAAAAGAAAAGACAAAAACATAACAGAAGAAAAAATGCATTTGAAAAACAAAGTCACTGTCATTTGTAACCGCTTTTCATATGGTTCTTCTGGAATATTCCCTAAAATGGCAGAGCAAAACTTAAAAAAAGGAGAATATGAGAGGAAAAGAGAACTACAGTTAAGAAGAGACTAACGCACCAGAATATGTGTGGTATAGAGATTAGACTGAGCTCTGAGAAATCGATAGAGTGCTGCCGAAGCTAGATAACCATCTGTCTGGGGCTGCTATTGAAATGGATTGGATCTTCCCTACAAATTGATTTCACCAAGATAAAGCGAAGTCCCACGCACGAAAAGGCTTGGCGAAAATGCGCGGCACGGAAAACGGCAGCGCGCCCACGTACACGGAGCTATTGATGAACGCATCTCACTGGACCCGCGACACGTTGGCGACCTCGCTGCGTCCTAAATTGGATTTGTTACCATGGAGTTAAGGAGTTTATAATAGAAATATCATGCAAAATGTACAAGTATTACTAAAAAGACAACGAACCACGCAAAGCGTAAAAGGATTCGTTTTTATCGATGAATTTCGTTGAGCGCGCTGTCAAATCGCCCGGTCGCAGCGAGGTCGCTAACGTGTCGCGGGACCAGTGAGGGATAGGGGCTTTGCCATGATGGGGAAACGGTAGGCACTGGCGTCAAAAGGGCTGTATCGAGCGAGTGTGCGGAATCTAAATCTGCAGTCTCCAGCGACGCGCTTGGTGCAAACGGATTCGGAGTAACAATATTGGAGGCTTAGAGGCTTGGAGGAGGGATGTATTGAAAAAAGGGATTTGCTGAAGAAAGTACGGCTGGGTCTTATGTGCGCGCAAATGGTTCTTAGCGTGTGTAGGTGTTGGCCTCCAAAGACATCAAGGGTGCGCAATGTGTTGTCAGGGGTGTGAATGTGTCAGGAATAGTTGATAAAGGCATTGAAATACTTATATTTATCATGCATACTTATACTTATGATATTATTTCCCGCATTACAAGCAATCAACTGCTCAAACGATTCAATCGTTTTCAGATGCTTAACGCGATACACAAAATCAAATTAAAAATCAGGAATAGATGAACCATGCTCAGAATTGCATGAAGATGATTGCAACGTTTGCGTAAAAGAAATATGAAGCATGGATTCATGCAAATTATCAAATCGATGTCCCAAATCCATAGATCATGAAATATTTGCCGTGAATCTAGAGTCAAGATGCATATTTATATTGCAAAAGTATGGTGTTATAATTAAACTTATGCTGTCTAACAAAGCTGGAATAATCTTGCTAAAAGTACATTGACTTAACATTTTAGTTATAAATTCATGCACACAAACGCAAATCAAATATCCTCAGTTCGCCTCTTTCCCTAGTACATTTGTGAGCAGTACCTCTGATGCGTAAAAGATATATATTTCTTCATTACAATAGGAATACACTCTCCTGACCTCCTTGCAACTACTAAACTTTGACAATCATAACCTCGCAAGGTTTTCCGCGGTGTTCGCACATAGACATACTACAGCCGCATAGCCAATGAGAACAGTGGAATTGGAAATCACGGGAGCCGATTGGTTGAGCGGGCCCTGTGCCCCATTTCAAGGCTGTGGAGCTCCGGAGACATGAGTATGCTGCCTTCCCCGTGACTGGAATACAACACGGTAATATCGGTGGATAGGGTGGGATGTAGGTCGCGCGTAACAGGATGAACCGCAAGCCACATTTGTATTGCAAAGCAAGAGGTGGACGGGAGGGTTATACATGTATTTGTTGATGAGAGGGAGGAGGGGGGGCAGCATGAAGAGTGTTGCTAAACTAAGGAATAAAACGAGTTCAAGAACAACGATTAACAAACAAAAAACATGCATTGCGACCAAGAGACAGTGGAGAATCATAATGACGACCTGCCTCAGTCTTAACTTATTAATCTATCTATTTGCAAAATCATACCCGAAGGGTAATTACACATACGGATAGTTATCACACGGTCCGGAACACCCGTATCAGGCCCAGGTATGACATAATAAATGTTAAATAATGGAGTACACACCACTTATGTCTAATCAACTATAGGGTACTACTAGGGTACTATTGTGGGGGTTGACTTCTTCTTTGAGGACAGTGGATACTTGCCCCATGCTCTGCATAATGAGTGGGTTTTGTGATTTAGTAGAAACGTGGTTTTTGGTGACCTCCGAAATGGTAAAAGCTCGGGGTAAGAAACTACATGCTCTTAAACGGTGGCAAATGTTTGACCATGCACGTGACCTTCGCCAGGAACCCACCTCTCCCACCCCCTCTCCGAATCAATGAGACAGAGCTGGTTGTTGTCCCGAGCCTCAAAGTGCTTGGTCTCCACATACAAAGTGACCTCCACTGGGATATACAGGTTAACGGCATGGCAGCAAAAGCGGGCAGAAAACTCTTCCTTCTTAAGCGGCTCAAGAAGTTTAACCTGCCCCAAGGTGATCTGGTAGCAATCTATATTGGCTACGTCAGGCCAATATTAGAGTACGCCGTCCCCGTATGGAACTCCGGCCTGACCAAACACCAGTCCGACCTACTAGAACGGCTGCAGAAAAGAGCGTGTCGCACCATCATGGGCAGCAGTTACAACGGATATTCACATGCGCTGGAACACCTCGGCCTGTCAACACTTGCTACCAGACGAGAACAACTGTGTCTGAAGTTCGCCAGATCCCTGTTGGACTCTGAGTTCAGGGATTGGCTGCCACCACCCAGGACTCAGATCACTGGCAGAGTGACTCGAAACAGCCATAAACTGAACTGCCCAAAAGCCAGAACGAACCGGTACTTGAACTCTAGCATACCGTACCTGACCCGCCTTATCAACCGATATGATCAATAATTGTCCTCTGTAAATATATAATCAAAATGTCGAGTTTATCCTGTGTCTTTCCTGCGAATTGAAATGACTGTTGAAGTCATACTTGATGTTTACATATGTATACGGCACCGGCTGTATTCTATACGATTTTAATAATTGTACATTGGTTTTACTTCAGCGCTATGCACTGCGACTGCCAATAAAATCATATTGTATCTTGTATCTTGTAATTGTGGCACCTGTTTAGAATAATTTGTGAAACTGAAATGCGGCGATGCTGCTGCTGCTGATAATGATGAAAGAGAACATACTGTACTGACATGTCAACACACCCATTCTTAATCATTCCCTTACAAATTTTGAACCTCTCCAAAATTCACGATCATCTTTGATACATAGACACGCATTAACCTGCACCGTGTGATGCATACATGTCACCGCTTACCTCGGTCCCTCGACCGAGTCTGGTCGTGAGGGCAAGTAGCCGCGGCGACTCTGGTGGGAAGACGCATTTTGCTTGTATATTTTGCTTCCTTCCTTCCTTCAACCAGAGTCGCCGCCTTATTTATTCAGCTACACAGATTTAAAATCTGTGAGGAGCCGACAACAGTAACCTGGTTTCTCTACAGGGCCGGCTCCTAAACAAATATACAATACAACTGACAATTGATATGAGAAAAGCTTAACATCTGAATAATACAATTATGAGAGCAAATAAAACAGTAATAAAAATATGTTACATGTATTTGAGTCTGATAATGGAAAACACTGCAAATAAAGATTTCCCTCATTAGTTATGCAAATTAAGTCCTAATTAGCATAATTTGCACTTCATTGTGTACATCTCTGTCTAAGCTGCCTGTATACTAAATATCATGGGAATCCATTGTTCCTTTGTTCAGTTATTCTCCTTAGAAGATTTTCACGATAACGTCCCTGCAGTTCCAAAGGAAGCTGCTAGAGGGCCCAAACCCACACCACGTCTTCATTACACCACAAGCTATCTGCCACCAAAAAAACAAGACCACAGCACGTCCAGGTCAAAAGATACAACTGCTGCGGTACCAAGGTCACATACCAGGGGGCCCAAAATCGACCTTGAATTTCGGCTTCACAACACCCGCCCCATACCAAATATCATTGTAATCCATCAAGAGGTTCTTGAGTTATGCTGACTACAGTAGTCCGGAAAAACACAAACAGACAAACAAACAAACAGACAGACAGACACACCCAAAACAATATCTCCATTTTTCATGGAGATAACTACAATAAAACTGGGTAATTAGAAATAGACAAGAGAAAAACAATAGGTACGACATCAAGTTGAAGGCATGTATCGTCCTACCAATGAACGCGTTCATGAGAACACACATGCCATCATTAAGGTTGTATACGGCCAAATTCTTTGCAAATGAGCCTTCACGACCACAACCATCAATACGGAGGGACTATTGCATTTGTGATTCCCCATCAAGATACATGTTTCCTCTTAGATACATGAAATCAATAGTATGTAGTACAGTCAGATATGTACTGGTGACCACCTCTGCATCTGGGGCTGTTCACTATATTCCCATCACATTCCAGCCGGTTCAAAGGTCATGGTCTAAATCACCACGGCCACGCAGTTGCACTGCTTTTGGTTATTTTTTCTCGATTTGGTTTCTAGCTTTACCCAGTTGACTCGCGAAAAAGGCGGTGAGAATCAGCCTTACGCGGACACTAATGGCCACTAGCGAGAGATCTAACTACACGGAGACCACACGCGTACGGGGAGCAATGCTCACTCGCACCAGGAGGTAAAGGCCTTATGGCTAGTATTTACGATCACGGCCATATCATGTCGTAAAGAAACGGCCGTTTTAAGACAGCCACATGAAGTGAAACTACACATTTACGACACGTTCCAAAATGCTGATGTTGGACACTTTACGACTCTTCCAGTGACGTGGAAGAGGACATTTTCTACCGTATCGTGATTCTTACATTACATATGTCACATTATGGTATTGACTGAATAAAACCAAGTGTAACCAAATATCAAACATTGGTGGTATTGGTAATAGTCTACGCCTCCCAATAAATATAGCCCGAGGCTATTGACAGGATGATCCTGTCAACATCGGAATAACTGCACTATTGACAGGAACCTATTGACAGTAGAAAAAATTCGCACCGTTGACAGGATCATTTTGTCAAAATTTGGACAACATTTCCGACAGTTGATGCTTTCTAGAACTTTTCCACAGTTTTCCAGTGTAATCGTCCTGTCAACGGTACGAATTTTCCCAACAGTGCGATCTTTTTGCTGTAGACAGGATCATCTTCCACGTCGACTTCCATAAATAAATGTAGAACGAGCAATGGTCTCATTGAAACGACACTTAACATATAAGATCATAAATATAACGTCCATATTGTAAATATCACATATTATTTCCCCATTCATCTCGTTGGAACGTTTGCTTCTTATTTTATCAATTATAAGTCGTGACGATTAGGATTCTTAAGATCCTGTGAGTGGCTTAGCTTGCTTCAGCCAGTGGTTCACAATCATAAATCCCGGCTGTTCAAATTACAAGATGAAGCCTCATGACATTTCTACATTAGGGTTTTAGAATGTTCTCTAAAAGCGAATACGGTGAAATTCCTTTTACATTTTCAAGACAACGTAAGTGATGAATTTCGCTATAATTCCAAACATGCTCGCAGCTGTATTCGAGATAAGATACGAAATTCGCCGTACTTCCTAATATGCAAAATCTATCTTTAATGAGTTTTATTCTGCGAAATGTGTGTCAAAATTGTTATCCGGCATTCATCAATTGTCAGTCAGTAAGACTCGAGTGTGTTGATACTCAATAAAAAAAGAATCCATTACTAAAAGTTAATGGGGTTCTGAAATGAAGCCTCAATTCACGGCAGTCAATGTGATTCAGGACTTAAAGAACGTGACACGGAGGGTGAAGTCAGTGGTCTATGTATGATGTACTTTCCCCGCATGTCAATACCGCATATGAAATAGAATAAAGCATGCAGGTATACCCTAATGTTCGTGACTTGTAAGAATAAATAGCATATATATCATGAATTCGGCCTTCAAAGGTCTAGCTATTCCGGAACCAGAGTCTCGCAAAATATCTACCTCCTTTAAGCAGTAATCTGGTCTAATTCAACATTCTGCGTCCTTTACTTATATCTTAATAACATTAAATCCTTGTCAGTTATTGCCGTAGGCATGGGATGGATTTGCATCAACGTCAAGGTGTCGGGTCGCTGTATTGGTTTTTATCGATCTTACACGTGGAGTGAAGAACAGTTACTGTGTAAATGGCCACATGAGCTATTACGCATATTTACAAGGATGGAAGACTGAATAAGTAAGCACTCTGATGCTACGTTTCTAGTTTTTCTAGAAGAACTTAATTTTGCGCATTATGAAGACAAACAGTTCATGTTTAGTTGCAGTAGTAATTTGTCCTCGATGACTGTCAATCTGATACATAAGAAATATCTGCTTAAATTAGTAGCTTACGGGAGGCATTTTTGCCCTGTTTACGATTAGAACGCGTTGTAAGAGTTGGAGAAGAATCCCTACAAATAGTACAAGGTGAGTTAATAAGAGCTGCAATTTGTTCCCGCGCGACTGGCAGTAATACCTGCTCAAATTTGTAGTCTACGGTAGGCATTTTTTGTACGGCTTAAGAACGTCTTGTAAAAGTTAGTCGGAAAGTTAGTCGGAGAAGCATTCCCACAATAAGACACACAGTTCAGGGTGAGTCAATAAGAGCTGCAATTCGTTCCCACGTGACTGTCACTGACTGATACATAAGGAATATCTGCTTGAATTTGCAATTTACGTTGGACGTAGTACGTCCTGAGAATGGAAGAAAGCAGAACAGCGAAGAAGATCCTAGAATGGAAGTCACACGATGGAAGAAGAAGTAGGGGGAGGCCAAGGCTGAAGTGGAAGATGAATTCGAATGTAGAAAAAGTCCTCGAAACCATGGGAAGCTCCTGGTATAGAGCCAAGAGAGAAGCACAAGACCGAGGAAAGTGGAAATGGACGGCCTGATGTGCCTCAAAGGCACGGGAAGTACTAAGGTGCTAAGGTGCAGGTTACAATTAGAACGCTTTGTAAAAGTTAGTCAGATAAGGGAACCCTTTCAAAGTCTACCCAACATCTCTGAACTAGGCGACGTCGATCAAAATCGCCCGGGCAGCATGCAGAGCGCATCGCCACCCGGAGAGACAACGTAAGAATATGGAGATTTACCCCCCTATCCACCTCAACTATGCAGGCCTTTGAGAAGTTGTTAAGCCAGAAGGAAAAAATCAATATGGCAGAAAGAGATGGATACGTGGCGTTGATTTGAAACAAGTTGCTGGTATAGACGGCTTGTGTTTCACACAAGGCCAAAAGCTACGCCTGGTGAACTTATTCTGCAACTGGAGGTAACTACATGTATAGGTGTAGTAAGCTTTAGGTTTGCTTCATTTACAGCAGGAGTACGGTGTTGATACAACATCATGAAAGATACAAACGCTTGGTAAATGTGTTAATGAAAGATGCAAATGCTTGGAAAATATGTTAAAGCTTGAAAGATTGTCTGGAGATTTTGCTGGACGACATTATGGCACATTAAATATGCAAGGTATGTTAGGCTCCAACATGCACCAGGACGACACTGTGCAAACTTACACATTACACTGAAGACAGACCTCAATCACAGAGTATTAGCACTAGGTCCTCTAACAGCAACAATAAAGCGAGCTTAGGGAGCTAACAAGACGCAGTGAACAAACATTAAAGGAAGATCTAGAACGATTGCAACTGCAGGGCGTTTCAACGGCAGCAGATGCAGAACCAGTGGATGATGATGATGATGATGTGACTAGCTCTGCGTAAGAATCATCAACGAGATTAGATGTGTGTTACGTCACTGCAACCTAAATGAAATAGAATATCCGGACATCATGTCACCCATCTCTCTCCGTAAGTCCGGTTCAACATCACATACGTGTTGGGAATCCGGAAATGATACTATGTTGGTTACATTTTGAGTTTAGAAAAGTCCTTTACGGTCCTCCGTTTCCGTGGTATATTGGAAGTTTGTTTCGAATTCCGGTCGACAAGGAGGATGACATCAGGTGAAGTCTCTACCTGTTTGTACTATTTTTATAAAGCAAACAGAAGTGAAATATTTTCAGACAAGAAGATGACGCACCCAAGTCAAGTCAACTTAAATCAGCGCCACCATCAGACAAAAAGATGATTAAGTAAGAAAGATAAATATACTGATACGTTGATGAAGGGTAGACATCGAGGTAATGAGATACGCCAAATCACAGTTACTCAAGCAACTGAATACAATTTTGGAACAGACGAATATATACATATTGATAACGTTGGGTAACATAAATTCGGGATTTTTCCGATAATGGTTGACTGAAATCAATCTAGCAGAACAATAAACCATCCTTTTTTTCTATAATTCTGTCAGTATCATGTACTATCTTTGCACTAATCATATATATGGTAGATTTTGTCTCTAGTCGTGCTGACACCATAATATTTCAACTTGAAACTACCGTCCGCCGCACGCACAATAAAGGTGCTGTCGGACAGGGGGGCACATTAATTCGGGAGAGAAGATTCGTCTTGAATATCTTACCGCTAATCACATTTTATACAGCAGCTATTCGTTCCATCCTTGGCTTGAGGAGAGTGCTATGGATATAGACGTGTCCAAGTAAAAAAAATACACGAAAAAACGGCCGTACCGCACACATCAGGCCAGTTCGGGAACAACCCGTGTGTTGAGTCGGTAGAACTTCACTCAAAGTCGGCCCATCGTCATCATCGGGCAACGTGTAACGTTACATTATTCATGGAAAGTTAGCTGGATGCCGTAGCAATGGTAATACTACTATGTCCATGTGTTCCTTGTTGTGTTAGGGGCAAACTATGAGGAAAATATCTTCCTCAGTCCACTATCACACGCAGCATTTAGACAAAAAAGTGTTCCTCACAAACCTTTGTCGTCTGCTTGACAACAGGATTCTGGTTAACAATATGGCGGCGGGAAAATACACGTGCCGTAGGTTGTAGCAACAGAGAGGAGTTTTGATGATTGATCACACTTAGAATCCAGTTGCAGGTTAGCAAAAGAGATTGTAATAAGTTGTCTTATAAATAATTGTGTTTAGCAGGCAGGAGATGTGACATTTGTCTTATAAACCAGCGAACAACCGTGCTGGGTGATTCTCCCACGAAGCCCCCAGACTCTGTCAATAAGGGACGGAGAGTTTTTGACGTCGCCAACTTCTTATGCATGGTTTTCGAAGCTTTTCAGCCAGTGTTCTGAATACGTTAGTCTATCTGCTTTGCATTGCTGGCGTTATAACTGATTTTGCATGTAGCACATATCCCTAAATACGCCGTTTTCGAAAAATCGCGAATTTAAGTACCCCGCGAATTTATGTTACCCAACGTTACATAAACAGAGAAACGGAGAGATAAATGTATGCAATCAAAGCATCGATTAAGGGTCCTATTTTGCTTCGAGGGCGTAAATCCTACTTCATACCTGGTTGCGCCGGTGGCACATGTAGACAGACCCTGACCAATGAATTCAGTTCTTCACTTCCCCAAGAATCTAAGCCCCTATCTCACTGGACCCACAGCACGTTGACGACCTCACTGCGACTGAGCGATTTGACAGCGCGCTCAACGAGTATCATCGATAAAAAAACGAATCTCTTTACACTTTGTGTGTTTGTTTTGTTGTCTTTCTAGTTTTGTAAAGTTTGCTTGGCATTCCCATTACAAAGTCAAGGGTAAGACGAATCTAATTTAGCGAGGTCGCTAACGTGTTGCGGGTCCAGTGAGAGTGGGGCATTAGACTTCGCGAAACGGAGCAGTGGATCCACCGTGGACCTGCTGGATTGATGACACGCGGAAGAGAGATTTACCGTCAACCCGGAGACTGGAGCGATAACTCGGGAAAAACAGATGATGCCCAGAGCTTTGCCTGGCATTATCGAGAGATGGTGCTATCAGTTAGGGGATTTTCCCGGCAGAACAGCAAATCCGTTCGGCGTGAATTTGGGTGGTGTCCGCAAAATTCCATCACTTTTTCACTGGGAATGGGGATTAGGTTATTAGGCATTACGTTGTGGTATGGGGGATGTGTACACGACTTTGGGGTTGGATGGACGCCTAACAACTACCATTGGAGAGTTATGATGGAAACTGCGCGGCCACAAGCTTTATCTCCTACAAAAGGTAGATATATGGCACTGTGGTTTGATCGTGACTTAGGAGCTCGTGAAGCGGTAAAGGCCCCCTCTCATTGGGCTGCGGTACTGTGGCGGTAGCGTGCGGTAGCTTGGAAATGGATACCTCCGCAGTGCCGTGCACAGACCTCAGCGTACCGTCCTAGTGACGTCTCAGTGCCGTACCAGTGCCGGTCCACACCGCCGGCGTGCCGGTTGAAATGGCGATTTTTTTCAAATTTTGAAAAAAAACCGCAAGTGGCAAAGTGCCGCGCGCTAGCCGGGAGCTTACCGCGCGCGCTATTGTATAGAAAGTGATATGTCAGTTTCAAGGTTATACGTATATTCTATAACATGTTACCTTTGTTGCACCAAGTGTCATAAGTGAAAATCCTTTTATCATTTGAAATCAGTTTTTGATGCATTTTTTATTGATTCTGCATTGTATTTTGATCCATTAACAGCTAGCACTGAGATTTCTGATTAATTGAAATCACTACCATCAAAATACAATCGGTTCATTTCCCTAGCTATTGATCTGTTTAAGAGTTTGGTTAAACCTATTTTACTACATTGTAGTGAGGTTGATGATTGTAGCTGTAGAACTTCTGATATTTTCATTGGGATATTGTTTTATCACACTTAAAATTATATCATTGTACATTTATTCCAGTACGGAAGTTGGTAGACTAGTCGCTCAGGAAAGGAATCAGACCAATCGTCTACATGCACTCGCCCCGCTCTTGTGCCATTCAAGAAATACAGTACAGTGATAAACTGAACTTGATATACCAGTCAGACACTGTATCGCAAATTCTACTCAATGTATCGCCGTAAGGGGTGAATTGGAGGAATTCCTATTGATCGTTGATAGTCAAACACAGTTGATTAGATACTCTCGCCAAGATTGAATAATTTACCTTCTAACAGGATTATTTAAAAAACATACGACACTTCATCATTCGAAGAAGAAAATGACTGTCAATACCAACCGTTTTGGATATACATTTAAAGAAAGTGTGAAACTCACGTTTCTCCCTGGCTGTAGGGAACCACTTAGAAATATTAGTAAACTCCACACATTTCATAAAATCAAAAATCACTTTAGCAGGGAAGACTTTATCACATCAATTCATAATAAACTGTTTGTAAGACGTAACTACACTGAGAATCAGCGCACGTTATCTAGAAGTTGAAAAGGATCGACACAACAACACACCAGGCACTCACAGATTGTGTCCCACATGTAACGAAAATATTGAAGATAAATTGCAATTTGTGATGGCCATGGCCTGTCCCACTTATGGCAAAGAGAGAGATGCGCTGCAAAGTATTACTACTAAGACTAACTTCACCATATCTGGTACACAAAACGATGTATTGTTGTCATGTCCAACTCTTATACCACCTACATAGGTCAATTTCATTATACTCCATCCTAAAAGCGAGGGAAAAAATAATCCATACATGGCTTTATTGTAATTCATACACTGTTATCGATAATGTTTTGTACTTTTAATTGTAGGATAGGTTAGCCTTGCAGTATTGTTGATTTAGTGCCATATATTGTACCATATACGATTGTCGAACAATAAAATTCATTCAATAACTTGCTCATCTAGGCTTCAAACGCAAATGCGCCGCACGTCAGTGAAGGCCCCCTCTCACTGGGCTCCGGCACTGTGGCGGCACTGCCACGGCAGATTTTTACGGCACCGTCGCGTTTCTTTCACCAATTTTCATTTGCACTCTCACTGACGTGCGGCGCATTTGCGTTTGAAGCCAAGATGAGCAAGTTATTGAATGAACTTTATTGTTCGACAATCGTATATGGTACAACATATGGCACTAACTTCAACAATACTGCAAGGTTAACCTATCCTACAATTATAAGTACGCAACATTATCGATAACAATGTATGAATTACAATAAAGCCATGTATGTATTATTTTCCCCTCGCTTTTAGGATGAAGTATAATGAAGTTGACCTATGTAGGTGGTATAGGAAGTTGGACATGACAACAGTACATGGGACATATCGTTCTGTGTACCAGATAGGGTGAAGTTTGTCTTAGTAGTAATACTTTGTAACAGCGCACCTGTCTCTTTGCCATAAGTGGGACAGGCCATGGCCATCACAAATTGAAATTTATCTTCAATATTTTCATTACATGTGGGACACAATCTGTGAGTGCCTGGTGTGTTGTGGTGTCGATCCTTTTCAACTCCTAGACAACGTGCGCTGATTCTCAGTGTAGTTATGCTTATTGGTTTATTATGATTTGATGTGATATAGTCTTCCCTACCAAAGTGATTTTTTTATTCTATAATGTTTGTGGAGTTTACTAATATTTCTAAGTGGTTCCCTACAGCCAGGGAGAAACGTGAGTTTCACACTTTCTTTAAATGTATATCCAAAACGGTTGGTATTAACTGCGGGGCTAAGCCAAACATGTCTACATAGTATGTCCTGAATGTGAGTAGCCCAGGCATTTTCTTCTTCGAATGATGAAGTGTCGTATGTTTTTTAATGATCCTGTTAGTAGGTATATTATTTAATCTTAGCGAGAGTATCTAATCAACTGTGTTTGACTATCAACGATCAATAGAAATTCTTCTAATTCACCCCTTACGGTGAAACATTGAGTAAAATTTGCGATGCAGTGCCTGACTAGTATATCAAGTTCAGTTTATCACTGTATTTCTTGAATGGCACAAGAGCAGAGCGCATGTAGACGAGTGGTCTGATTCCTTTCCAGAGCGACTAGTCTATCAACTTCCGTACTGGAATAAATGTACAATGCCGAGATCTAATTCTCAGTGGGATTAAGTAATATCCCAATGAAAATATCAGAACATCTACAGCTACAATCCTCAACCTCACTACAATGCAGTAAATTAGGTTCAACCAAACTCTTAAACAGATCAATAGCTAGGGAAATTGACCGATTGCAGTCTGATGGTAGTGCTTTCAATTAATCAGAAATCGCAGTGCTGTCAATGGATCAAAAATACAATGCAAACTTTTTTTTTAAATGCATCAAAAATTGATTTCAAGTGATAAAAGGATTTCCACTTATGACACTTGGTTCAATAAAGGTAACATGTTATAGAATATACGTATAACCTTGATAACATATCACTTTTACACAATAGCGCGCGCGGTGAGCTCCCGGTAAGCTCCCGGCGAGCGGGCGGCACTTTGCCACTTGCGTTTTTTTTCAAATTTTGAAAAAAATCGCCATTTCAACCGGCACGCCAGCGGTGTGGACCGGCACTGGTACGGCACTGAGACGTCACTAGGACGGTACGCTGAGGTCTGTGCACGGCACTGCGGCGGTAGCCATTTCCACGCTACCGCACGCTACCGCCACAGTGCCGCAGCTCAATGAGAGGGGGCCTTGAGAGTGCAAATGAGAATTGGTGAAAGAAACGCGACGGTGCCGTAAAAATCTGCCGTGGCAGTGCCGCCGCAGTGCTGGAGCCCAATGAGAGGGGGCCTTAAAGAGTTGCAGGGCTCTGATGGCTCTTAAGTTATAAGTTCACCTTAAGTGAGCCTATGTAACGTACTTGTAATAAAAATACAAAACTCTAAGAATTCCCTGTCAACTGATCAACATTAAAATGATCGACAGAGAGCGCCCTAGGTTCAGAAATGCCGATTGAATACATATAATGAAAGGAGTATGTAGCAGGAAAAAAACACCAACGAGTTCACTGCGACTCGGTTTCTCGACGTCTGTAATCTGCTGTGGTGCAAGCAGTCAGTAGTCGGCTCCAACCGTTGTCTACTTTATCAAACTACGTATACATGTACGTGTACGGTATTTTTCATGTGTGCTACCATTCAAATGTTATCTATTTAATTTCGAAGGCAGGACATCGTATAGAAAATATCACTTGTCTGCGTTTAATGGGATAATCTGATAAGATTACAGTTTGACAGACAAAAATGAGACAGTAACAAACTAAGTCCCATTTCAGCCTGCGTTGCTAGATGAGACAGAATTGGCGGAGAAAATACGAAAACCGTGGTGCAGTATGCGTCTTTTCTGTTCGTAAGGGCCCTTTCGCACTTGTGCGTTTATTCAAGTTCGCCTGAGTTCCGCAGTAACATCTTTTTGTTTTAAGTAAATTTTGCGGGGAGGAAGTTGTTTTCTACTTTGACCCACCGTTGAGCAGTCTAGTTATCAAACCAAAGCCATTAATTCTTCGGCTGCAAACTTAACCTAAACCAAAAACATGTTAATACGCAACTCCTGCGCACTTGAATATACGCAGAAGTGTGACAGGGGCTTTACAGCCCCATTCCACTAGGGCGGCAACTTTGCTGCGACCGAGCGGTTTGACAGAGCTTTTCATAGATAAAAACGAACATTTCTACGCTTTTTGGGTTTGTTGTCTTTCCAGTCGTACCTGTATCTTTTACACAAACCTAGGCCGCAGTGCGATCGCTGTCTACTGCAATGGGGGCTTTTACAGTCGAGTACGAAACCCTCTGCCGTTGCCGTGCCGCTCCTGAAAAGCTAATTCCCGACAAGTTGCTGAGTTAAACGCCCGGCAGCCCCGCGATGTGCCATCCATCTCTGCCAGCTGCGCCCTGCTATCTTGGCGCCTAATTTGTACCGCCAAATGCAATCAGAAGCTCTCCGTGGAAAACGGCAAATCTCCTACATTTATCAAACTTTGATGATTCGCGTTCGGGGGGCGCGAGGTGAGGAACCTGGCGGATATCCTCAAGGTTGAATCAGACGATAAAAAGAAGAGGGGCCGGAGAGCGATTAGACGTTTCGCCGTCATCTCGCAAGCTTCTTTAATTGGATTTTGATAAACTTCACTTCTTCAATGCTCTCATCAACTTAGAAAGTGGTAATGCCGATGCGGCGGTCTATCAGGCCACAAATTTTCTTCCATGCCTCTTGGCGTTCACTGTCGACATCGTCCATCAAATCCCGTTATCCCGATGTAGTAAACATTGTCCAGCGGTACGGGTATACACGATGCAATTGTAATGTATAAATATTTAAGAGGCTAGAACACATCAAGTAAAATTCAGCACCATACCCACTAACATGCTACGACTACGGTTGGAAAAAAAGTTCACCACAGTCGACATTAGAAACCATCGCAAAGGGCGAGATATTAAATTTCGGTGTCAGTGTTCCTCAAATGTAGCGTCACCTCTTTCCGTGGTAGATCCATCAATAGGTACATCAGTCCATCGTACGGTGATGCCGGGAATACTAATGATTGTAAGAGCGTGTATGGGATACACGTGCGAGGATATAGATTTCCCATCACAAAGTCCCAATGGACAGACTATGTGATAGGAATTCCCAGTAAATGCCGAATCTTAAAACGCCACGCATAAAACCAGAGGCACCACGTTGGCTATGGCGCGAGCGGTTATTCGGGAGGAAGCCAATATTATGTCCCTGCAATATATATCCAAACACTGCACTGTCCAGTCATTCAAATTCTAAACCTCTCTCTAAAGCTACCACAAAGCTTTCGTAAGAAAAATTAAAAACAATAGCACCAAATTTCTCCAAAACGCAGAAGCCGATGCTTCTGGTGTTTTAACGTTCTGTCATGAATTACAAGAATCTGTGCGCAAAAATGTACACCACAGATGTTTCTTTATAATTCTATGGCTTACTATGCATGGCACAGGACACACGAACATGGTAAAAAATACACTTTTTATACATATAACGAGGTACGCATCAGTATCTTTAATATTGAGCTTAGTCATCACCGTTACAATTTGATATTATCAACATATTTCTAGTGCCCATCTTTGTGGCATTAGTCTCCACAAGATGGCATCTCCATCTGTTCACAGATTACTCATATCGATCCACCCTTCTTCAATTTTCCCAAGAAGATTCTCTTTGTATTGAATCATGGTGCTTCTAATCATCAACTGTTAAGGTTGAGGGATCAACATAACAAGGAAGCTCTCCTGTTACTTTCTGGACTAACATAGCTATACAGTAACATCATCAAAGTTTGACTAAGAATTAGCAGTCTCTCTAGCTTGGGTACAATCTTCCACAGTGTACTGCCGGTTCATTCTTTTTGCTTCATGCATGGTTAAGCCCCGGTCACACTAAACTCACGTCGTACCTACGATGCACGTACGATGCATTTCCCGTACAACGCAGGTAAATCGCAGGTAAATCGTAGGTAAAATCAGCTATCGCAGAGCGTCGGGCAATGTTCAAAATTTCATCCAACGTCGTACGATTTTTATAGCCTCATATTTAGGCTTTATTGCGGCCTTTTTATCTAATGATGAGGTGACGAATTCATAAATTTCGACCATGTTCTGATGGTTTCAGTTACCCTGATGTATTGCCGATGCTGATGCAAATTGTAACCATCATAAGACAATAGCAACCAGAAAACAGTACGCCCGTAGAATAGCCTGCTTCCAAGTTTAGATTTTCTACGTGTCAGGTCCAGAACCAGGCGCATATAATTGTTTTATGTCTGTATACACCTGGGTTTATAATTAGATCATACCTCAGTCCTATCCTGTCTCTATTTTCAGTGTCAGTTTTTGTTTGACGCTTTATGCCTATCATGTGCTTTCTTTTTGATGGACAAAACAACTGGCCTGTCATATTCTTTCTCTGGGCCATCCGCAAACTGTTCTCTTGGCAAACTAAAAGTTGAGACAGGATGGGACTGAGGTCTGATTCAATTATGAACCCACGTGTGTATAGCCATGAAACAATCGTATGCATCACCTGCGCGCGATACTTGATCTGACACGTGGAAAATCATAGCCTTGAAAGCAGGCTCTTCAGTGGGCGCGCTGTACAACGGTTGTCAATGCGCTCTGGTGGCTGCACTTTTCAACAACATCGACAATATCAGGGAAAACTGAAACCATCAGAAAACGATCGAAATGCATACATTTTTCACCTCATTGGTATAAAAAGAAGGCCGTAGTGAAGTCTGTATTGGGGGCAATAAAAATCGTACGGCGACGGAGGGAAAATTTTGAACATGTTCAAAATCATCTTTAGCTGTATTTTTCGACGTAGGACTCTCGGCGATGGCTACTTTTACGTGCGATTTACCTGCGATTGACCTGCGATTGACCTAGGTACACTAAAAAAAACCATCGTACGATGTACCTACGTTATATGTGACCACCACTTTGTATGTGTTAACTATTGCACCCGGTTTTTCCCAAACGTACGACGTACGGCGCTGTCATGACGGAAGAAACCCCATCGCAGGTACGACGTGAGTTTAGTGTGACCATAGCTTTAAATAGCAAGAAAAAAGAATGAGCCAGTGGTAAACTACAGAGAACGGTACCCAGGTTACAGTCTTGCATCCAGGTACTTAGTACTAAATCTCCTGTCTTCATCTACTCTCTTTCTTGAATAACCCATTTTAGCCATCCTAACAAAACAAGCATTCATCAAACCTTCAATTGAGAAACATGTTATGAAGGAGCATTTCATAGCTAAATGGAAAAAACAAAAATGATTTTTTTGATTGCCAATAATAACTTATTACAGTCACCGACTGCACTTCTCTTTCAGCAACAGGACATATGAATATTGCTTGATGTCTTGGTTCCCAAACAGGTGATGTTGTGTACTGTAGTATACATGAGAATGCATGCAGTGCTCTCCACATAAACTGTGTACATATACATGTCCAAGTCTACAGAAGGCCGGTGGTCCATGACATAATGGCAGTTTTAGAAGACCTTCCTGTTGACCGGCCTCAGCCCCTTCTTGGCTGCCTTGTGAGTGGTGGGATCCAGTCTCCCTGTGGTGTCAACACAGTTGTCGTGTAAAACAACACTCAAGTATTGTACACACTGTACATAATAGAATCAAATCAAAACTAAACAAGAGCTACCTACTACTAAAAATCATGACAATAGCTTGTCCAGAACATGAGCAATCAAAACTGGAAGTTACGCTGCAGTACCATTACGATCTGCAAGGGGCCCAAAAATTGGATAATTTTGAGGTCTCATCAAGACCTACCCACATACCAAATATCAAGACTATTCATCAAGGCATTCTCAAGTTATTGTATTGAAATGTGATCACAAACAATGAAAAAAACGAATAATCAAACAAGCAAACAGAGACACAGACACATGCAACCGAAAACATGGCGAAGGTACTATTAACTAGACTAGAAATCAGGATTTTAAGGAAAGAAAAATAAAATTAGCTTTGCATTTTGAGCCTGTAGATTTTAAGTCAATAAACCTAACAACAACCATGCCATAATAGAAGCCCCTACTACTTATCTATCACCATTGTTGCGAAGAAACTTGCACAAAGCTCTTGCCTTGACACTTGACACATACTAAGTAATCTAGAGAGCAGGATTGCACTGTTAAGCTTTGTTCACACAGGTGACAACTGGAGCCATGAAGGTAGAACTAAGCAGGTAATAGCTGCGGTTAGCTGTCAACATCTTTACTCTCACTGATTGAGCCTCACTAATGGATGACTTTCCAATTTGAGAGGGTGAGCTGGCAGTCGGCCAGTCTATGTAAACACAGGGGTGGTGTTAGATAGCTGTGGCCGACCTCAAGGTTACCTTGGGAGTCTCAAGGTTTTGGCCAAGGGGGTCATTCACTGGCGTGGAAAACAAGATAATACAATAGACTTCACCAAAAGGGTGCTAAATATCTGTCAACGGTAATGGTTTTACTGATGACGTTTGTTTTATGATTTTCACCAGCGCAGTTGTAAGAAGAGTGGTATGGGAATGATGGGTCCCACAGAACTGAGCATTGTTTATGTGTCACAGATGAAGGTATGTAAGGCCAGGGCCACATGGTACTTCTTGATTAAATTTTACTTACTTACTTACTTACTGCCCTTTATGCCTCCCGGCATGTAGGGCAGCAACAAAAGTTTGCCAGTTCCTTCAGTCCTGGGCAACGCTCTGGATGCTGTTCCAGGTGTGGCCAAAGCACTTCAGTTCTCCTGCTACTGTTCGTCGCCATGTGTTTTTTGGTCTGATTAAATTTTAGGTTTCCATAAACACTGCTGAACTGCTATTTCCTAGAGCACCTTGACCAAAGTAAAGCAGGGAGTAGAGTGCCCCTACCTAATTTCAACTAGAGGAAGTGCGGTACCACTCTTTGTCATTCTGATGAAGACTTTTGAATAAGAGGTTGAAACGGGTAAATCGTTGTGTCTCAGCCGTCATCCTTCTGACGCCCAACCGACTACATAAACACTGCTGATGTTATGGTCAATACCAAACTCATATGCTACTGTGAGTCGACCAATCATCCAAAAGAAAACTTATAAACTAGTTCCCAAGATACACGCAAAAACAGTTTTACTATCAGCCCAAAATGTAACAATTTCTTCATTAGATCAAGACCAAACTGCATGTACTAAATATCATTACAATCCACTCATATCTTCTTCAGTTATGCTGCCCACACAGAAAGAAAGAAAGACAAAAAAGAAAGAAATAAACAAACAAACAGACCAGTAAAATAACCTTCTTGGTGAAGGTAATGAAAGTTAAGGCACCATTTGTAACTAAATAGTACTATTAATACAGGAGCTAGCTCAAGAATTGGAATACCTTTCTACCGACAAGCACCTTTCTGCTGATAGGCAATACGGCAATACACTGGCAGCTGCTTATACATTACCATTTCATACAAATTATACAGCACAGCACTATGATTTGCAACACCAAGACACCCCATGTGATTGTGAGGCTAAACATCTGACAAGGGTTTGTGTAATTAATGCAAGCTAACAAATAGGAGGATTACCTTGACATACCGTGCAATTTTCAGGTAAAGGCACTTCAATCTAATTCAATAAATCTTGCAAATGGAGTGTGCATTATTCAACCATCTTTATTCTACAGCAGGGGATAGTGCTGTCAATTTAATACTTTAAAACATCATTTATGCCTTTGACATTCAGCATTTTATCTGGTAGCCCAGCCCCTTATGCTGTGACCTTGAGAGAACACGCACACACCGCCTCAGGCACCGCAGCAAATCCTTTCCTCCTGTATGACCTTACCCTTCACTCTTGGACTCCTCTAGTCCCACTAGATCTGCTTTCCATATGGATTTACAACTAATGCAGAAATGTCTTTATTTTGGCAAGCCTCCATGGATATAACAGGCAAGCCCCCGAACAAGAATGAATGTTCCATAGAGATGCTATCTTCCCCCATGTCCAACAAAGATAAATGATTACTACAGTAAACTCAAACGTTCCCCATGCATCCTAACCACCCACAGATAAAAGCATGCGGGGCCGGGTCTGAATTTGAATGTAAATCTTACCAACTGTAGCCTGAGAAGTATTGTTAACAATAGGAAGGACACATACAGGTAACCAGTAACTGTGAACAACATGTGGAATATGCTAGACGATGCTAGACGTTGTGCCATATTAAATCATTTGGGTTCTTGCCATAATCAATATTGCTGAAAGGGGTGAGATGAAGCAGGCTTGTACTAACATCAGCGGTAGATAGTCTGTCTGCTACTCCCTGAAGACTGCATAAATTATCTCCAAGCAGATGTAGGGCGCAGCTCAGTGTTTTACACTGTACTGTAGTAGTAGTCTTTGCAGCAGTAGTGTTACAACTGTATAGTGGTCTGGGCATATAGCTCTTCATCTCCTACCACATTTGTACATCTTTCAACAAATGTGACAGGAGGATGCAACGCACTATCTGTGCCGACCGCTAGAAAAATGTACAAAATGCCATCTACAATGTAAGTATGCATAATACACTGAGCTGGACCCAACATCTGCTTGGATATCATGCATACAGAGGTGTCTTTTCTTTGTCAACTTAGCAATGCCTGACGGAAGTATTAACTAACAAAATACATCCAGTCAACAGAGGTCTTCTAAGCCTATCTGTCAGCTGGAAAATCTTAGTTGAAAAATATCTTTCAATCTGAACATGTCACAACTTTGAAGACAACAGGGTATAAAATGACAAGATTTAGTCTGTTTATCATATCAAAAGTATATTTAGTCCTGACTTTTTTGAGATGAGACCTACACAGAATTTTATAATTTATAGGGCAAGGTCTTAAAACCAGACCAAAATCTGCAGCAGTGAAAATCTTTGTGTGTGTCGTAACCACTCTTACCAGATGATCATTATTGTAAGACTTTGTTCACCAACCCAATATTCATGCTCACTTTACAAGACCAGGTAAATACAGCACATACAATACAATACATTAACTATTGTCTTTGTCTTCCAAATGTCTTTTTAAATATAATCAAATTATACATTATTGCATTAGGATATCATTGATGGATCTTTTATGCATAGTATCTTTGTCTTCTTGTAGAATATAGCGATGTGTTCATCATGTCAACAAGCCTGTATTTCATGATGTTCATCATTATTTAAATGATACAAAGTAGTAAAAAGATACAAATCCATATCACCTTCCAGTTAGAAATGTATGATACCCAAATCCAACATATTTGCTGTCAACTGAACTGTAGATTACAGAAACACTAAGTTCCTATAACCCAATGTTGTGTGAAGTGCATATAAATTATGCAAAAGCATGCACACACTTTTCATCAAATAATTGCGCCGTGACATTTGCCTTTACCAGGTCTTCCCGATTGCGTCTCCCATCCATTCCCACCGTCTGTCAGCGGGACGAGATTACAATGAAGACATATTCTCAACAGCTGATTGCTTGGTATAATGGAAATGCTCATGTTGACTGTGATATTAAGCCATGTATGTCTCCTACAGTGTAGGCAATATAGCGAGATGCCGTGCCTTCAATGAGCAGTGAGCATGGGCATCCATCTTCATGTTCTATTTCCTTCATCAGTAGGGGTTGAGAACCTCTCCCTTACTGAAATCTACAATCCTACCATCACTGGCGGCCCTGCTAGCCTGCGAAAGCACCTCTAATCAGCGAGGGATGAACAGGGATCGTCCCGGGGGAACAGTGACCTTGTCTGTCCTTCACCCGCTTTTGTCAGCGAGAGGAAGGGGTGGATCAGTACTAACTAATCCTGGAGTGGGGGTGGCCATGAGAAAATGTCATGTAGTACAGGAACGCCTCCTGTCTTCCTTTCTGGGTACTGCATGACACAACTCATATTTCGTGCAAGTTTTGTTTGGCGAACAATTCAACTATCTGAAGCCATTTTGTTTGGCGAACAATTCAACTGTCTAAAATGGCTTTGTTTGGTGAACAATTCAACTATCTGAAACCATTTTGTTTGGCGAACAATTCAATATCTGAAACAATAATCTAAACTAAAAGGGCAAGAACAAACTACAAACACTACTGGAATATCAGTTCTAAGTCCTCTGTACTTACAGATCTTGTGTTTCCCCTTGATGGGAAACTTGATGATGAGCTCTTGGAAGTTCTCACAGATGAAGACAAAATCCGAGGCTGACTCCCCATCTGGGTACTGCAACAGGAAAACTGTTTCAGGTGTTTAACGTACACAGGTCTTGATACAGGTCCTAAGCTTTCAGGTATATTTTGTGCATGTCGAAAAGAGCTAGGGGAATTCCCCCAGTAAAATGAATCTGCACATATCATCTTCTCTGTCACGACCAATGGAAGAATAACAATTCAGTGAACTAAATTGGCTTGAGATCACTTTCACTCTCTTTCTTTAATTTTTACCCCAATAAAGTCAAAGTCATAAATATGTGTGATACATAATATTTGGCAAAAGAAAACAATTATATAAGCAGCAGAAGATGTATTAATGTATGCAAGCAGCAGAAGTTTTATAATGTATGACATCTTGACCAAATCCATAACTGTTGGTACAAGTACATAAAATGTTGATGAACTACTCTTTGACAAAGAAGTAGAATTGATTGCTGACCTGTTCCCTGTACTCCTCCTGTGGTAGAACATCAGCTACATCCACACACCCCAACAGGCACGCCACAGGGTAGTCCTTAGGGAACTGGAGGTGAGGTTCTGGAAATAACAAATACAGAGAATGGTGATTATTTTATCACAGGCAGCCAGGGAACTCCATCTATGGACATCAAGACATGGATATACAACAACAATGTACTTGCGTTCCGGTCCAGATCCAGGTCTGAGACTTACAGAACATTATCAAAGACAGCGACTCTTGGAGAAGTACAGAGTACATCAAGTCTGGGCAAACAGCCTGACATGTGGATGATGATAATGAAAAGGAGCAAGGCAGTATCATACTGTCGACCCAGGAACCCACCGTTTGCGATGATGCGATGTGCGTTCTCAACCTCAGCGACCTCCTCCTGAGACGGCTGCTTACTGGCTGCTGCTATCCACAGTCTGCCGCGGTGGGGGGAGTACCAGGTCCGCCCCTCATGTCTGTGCACATGCAACAAGTAACGACTGTGATCGACTGAACTGTTTTTGGTAAGTTTAAATAGATTTAAAGATGGCTTTGATAAGTTTAGATAGATTTACAGATGGGTGAATAGAGAGAGATGGAGAATACAGCAATAGATTGATAGATAGACAGACAGACTGAAAGACAGCTGATTCTACCAATAGAGATCCTCTCTGTCAACAGAAACTCTGATCAGAATGCTGTGAAAGTGTTAAGGCAGTCTCCTGTTCATAACCCTGAAATTTCAAGTCAATCAATCTACAATGATCTACAGTGGCATGAATCAAAGTTGAAAAGTATTCACATGCACAGAAAAACTTACTCCTAATTGCATGGGATTTCTGCAGGTAGAAACCTCAATTGTACCGGCAGACATCCTGATCATAATCTCTGTCAATGGAGACTCGGATTGCAATCTCTACTAGCAGAATCAGCCATTCTGTCAGATTGTAATCTCTACCCAAACATACACATGGACAGTCATATGTACATACACTCTTAACATCAGTAAAGAATTATTCACTTCTCTATTCCTAATTTTGTTCCTTACTTAATACATTGATGAAGGTTAGACATCCAGGTAATGACATACGCCAAAAACAATTACTCAAGCAACTGGATATGATTTTGAAACAGTCAGACGTTTCAGACAGCATCCACTATCTTTCTGAGTCACTGACGAAAGGCAGCGGATGCAAAGGTCTGTTTCAAAATTTTTATCCAATTGCTTTAATAACTGTTTTTGGTGTTCCTTCCTTACTTTTTGATCCCTAGGACCAGTAGTGAAGCCCATGGCTGGTGCATACTGAGACACATGCCGTCATCTCTCATCTCCTGCAGCTCCCTGTCCTGGATCCTCATGTTGGTCCTGTGTTTCTCCCTGTCCTCGCTCTGTGAACCTAGTGGTGCAGGGGGTCGTTTTCCTTCTGACTCTTCTGATGGGACAAACTAAGGAACAAAGAAATAAAATAATTTGAAAGTTCACTCCTTGACAAAGACTGGAGCTGATCAGTCAAAAATTTGGGTAAGTCCAATTTTTGTGTTGGCGATTGCAGTTCAACTTTAATTCAGAATGACTTCTACCAACACAGATGAACTTTTAACTGAAAATTGTCTTCTGTGTTGGTAGAAGTCAATCTGGATCAAAATTGAACAGTTATTTCCAACTAAAAAAAACAGACTTATTCCAACTTAGCCAAGTTAATCAGTCAAAAATTCTGGTGAGTCAAGTTTTTTGAGTTGAAATTACAGTTCAACTTAAAGTTTGATACAGAGGAAATAGAATAGTTGCTGACTGGCAGAAGGAATAGATATCATCTGTTCAAAAAAACTTAGACTAGCTTGAAGAGTGTAGAAATGGGAAAACAATCTACAAAGTCAAGGTCACTCAAAGAATTATTATGTCCAAACTTTGCATGTACAAAAGGACAACCAAGACAGTTGTGCAAGCAGTAAGTAAGTAACGTTAGTACTACTAGTTAAAGAAATGAAATGTTAGTGCATGTACGTTGAAGACAGAGAACGCCATTTCTTCATTGATCAAGAGACAGAAATCAAAACAAAGTAATTTGCAGGTAAAGGTTAGCACTTTGTAACAGATACAGTTCAGCTTTCCAGAACCTCTACTTGTACTTGTACAATGCCAACTGGTCTCACCTTAGGAGGTTGTATTTTGATATTAGGGTTGACAATGCTACTGTGGCCCTCCTGTGTTCCACCGCCCTTTCCCTTCCTGTTCACCCCAAAGTTTGTTCTCTGTACTACTTCGTCCTCTCTATTGTACACATCGACTACTGAGTCGTCCTCGACAACCCGTCTTCCCGCAAAGTCCAGCGTCACTTTCCTCGTCAAACGTGAACCAAAGCGCTGCTCGCGAAGCTCGTCCTCTCGTTTTTTCAAAGCTTCTCGCTCGTCCTTGGACAACCATTGGTTTTCCACGCTGAAGTAGTCAGCCTCGTCATCAAGGACTTGAGTTCGTTTGGCACTGTTATAAAGAGAACAACACATTTGGAATAGACTAGGGGGTCCATTATCGAACTTGACCTTCATTTTCCCAACCCCTACCTACCTACCAAATACTAGTATCATAAAGATCCATCCACAGCTTCTTGATTTATGCTGTCCACAAACATACACACAAAACGGCACCTAAAACATAACCTTCTTGGTGACCGTAATTATCAAGAGAAAATGTACGTGAAGGCCACATCCATTTAATTTTCTTGTACTTAGGATTTCCTGTCCTTAATGTTGCATTTTTGTAGCAAAAATGTTCCAGAATATGTTAAGGACATACATATGCAGCTATTCATAATGGTTACAGTAACAAATACCACCACCTTTGTCAATGTAAGTAATGGGCTAACAGGCATCTTAATAAACCAACCAACCAATCACTGTCTTGCAATCAGATATCTATCTTTGCAGATTGTTGCAAGTTGAGACAACAGAGTTCAATTTCATGTAAAAGCTACAAAGACATACCTTGTTCTATCATACTCCAACAGCTTGTTCTTATGAGCCTCTGCCTTGTCCTTTCCCTCCAGCAGGCGGGCCTCTTCGTGAGGCAGCAGTGTCCGCCCTCCCTGCTCATCGAGGCCTCCTAGCAGCTTTCTCCGTAATCGCTCGCTCTTGTTGGAATTCCTGGCCAGAACCTCCATCTCCTCCTTGGTGCAAACCTAGGAACATACAGACATTGAAAAGTGTGTTGTTGTATAATATGTTTTGCATTGTTCTTGTATTACCAAGCTTTGGTTTGGGACGTTCTCTCAGATGGGCAGTAAAGCTGGTGGCCCTATGCTTGAGGAGAGCCACACCTCCAGCATGTTAAAGAACCCACCACACCTATCGAAAAGAAGCAGCCCTTCCCGTTGTGAGTGGATCAAACCTATCAGTCTGGTCTTATGCAGTTTGTACTTAACGTTCAAAACTGGTGTGTTACGTCTAGTGGTGCGGACTGGTCCGGCCGAACCGGTTCTGGACTTGTAAAGCGTTTCGGTCCAAGTCCAAAAAACTGAAACGCTGAGAACCGGTTCTGGACATGTAAAAATAAATAGCACTTATGAACATTTGTACATCCTCTGTTTTGTTCTTTACTATCTAAAAACTTCCATAAATCACGAAGTTTGCGACGGAAAAGACGCAAACATTTGTTTGAATCCATTTGTTATGGCCGTCATCAGCGATATTGGGAAGTCTCACAGGTGCCCGCGAGATCTGGGTGACGTCAGGGGAAGCTAGCGATGTGATTGGCTTAGCTATACCATGTGACGGGACTACCCCGGCCCAGCCGCCATGTTTGATCTGAGAAGAGCCATTGTTTTGCCTGCAGCCCGGGAAATATTGCGCGACACCGGGGACATGTCAGGTTACACAAATTGCCGCAGTATGTGACCATCCAGGTGCCAGTGGGGAACTTCAAAATATAAACCACAGCCCTTGAGACG
This sequence comes from Branchiostoma lanceolatum, assembly GCF_035083965.1. NCBI lineage: Eukaryota > Metazoa > Chordata > Leptocardii > Amphioxiformes > Branchiostomatidae > Branchiostoma > Branchiostoma lanceolatum. The sequence goes on from NC_089723.1 coordinate 28,151,398, forward strand.
TCAACAGAGACAACCTGACATGTAAGTCACCACTCGCCACGCTAGAGTAGAGAGCATTTCTTCTAAATATACACGTCGTTCTGTGGACATGTTTCTGTGTGTATCTTTCCCTAGACAGACGACACGAACTTCTACAAGGAGGTTAAATACAGATATTTAACGGAGATTGAATACAAATGTTTGACCTTGTTTAGAGGGATTAACAATGGTAGCAGAGCAACAGCCACATAATGTGGCAGCAATGTCTGGTGCCGGACCGGACTTGTACAAGTCCGGACCTGAACTGAAATCTCTGGACTCGAGTCCGGACCGAAACCGAAACGTGGCTTTCGGTCCGCACCACTAGTTACGTCTTAAGGTAGTTGGCACTGACCTTGCAATACAAATAGACAAACATACTAAAACTCAAAACTGGTGTGTTACATTTATGTCTAAAAGAAGTTTACTGGTCATGTAATACAAACAAACAAACAAACAAACACACAAACAAACGTACCAACGCGCCACAGAAGAGACAGGGCCCTGAGCCTTCCTGTTCACAGACGATCCTGCCACAGGTGAGACAGTTGTTGACGAGTCTGTGCTTCTGTCCCAAACACTCACAGGGATGCCTCCCCGGTAACATCACTGCCGTTAGATGGTCCTCCCCGTCCTCTCCATATAGACTCTTCCACTTGGTCTTCCCACCGCTGGGCTTCTGGAAGTGGAGACCAGGAGGGTGGTTTTCTTCCTATGAAACAGAAGGAAGCAGAAAGGTTCTATGAAAGGCATGTCACATTATTATTACATGCTATCATCAGTGTGCTCTTACTTGATACATGTCTAAACAAATGTATAATTCATAAATAAATATCTTTCAATGTAAAATGAATAAGTGTAGGTACAGTCAACAACCAGTATTGGCTGCCAACTTTTCCATATCATAAGACATAACACATGGATTTCTGTCTGTCACAATGACAGAATGGTGAAAATTTTTGTTTGTCAAAAGCAGCAAAGTTCTTTCATATGACTGAATGCTGGATGCTGAAAACCAACCTGGAGACTGATGAAAGTTACAACTTGCTATCACCCAGGAACTGGTTAACCACATTTACATGCTTGACAAAGTTACATGTATCTCTCTGTCTGGCTTTCACTAGAGTACACATACTTGCACAACATTTTCTCTGCAATGCAACAGAATTAAACATTAAACAAAACAAGGCCTACAAAACTGATTTGTATGTAAGAATCCCCTGCAGATGTATCTACCTCCTCCTCATCCCCAGCAGTACCAGGACCACCAGACACTCCTGTCCCTTGCGTGGACTTCTGTTTCCCCTTGGTCTTCTTTTTCTTCTTCTCCTGAACTCCAAACTGCTCATCTTCAGTCGCATATAAAAAGGAAACATAAAGGTTTAAAGTTGCAGCACTTATAACAGGCCGAAGCATAACACTTTTCTATGGCTGGTAGTGAAATGTGGCTTACCAGTCCATTGCTTGCATTCCTAGCCCTTGGAAAAGGCTCAGGAGGAGAAAATGAGTACCTAGGGATGTCCTCTAGGATGGGATGTAAAACTGGAGGCCACACCCTGAGCACGTTTATGACCCCATTCATATTAAGCCTATTAAGTATTATAGCCGGTTAAATTAAATTTAAGAGTTACCTGGCTAATCTAGCCGGCTATCCTAGCCTGATATGAACGCGGGTTAAACTGAATCCACCTCAGGAGGTCAGGAGGATTGGACATATCCTGCTTAAACCCTTTTTTAGCTGGTTGATTTGCGTTCATATCAGGCTAATTCTTAAATTCAATTCAACCAGGCCGGGCTATGATAGGCTTAGATTTAATATGAACGAGGTCTAAGAGACCACAACACATGCACTCACCGGGGCCATCACGGCGAGAGTGGATCATGCCTTATAACCCGGTCTTACACAGCTTGTACAGCACTTACGAGGTCTTATACATACCTGCACCTGAAGACTTCTTGTAGACTATGACATTTTCTGGAACTTCTGGTTGTTTGACAGCAGGTTTCCATCTCTTCAACAGCTCGTCAAGAAACCTTCTATTCTTGGGGTCGGATCCGTCCAGCAGCTCTAACAGGTAGTCTTCAAGGTCGCGGCTGCTCTCCATGGACAACATGTAACTATAAAAACAACATACAGTACTGTAAATTCATTTATTTGCACAGGAGGTGGGGAAAGGATGTATTGCTGTGCATGAAGCACGCAGTTGAAAAAAAATTGTTATGCATAGCAAGGAGGATATACTAGTAATGTCACATGTACAATGGAAACAAATTTTTGCAGTGTCATGAGAAAATTACAGTAACAAATACCAACATGTTAGTGTATGTAGAAGGCTCAATATATTTTTCTCAGTTTCCTGCAATCAAGCTGCAATCAAGGATTTCATCCTTGCTGCAATAAGCTAGTTCGGAGTTGCTACTACGCATGTGCAGTGTCAAAGGTAAAGGCCCCCGCGACGGAAACAGTGCTCGCCTCCACATTGTCTCGATTTGCATATCAACGCCCAGACGGGTCTTGTTTTCGTCGCGGGGGCCTTCACCTTTGACACTGCACATGCGTAGTAGCAACTCCGAACTAGCTTATCTTGCAAGTTATCAGAAATTCTACTTGCTATTTGAATAAAAGTTTCTGGACATATACATATATATGTTGTCCTGGTTTTACATAGCTTAGTAAGTAACTATTCAATGCACTTAAATTGAGTTTATAGATCGTGAATGATAAACGTTAGAGCTTGTGATAATGATAATTTTTGTGTATGCTTATGAATTTAAAGCAGATGTACTGTATCATCTCATCTTGTGCTCTCATCCTTAGGACACACTGTTAAAAGTATCGTGGACTGCCTACAAGTCATGCAGGCTTCAGTACACTGCCACTTTTGTACAGTTTGATTCGTGAAGCCCACCCCACATTCTTTGACGTGCAAAATTGCTAAATGTTATGCAATCACATAACGTTACAAGCACGGATAAGCCCCCCTCCCCATCATAATTTTAACACGTAGGAAGTTTAGGTTGCCGGTGATAACGTAGCGATTTAAGACATGGAAAAACACAAGAGTAGAGTAGTAAAAGGGTAATAAATAGAAGGATTCATATGTATTGTAATAAAATGAGTACCTGGCAATGTCCTCGGACGCCTCGAACTGTAGGAGTTTAGAAAGTTCTCTGCAGCACCACTGCACCAAGTCAGGCGTCGCCATCTTGTCACTTTGTTGATTGCCGAATGTTTCCGGAAATGTACGAAAAATGGATGAACACAATAACGAGAATCTAAAACTTTCCTTAAAAATATATGTGATAGTAATTGGGTTCTGTGGTGGATCTATGTTTTTCTAGAATAGAAAATTATGAAATAATCATGAATTTATGAAATAAAGTTAAAACGTTTGTTACTTCGGGAATCTTCGCTGTCGCTCGGGTGAATTCGACACGTACCGAGAAAAAACGCGGGAAATACAGTCCTGAGAAGCAGTCGAGAAGGAGAGACGTGTTTTTCTGCGCTCTGCACATTTTCTCCTATTCCTGACGAATTTCTCACCTTCTAGGCCAACATGGTGCGAACCAAAGGTAGCAACAGTGGAACAAAAGGTAAATATCCCCTAAGATTTGTTAACAATGAACATTAGAAGGGAATTGATATGTTTTTAGCGACACGTTTGTGATATAAAAGGGAGCTCGGTTCGCGCGGTTTTGTTGTGTGTCCGTGAAATATATTTTGCTGGCTTTTGTTGCTAAGCTGCAAGGATACAGTGAAGAAATGCGTTAGCATGCATGACACTGTAACAACGTTTTTCCCTGGCCTCTTGCTTTTACTTAAATTAAATTGAATATTTACGTGTCAGGCTGACACTGTCAGCCCTTGTCATCAGCGATCTTGCCCCCCTCCCCACTTTTTTACTACAAATTAGCAAAACACAGATTGATGCCAGTACATAGCTACTCGCACTTGAGTCGTAACTGCAGTACGCTGATACTAGGCTAAAATGTGATTCATAATCCCAAGCTTGATTTTTACTTACCTTGAAAGTTGCTCATATTTTTAATCATGCATAATTTTTTCTCCACAAATTGCAGATTGGATGATAATATTATAAGACTTCCCAGTTTGATTTAAACAAAATGGCCTTCTATGAATTCTGACATAGGGCTTTGTTGGTTATGTGGCTCACAAACCTGGTGTATTATGCCATTAGGCAGTTTACCTTGTATGCAATACAAACAAACAAAACAAATGTTGTATTAAACCTCCTTGGTATTGCATACCTGGTAAACCACCCCTAGTCTATATAACCTCCTTGGTGTAATACACAAAGTTTGTACTGAACAGTACTTCTGGGTTCTGGGCCAAACACTCTGCTGTTACGTCACAGCAATGCCACTAAGTGATATCTGATTCTTTGTATTCTCTCCACACCTACAGCTGTAGCAGCAAAGGCGCCCAGGAAAGCTCTTGTGTCAGCACCAAGCAGCAACTTCACACCGGGGTCTCCTGGTAGGTTAATGTTACTAGATTTATTTTCTTCAATGATAGAAAAGTTACATGTTTCAGATGTACATTTTTATCACTGTAGCCTCCTTCACATGCTTCTAGGAGCACTGATTCAAAATTTTCAACATGGGTCAGCTTCCCTAAATACTTGGAGAGATAGTTTCTCCACGGAGCATTTAGATAAGAGCACCTGGCCCATGTGGAAAATAGCAAATCAGCGCTTCCCCTAAAATATAAACACTGGGGCTCCTAGAAGTCTGCAACGAAGGCTAAATTTGTATTTGTCGCAGTATGTGTGTATTGTATGTCAAGTTCTTGCTTTAGCATTTTTCTATACACCTCCAGAGAGAGAAACTGTAAATGACTATTGTGTATATTAGCCTAGTGTAGTCCAAAAAGTATAAGAGATTTAGAGAAGAGTTCATTTGGCTGTGTAGGAACTCTAGTTTCCAGTTTCGGCCGCTCTCCAGTTCAGTTCACTGTCATGTCAGGTTTTCGACTATAGAGAGATCTAAAGCATTCTACATGTGCATATGTAAATGTTTTTTTATTTTTTTTTTTTATTTTTTTATTAGTCAAAATAATACAACTGTACATAAAGCAACCATCCAGCAAATCAATCTTGAGACATCATAGTATTACATAGCGTGTTCCATTTACCAAGGTGTTTCCCTTGTCTTCCCCTCCTTGCTGCGATTATATATTCTAATTGGTAGAATAAATTAACGTACTTAATGAATGTCTGAAAATTTAAATATGATTTGCCTCTGCTTTGAAATATATGTCTTTTGGCCAATAGAATAATAAGATTTTCGAGACAATTTTCGGAGGATAAATTTCCAAATATAACATTGAAGGGGTTTAGATTCAAATTCTGTCCTGTTTTATTGTTATACCAAATTTTGATTTCGTTCCAAAAAGAGACTACACCGATACAATCCCAGAAGACATGAGTGTATGTTTCTTCTTCAAGATGACAAAGGGAGCATAAGGGGCTATCTACACACTTCCAAATATATAAAAGCCTATTGGTAGGCAGAATTTTATGAATAAGTTTATATTGGAACAATCTAGAAGTTGGGTCAATGGTACATCTTACTATGGAGGTAAAAACTTGTTTCCAGGGGATTGGAGTGTCAAAGAGGTACAGCCATGATAATTGCACATTGTGTGGGACATCTGTTAATTTCAAAGATGTCAAAAAAAATCTATACATATCTCTATTAATCTTTGTCTGATTGAGCCAAGTACTGTCATATTGTTCAGGTCTACAAACACAAAGTGGGGGGCTACCATTCAAATTAGACTTCCATTTTCTTGGAATAGCAGCTATGAGTTGTATATAATGTAGGTTATCACAAACTGGACCATACTTGGCACAAAATTCAACGTAAGACATCAAAGAACCATTTGCATTCAATATATCATTAATAAACACAATACCTCTATTTACAAAAGCCTTAAACAGCACAGGTTTTCCACCAATCAATATATTATCATTCATAAATAACAGTTGTTGCTTAATTTCAGCAGGATCAGTGGGGATCTTGTACTGATATTTATACCAAGCAGTAAGTATATCTTTTAAAAATGGATTCAATCTAAAGTGTTCTACAGAATTGAGTTGAAGGAAAGGAAATAGGTTACCACCCACTGATAAATGCATTCTCAATAACCATGCAGTTAACATATCTTCATTAAAATACAATTTAGGGATCCACGAACATTTAATAGTAAGGGAAAAAGCGTATAAATTCTTAAGATTTAGTCCACCATTTTCAATTGAGTTGTATAATGTTTTCCTGCTTATTCTTTCAGGCCCATCATTCCAGATAAATGAAAAAATTTTCCTTTCATATCGTTTAAAAAAAGATTTATCTGGATTTGGGAGAATCTGAAAGAGATGTGTAAATTGAGGGACTATTAAGGAATTAATAATTGTAATTTTTCCAAGCAAAGACAAAATCTTTCCTTTCCATGGATATAAAAGCCTATCTATTTTAGTTAAGCGAGGCTCAAAATTTAAGTCCACAATATTTTCTAAGTCTTTTGGAATATGTACGCCCAAGATGTCAACCTCACCATCTACCCATTGAATAGGTAGATGGGTGGGCAATCTGAAATTACTATTCTTTAAAGTCCCAATTCTGACAACTTTACATTTGTCAAAGTTTAAAGAAAGGCCAGATATCAAAGAAAAATTTTCTAAGTCATCAAGAAGAGCATAAAACGATTTTAAATTGGGGTCAAAGGGGAAATTTGTGTCATCTGCATATTGTGATATTTTTGTAAATTTTCCCAAGGTAGAAAGACCAGTAAGATTTTGATTAGAGCGAATTCGTATAGCTAGCATTTCAACTGCAATGATAAATAAATATGGACTAAGAGGACAACCTTGTCTGACACCACGGTGTAATGTGAAAGGCTGTGATATATATCCATTATTTAAAACTGACTCAACTCCGTCAGCATCAGCTCCTACTGTAGCGCAGTTGCAAAGCAAGCTGCAGTCGGACTTGGAGAGGATTTGGAAGTGGGTAGAAACAAATGAACTTGTACTTAACATTGGTAAGACAAAATCCATAATGATGGGTACAACACAAAAACTAAAACAGAGTCCCAAATTACATCTTAGCATTGACGGGACCAACATCACCCAAGTAGATCACGCCGAACTGTTAGGTTTCATTATTGACCCACACCTTGCATGGACCGCGCAAACCGACAAAACCAAGCTGAAAATGGCAGGCACCCTCGCTACAATTAGAAGAAACAAAAACTACTTCACACCAAACGCATTAAGAACAGTTATACAGACTCTTGTTTTGTCACATCTTGAATACTGTTCCGCACTTCTGTCCTCCGCACCACAAACACATATAGACAAACTACAGATAATACAAAACCGTGCAGCTCGCTTAGCCACAAACTCTACTTTTGATGCCAGACTAGACAACCTTCACACCCAGTTAAACTGGCAAACAGTCAAAGAAAGACTTTTCACCAGCACCATCTGTTCATTCCATAAAATTGTAAATGAGAATCAACCGAAATGTATTTTCAAAGAATTGCAAAGAATAGAATCGACGCACACACACAACACGAGACTGTCACAAAGAGGGGCGTTCACACTAGCCAAACCAAGGACTAAAGCTAAAACCAGAACATTTGTATACAGGAGCATAAAAACATACAACACCCTACCTTCTCACATCACAGCTGGAAACGCTCGAACATTCAAAGAACACATCAAGCAATTAAGTAAGGGAAAGAACAAGCACATGCGTCTTGACACATGGTGGTAATTTTTGTATATGATTAGTATATTGAAGTTATTATATTATGTTATCATTATGATTACCTTTGTTTATATTTATGTTCAGTTCACTCAATTATGTTGAACAATTTTTGGTATTAGTTCTGGGTTTCCTTATATACTATTATCTATACAATGATTCCGTTTTTATGTTGACCTCTGACCTCTCCGCTCATTTTTAAGTTCATCATATTTGATTTTGTATGATTTACTATCTAACAATTGTTTTCGTTCTTCCTGTATTTGATTTAATTGTATTGTTATTGTTATTGTTATTGTTATTGCATTGATAAAATTGTATTTAATTAGGAGGACTCCAGGAAGATTAGTGTATAAATTGTTGTACACTAATGGAGATCTTAATAAAACAAACAAACAAACAAACTTGTGATGTTAGTATATAGCGTTTTAACCCATGAAATAAACTGGGGGCCAAAATTAAAAAATTCCAGTGCTTTAATAATAAAATCCCATCGTATGGTGTCAAAAGCCTTCTTAAAATCAGACACGAAAATCAGGCCAGGTTTTTCTTCTTTTTCATAATAATCTATCAAATCTAATATTCGTCTTATGTTATCCCCGATGAATCTCCCTTTTACAAATCCTGTCTGGTCTTTGTGAATTATATCAGTAATAACTGTTCTTACTCTAAGGGCTAAACATTTTGATAAAATTCTGGTATCACAGCAGAGCAGTGTTAATGGTCTCCAGTTATCCAAAATAGTGGGATCTTTATGTTGACCATCTTTCCCCTCCTTTAATAGTAAAGAAATTAGTCCTTGCTTCTGAGTATTAGACATAAAACCTTGTGAAAGTGAATAGTTGAAACAATTAAGCATGGGGTTTTTAAATATAGAGTAAAAATGTCGGTATACTTCCAAAGGAATACCATCTTCTCCAGGAGATTTTGCATTTGAGAATGAATTAATGGCTTTAAGTAATTCTTCATCTGTAATTTGACCCTCACAGGCCCACTGCTGTTCATTTGTCAGTCGTTTATCATATTGTGTTGGGAAAAAATGCTCTGTGTTACTGGGGGTTAGGGGTGTGGGAGGCTCATCAAAAGAATAAAGTGAAGAGTAAAATTCTCTTTGCTTTTCTAGAATTTCTTTGGGGTCATGGGTAAATGTATTATCTGATATTTTCAATTTCTGAATATTTTTTCTAGTGTAATTTCTATGTATCAAATTCAAAAAATATTTGGTACATCTATCCCCTAGCTCCATCCAGCGAGCTCTTGATCTTATTATTATTCCTTGAACCCTTTGATTGTACAGTAATTCTAATTGTTTTTGTTTTTCATCTAAGTCATTCAAAAGAGATTCAGGGGGGGAGGGCAAATTATCAATCTTACTTTGTAATGTGTTGATATCATCCATTAACTTTTTCTCTCTACATAGATATTGTTTATTCTTCCAACTACTAAATTTAATACAATATCCCCTAAAAAAACATTTTGCAGTATCCCATACAACATGTGGGTCTGCTGTTCCCTGATTGATCTTAAAAAATTCATTCATAACTTTTACAGTTTTCTGGTGAAAGGATTTATCTTCAAGCAAAGACAGATTAAATTTCCAATACCCTTTTCCCCTGGGAAACTCTGCAATAACAAATGATAAAGCAATCAACTTGTGGTCAGATCTAAAACTATCCGCTATGACACATTTATTTACTCTATTGATTAGGGAAAAACTTGCAAGAAAATAGTCAATTCTGCTGGCCTGGCGTCTACGGCGCCATGTATATCTAATTGTATTAGGGTTTCTGAATCTCCAAATGTCATGTAGGTCAAATTTACTTTTCAATTCTGAAATAGATTCATAAGCTTTGGGGTGGTAAGTGTGGTTAGATGAAAATCTATCTAAAAAGGGGTTTTGTACTGTGTTGAAGTCTCCAGTGATAATCAGATTTTCAGTACTATCAGCAAAATTGTCTAATTCTATAGATAAGTCAGAGAAGAAATCTGGGGAATCTTGATTTGGCGCATAAATATTCACAATACAAAATCTAAAATCATCTATGGACAAATCAACAATAAGCCATCTACCATTACTATCAACTTTGGTTTGGTGAATATTGGGATTAATGTTATTTCTAAACAGTATGGCTGTACCCCTTTGACTGGAGGTTCCATGGGAAAAAAGCATGGTTCCTCCCCACTCACTTTGCCATCTCTTTTCTACAGGAAATGAAGAATGAGTTTCTTGTAAGCAAATAATATGATATGGTTTGTCCTTCAACCAAGTGAATACCCCCCTACGTTTTACAGAGTCACAAAGGCCATTACAATTATAACTTGAGATTTGTAGCTCTACCTGAGTCATGTCTTCTGGAATGGGTCACGCAAGATGGGGAAGATACTGTAGTCATCTGGGATGTGAGGGCATGGAGAAATGATGTCTGCACTAGTATAAACAAACACAACTAAAGAACCAAGGTTAACATAATTGGAAAACAATAAGGCTGGATGGTGCACAAAAACAAAACATAAATACAGGGTCACAACTGCCCTGAGCTTATTCTGATTCGGCAGCATGTACTTGTGTGTAAATATGTAAATGTTTGTATCTGTAGATTTTTTTCGTTTGTTAACTCAGACAATAAAAAGGAAGGTGCAATATAATCTTTCCATTCTGATGATTCATTCCCTTATCCATCCACTCATTTCCTCACTCACTCACTCACTCACTCACTCACTCACTCACTCACTCACTCACTCACTCACTCACTCATTTACAGCAGGTAGTGCTGCGAGTTCCAAGTATGCTGGTGGGAACCCTGTGTGTCCCAGACCGACCCCTGCATGGCAGAAAGGTATTGGGAACTTCTTCAACCAAGGGGGCAGCAAGGAAAACAGAACACCGCAGGACACAGACCAGGGCACTGGCTCAAGTTCAAGGTAAAATATTATGAACCGGATATGTTTTTATTGCTCTGTGGAGAGAACATGTACCTACAGTAATAATTGTACAGAAAGTTATTTTATTGATTTATATTTTCCCTTTTTCCTTGACCAAATTTACATCTGATCTCTTTTCTTATATTTCCCTCCCAGTCCCTATACCCTGTATACGGTATATTTTGTTTTGCTGCTGTGTTCTTTCTATTAATGGGATGGAAATATGCTGCATTTTCTTGAATATGTTGCCTTTCTATTTTGTGAAGATATCTTCTTTCTTCCCTCCCTCCAGTGCTAGCAACTGTGTGGCCGATATGGATGAAGGCATCACCGAGGAGGACTAGAACATGGAGATGGTTGTTCAGATATATGCTACAATATTGTGTCTAACATGGCAGCTACATGCTTGTATAAGATTTATACTCATTTCTAATGGCTGTCTAAACTTTGAAATAATTGATTAAGTTAAAAGAAGGAAAGGTAAGCAGTCTATCCACCAGCCATTGTGTTTTCTGAACAGCTAATGTTAATTTGGTGGATATTCAATTGATTTTGAGTGCTGGACCATAATATGTAACTAATTGTAAAAAAAAAAAAGACGTTGGATTGAAAATATACATGTCTGATGTCTGCTACATAATGAATTGTCTGCTTCAATATTACTTGTGTGACTGGAAAATCATCTTGCAACTGTATAGACAAAGGCCCAATCACAGACTTACGTTATTTTAGATCCCATAAGTACTAGAAATACGTTAGTGAAAAAATGTTGACATGTGTAAGAGACCAGCATTTTTTTTACATTCCAGCATGACAACATAATATTGAATTACCAGGACCCTCTCTGCTGAGGTATAAATGATCTTAGGTTCCCTTTCCATGGTGTTACGAACTTAAACGCTGTTTGCAAAGATATGTGATTGTTTCTGTGTAGAATATGGCATAGCGTTATTGTAATTGATAGGCTTTGGTAGGAATCAAATAACATGCATTCCTAAGGCAAACCACAAGGTGGTGCTTTACAGGTCAGTGTATGTTTCATTTGGCTTAGTTTTGCTATGGACAGTGCTTCCACAGACATGGTCATCTGGTGTAAAGGACTTATATAAACTACAAAAGGTGACTTCATCCAAATGGGACAAGCATGTTTTAATGCCACTTGCTTGTATGTATGAAACGGGACCACTTTTCTGGAGTCATTTTGTGATAAACCAGTTATATGGCATGTGTTTGACATAGGAACAGTCTTTTAGTTATAGCATTGTACCATTGTGTTTTACTTATACTAGTCATGTTCTTTTGATGTCTTTGAATTCAAATAGAAATACACGTCTACTGTCCTTAGCAGCTATGTTTCAGAACAAATAAAAACCTGTACAAAGAAAATGGCTTGAAAGTGAATTGTATGGTGATTTGCTTACTGGGTACTGAAATGTCATTAAAATTTGCTTGTGTATTGGAAGGCCTATAATATGCATGTATTCCAACAAGTAAAGCCACTGTAATTAGACTTGGATATTTGAGTAACAGCAGCAGGTTAAGATCTGCCCACGTGCATCATCTTGAAACCCACATGTCCTTTTCACAAAGGCTCCAAAATGAAAAGCACACAAATGACAATGTCCCATCTTCTCATTGTTTATTCACTAAAAGGAGCTGCACAAAAAATATGACACTATTGTGACCAAGAATAGCTCAAACAAAAACTTCATGTAGAGAGCAAAGAATTCTACGATTAAATGTACACAGAGTTTTTTTTTCAGAGATGATAGAGACACAAGTGGGGAACAGTTCATTATATCTTTGAAAATGCTGAACTTGGTATGAAAGTTTCGGAACAAAATTTGGTTGTTACAAGCACTGATTTATCTAATTTGTATTCCTGTAATCACTGCTATGTCCAGTCTTGATGAAAAGCCTGGCAGATACAAGCTAAAATTCCTTTGAATACATCTCATCACAAGAAATGCACGTTTGCACACAGCTCGGTGTACAGCAAAAATGACTTACTCAGCTAGTAGAACAGCCTGTCAAAATACAAAGATGCCGCAGTTGAATTTCTCTTGGATTTGTATCGCTTCTGACTTGACACATCTACAAATTTGTAGTTCACAAAATTGTTAACTGTTATTCCAATTAATTCGCTCTGTGCAGGAAAATAGTCTCATCCTTCCAGTGCAGTCTTGCCATAATGTAGGGTTTGGTGCAACAACAGGCTTTTTTTTTCCTGTCGCTGGTTAAGCTTACAGCCAAACAATCACAAAATATACCTTTCCTCCAGTGGTTTTGTGACAACTTCAATGGCATGTCAAATGTTTCCAGAGTGGTAAAAATATGTAATAAAAAAAATCATGCCCACTCAGACATCCCCAGTATTCCCTGTAAAAATCCATGGCCACTTTCAAGTCCTCTTAAACCCATCAAGGAACTAACACGTTTTTAAATGCGGCTCCTAGGCTATTGGTCAGTATTAAAAAACAAGACTCGACGTGCCAAAGTGAAAATAACTGCTGATTTATGTACAAAGTTTTAGAGGAAAAAATGGATTTGGCAAGTCAAAATACATCTATTCGACACAAGGAAACAGAACTGGGCATTCATGCTTTGTGACATGAATGTTTGGAGAAATTTGTATATACAAAGAATAATCACAAAGGGAAACAGTGGATATTTTTGCAGGGTAACACTAACAAACTTTTGGTTAGTTCTGGACTGTTAACCATACCCTACATGATGGCAAGCCTGCAACTGTGTATACAGAGCTAGGAGCAAACTCAGCAGAATGCTACATCGACATACATCATATACTGTACAATGTAATGGGTCTTGTAAGAAGAGCACCCTTCTGTCGGCTATACACAGGCACAAGTTACTTCTGTCAACTACCCCCTGGGTGGTACTGAGAATGGAGACCATTTTGGAAACACAAAGAAATGGGAGGGTCAACCTCACAGAAACCACCACTGTTAAGGGTTCTGTACTGCATACCCCTTGACTGATAGGACATCCACAGGAAAAATTCAAATGTTGCTATTTGAAACAGTCACAAAATATTTGTCAAAGATGGTATGTAGGCATTGGGTGTCTTTTACAAAGAAAGTTGTATAATGTCAAGTCAATGTTCACAGGGTTTTGAAGTGTTGGTCGTCAACAATGTGACTTTGTCTAGTCGGAATGAACAGTTCCCTCCCAATGCAGCACCTAGCCACTGAGCCAACTACAAGCCCTTCTCCGTTAGACTTGTCATCCCAGTGCCTACATGTAGTACAATGTGATTTTGGCAGCATATCTCCACGTCAATTGGGCCCGCACATTTAGTTAAAAACATCAAAACGTGCTCTGAGATCAGCTGCACACAATAAGATGGTAGCATCGAGCAGTTACTACAAGCTGAGGTTTCTGATTGATTGATAAGGACATAGGAAACAGATTATATGGGCACATATAGTCAATGACAAAACAGTTTTGTTTTCTTTACATATTTTGTTCTTTTTAAGATCACATGGTGGTCTCACAAGCAGCAACAACAGTGAACAATGCTTCTTCTCTGCTTGGGTTGAAAAGAAAAAAATCTCAAAAATCTGTTAAGAGAAAAAGGGACTATAACAAGCTCGACATTTTCTATAGGTGCTGACCAAAAAGTTCTGTACAAAGTCTCAGATGATTGCACCTACACAGTGTCCTTCGTTTGCAACAAAAAAAACGAAAACAAAAAAAATTAAACATGCTACAGTATTGTACAAGTGTGTCCTGTCACAAACGATGTCGTGACACTTAGGCAGTCTGGTGTCTCGACACCACTCGAAAAGCAAATGTTTACTTTAGGAATGATCCAACATTAATGCCACAAGACAGAAAAACTGGTGCCTAGTTCTGCGGCATATTTCCAACTGTTGAGTACGGTGTACTTCTGAAGCCATGCCTGATGTCCCTGCAGCACTTGAAATCATATTGCAACTTTACCACTCGGGTCACTTTGTCCCCATTTTAGCAATAGAGCACATTCCAATTTCTGTCATGGAACACATGCTGTCTAAATTCCTCCTTTTTCATAACATTCCATTTCAGAAAGCAGAAATCTAGCAGTTATGCAAAATTATTGATTTGCTGCAAGTACTGGGTTGACTGTGTCGGCTAACCACACATGTAGAACACGGCTTCATCAGTACTTGTTCCTTTCATCCCCATTTGTCTGTACTGTAACTTGGGTAGTTCTTCAACTTTCACGTCCCAGAGCCACAGAGATGAAGGCTATTGTGGAGTGCTATCGTGGACACTGCTGCTTGCTACATTTAGTCTCCATTTGACGAAACCATTTAACGGTACAAAGACAACCTGAATGGTCTCAAAAAAGTGCTACGCTATTTTTTGCGTGGTTGGTCCGTAGATGTGACAACTTGTCGGCTAAAATCAGTCCAGGAAACGTTGTCACCCACGACTCAACCGCGACCACAACTCAAGGAGGAATGTTAAAAATCAAGCTGTCCACAAGTGATATACATTTACACCTAGTACACTAGGACTTAAACATCTGCAAATCTCGGCACCCATGGGGTTTTTTCAGCACACACACACATGTACTGACATCAAATTTACACGTACCATGGATTGCCTCGAAGTTCAGACACTTTTCCAAATGAAGGTATTCAAATCTACAGGCCCTTCCTTCAAAGCTCTAGGGGCACAACATAGCTGTGCCCCTGCATTGACGGATATGGGGTTTAGTCATTTATTTTCAAATCTTATTCTCGATGCAATCCAGAGACAGGCATACTTTGAAAGGTTGACAATCAAGTGGAAAAATTCCAAACTTCCAAGAGCACTCCTTTATCAGACAGCAGCAGGTATTTTGTACATGGTAGGGAAGGGGAGGACCAGATCTCCAACAACTCAAGCTTAATTCCACAGGCAATTTAGAAATCTCTGCACAAGCCCTTATTAAGGATAAAAAAAGTTGTGAAGCATAAGAGTAATTCCTCTAGACCTTGTCTTTAGCCACTAAATGATTACAAGGACACTAGAGAACTAGAAGCACACGTGGGTGGGGGGACAGTTCTCGAACATCACTCAATATCTCTATGGGCATCAGTGCAGGAATTTCTCAATTGCTGTGATTCAGTTCTATATAAATTTATTCAGTATGTAAAATCTATCCAGTACAGCAGCCACTATATATTGGACCAGACTTATGGCATAGTGCAGGAGTTTTCCATTGAAAGTACATATGTGCCAAGTGTAAAGACAATCTGTGATGTCTCTGTCAAACCGATGATTTGAACTCCAACTAAAGCAGTGGGAGGGGGGTGGCTGCTGTACGGGATAGACGGCAGGTAGATCGCATGGCATGGAGTGGTTGGACTGGGAAGGCTTGGTGTAGACGTTATTGCGTGGGCTCGTTGGAGATCAGGCTCCGTTGGTCGGGCCTGTAGATGGCTACCAGTCATTTGCGGCGGGTGCCGGCCTTCTTCCGTCTCCGCTTGAAGAAGCAGCAGCACCTACGGGGTAGGCACACGGACAGAGTGATTGACGGGTTGCTGGGAGACAGGCTGGGAAGGTAGTGAAGCAGCAGCACAGTACATGATGGACAGGTCGGGAATCAAAGACATAGGAGTTGAAGCAGAAACACAACAAACAAACAAACAAGCATGTATGTTTGCAAACATTAGCCAAGGGTGTAAGCAGAACAGGTGTACCAGAGACAGAAAATGGACATGCAAGTAGGTAGATTTAATAGACAATATAAGAAAACATCACAGTGGAGGGGAAAAGGAGAATAGAGAAACATAAATTAGGGATTAGGAGTAATGGAGAGAGATGAGTGAAAGGTGACAGAAATCACTTCAATCAATGTGAATCTCAGTATCAACATATTAACGTAAATCTAGGATTTGATCTGTAAAGTGGTCTATTTATCAGAGTATGTATGTATCAAATGTACCTGGCTCAACAGTTCTTGCTTACATATTTGAGACATTATTTCAAGGCAAACTGTGCCATTGTATGACAATATTTGTAAGATGATCATCAACAATTTCGATCGAATGGAGAATTTTAGAATTCTCCACAGGGCAGAAGAATCCATTTCTTTCAGTTCTAACTGTGGTAACATAGACTAAAGTTGTTTTGTAAGTATGTCACACGACTTTCGAGCCAGGCAATGTGTAACTACACAGGAAAATTAACTCATGCTTTTGAAGTGGTGGCTATGATGTAATTAGAGTACATGTACATAAACCACTTCAGAAACACCACTGCCATATTTAGCATGCATGTAAACTTTTCCTGTGTTGTTATCATGCAACTATTGTATCATGTATATTTGATTCTCATTGTCATTAATTTTGGATCCATATATATTGGTTGTTCCTTGTATGTTGTGTTTGCAGCATGCATCATTATGAAGACAGACACAATAGCAAACCTACATGTACTAGCATGCACAAAATCATTCTGTTAGCTGCACAAGCCAACAGCTCTCCATACAACTTGTGAACAAGGACTTTCTACAAGACTTTTGTCAGCTGAAATCCCATTTTAGCTGTGTAAAAAAGGAAGCCATTTGATTCAGTACAGGGCCCCCCTGTTTAAGAATTTGCTTATGGAAAGAAATTTGGAGCTGGCTAGAGCCCTGATTCAGTAACACAACAATAGACCGATCTTGATTGTCCATCACAATTAGCACTTCAATCAATGATAGCATGGCAATTGATGGTTCGACCAATATTTTCATTCCTATGATTTATTCTGCATTTCTACATTTTGACAAGGTGGGTGGGGCTATGGGATCAGTCTATTTAGAGGGATGCATTTTTAACTTGGTGTTATAGTCTTGTTCAGGGATGCATGAACCTGTCACCTCACTTTTAGGTGAGCTCCTTGGCTTGTACAGCGTGTGGCATGCACAAAAACACACAGCAGAAAGAGAACAAGGAAGGAAAGGAACGGCCAGTACAGTTTCTCATACTTGGTCTCATCCACCACCTCCACGTCAGCCTGCTGGGTGATGGGCGCATTGGAGTGGCCGGCCGTCGGGTCGTCGTTGTTCAGCTCCCCGTTCGTGGAACTGACAACCTGGACGGAGCCGCGAAGCTCGGGGTTGGGGACCATCAAGTTGGTCCTCTGTTGCTCCCATGCCCTCTGTTACAAAAGCAAAAACAAGGTGTGATTTTCCATCCTTCAAGCCGCATACTCATAAACGTGTGTTCATTAAAGATGTGTTATCAATTCAAATTGAAATAAACTAGCTTTCCAATGAATTACAACACAATGTTATTGCTACAGTAATAAAACATAGCTTTTTGACATCATTTCTATTTTCAGAAGTTCAGGTTTTGGTAGAAATGGCTTGGAAGGTTAATTTCAACTGTTTCAAGTTAAGATATAGGTAGACAAGACATGGCTATGAACATCAGTTTTCTAATACATCCCAAAACGGAATACCTTACCTTTAAGTTAGACCCTCCCACAATAATATATTCTGTATCTTTTCATTTGTTCTGAGGCCTGGAAAATCTGTCTCTATATTTATTTCTCAGAAACCACAGGAGCTACACTCTCCAGTCCAAAGACAAATACAAGACGCACCTCTCTGGGCTTGCTCTGTTTGTCTCTGCGTGCAATTTCTGGCTGGATGGGAGACAGGGGTCCATCGTTGGTGTGGCTCTGGATGGAGCCAACAGGCGTGGACTGGTTAAAAACACAGATTTGTACATTCATTCATCGCACATAACTTTACTTTCACACAAAATGTGGTGTAAAAGTGGCCTTATTTGCAGAACCCGAACATAAACATTAATCACTCCTGACTTCTTTAGTGCATTGTTCATAATACATGTATTGATAATTATACACACTAAAGAATCAACATCAAATCAAGTTTGAAGCAAAGGTTATCTAATGTCAATAAAACATATCAACATCACAAATTGGCATTAGATCTTCTTGCTTAGGCACAATTGAAGCTGTACTTGCTATCGCTAACACCTACTCATTATACAACTGATTCTGATAATGGTTAATCCTTTCTCCAGAATACATTAAGAAGTTAATGATCAAATTAAGTACCAGCTGCCTTCCTGTCCAATCAAACTCCCCGTCGTTCTTCCACCCCTTCCTGTCCATCAGGTCCTGGAACAGTTTCCTCAAGTAGTCGTAGTCTGGCGTCTCGAAGAAGTCCAATCTCCGCACATAGCGCAGGTACGTGGCCATCTCTTCTATACAGAGGGTACATAGTTTTTACTCCAGACTTGGTGTCAGAACATGGGACTGGGAGCAAGACAGGTATCCTGCACGGTTCACAAAGTTTTCTAAACTCATCATCATCTGGTCGTGTGCATGGCCCTTCTAAACCAACACAACAGACCACAGTAACAAGTACAGTCCCTCAAATAGATTTGTACTTTTTCATCTCTATCAGTGCATGACAATGACTGAGCAAATTCAGGTTCAAGTATACTGTTTCAACACTGCTGTCATGTAAGAATGTGGAAAGGATGCAGGTTTCTTCCTATGTGAGCAAAGTTGGTTCTTACCTGGATATCCCTCACACAGCACCTCTATAGGAGTGGCTCTCTTTACTTCTCCTATCTTCTGGTACCGCTCCTTCAATGTGTCTGCCTGTTAGACAATAGAAATATCTTTAGTTATAGAAAAACAAACAAGTTGTGGCTCTTCTGAGTTTTGTGCTGCTCAAGCAATCAACAAAGCAAAAAATCTCATTCTACAAATGATATTCTCACAGCATTATTCTGAATTTGATGTTTTCTACGGAGTCATCTTAGTATTACCTACATTTAACCCTTTTCATGCTTGTGGCCAACTAATCATATGTTGTCCATTATTAGGTAAAAAAGTTGACTTACTTTCAATCCCTGCCATGGTAGACTACCTCTTAGGAAGTACATAAACATGTGTCCTAACGCTTCTAGGTCATCTCTTCGACTTTGCTCTGTCAAGAAAGAGGAACAACAGCATCCATCAACATGTCATTTTTCCACAATACACAATCATTATAAATCACATAGCATGTCAATTATTATTATTCAATAATTGCATTCAAATCATACTGTTGTCAAAGAGGCACCACTGCTTCTATGATATATTAATACTGTACCAAGAGTATAAGGCATGTTTGAATGCAAAATATTATGATCATAATGCATTTGGTCTTTTGTTTATCCATAACCTTTTAATTGTCTAGTGGGACTTTTTATTGCTCTTGATTGGACAATCCACATACATGTACAAGCAGTCATCCATCCTTACTTGATAAAAAGATGACTTTGATATAGCAAATGTAATCTATGCTATGTATAGTCAGTGAAGTTCCACCTCAGGATAAAACGTTCAACAAGATGACATGCACAGACTTCAAATCCAGTTTTCTTTGAAATCTTCCAATCTAAGGCAATGTATGACTGGATCCTTGAGACTTGTTCATGTACAATGCACATATACACTCACCTTTGCCTAAATGAGTATTGATGCTCATATATCTCGCCGTCCCCGTCAGACTCTTGTGTTCCCGGTAGGGGATGTGTTTGTGAGTCTCTGGGTCAATGTACTCTTTGGCCAGCCCAAAGTCAATAATGTGGATGGTGTTTTGGTTTTTGGAGGACTGTCGTCCTATGAGGAAATTCTCCGGTTTGACATCCCTGTAGATGAGGTGTTTGGAGTGGACATATTCTATCCTTGTTATCTGTAGAAGCAAAAAGAAGACATTACAAAAGTTATAAACAGGGTCAGAGGAGGGTGCGCATGTATCCCATGATGCTTTGCGAATAAGCAGTGCACTACAAGTCTGCATCTCCAAAACATGGTTGACCTGTAAGGAGTTAACATGTTAACTTATCACATTGCCCTCAGTTAATGTATCTGTACAGTTAAGGCTGTACAGTGAGTGTCATTTTCTTTGGTGTCAAGAAACTATTAGACTTGTCTATCTTATATATACAGAGCCTGGCTTCTGCGGTTAACACTTATACCAAACCTAACCTGTCAGACTTGGCTTTGGAGAAGTGGGGTAAATTCTTGAGGTTTGAAATATAGGGGGGTAAGTGTGTTTTGAAATGATAGCTTTTTCTGATTTCACCAGATGCCAGAATCATAGACTATTTATTGGTCGCTGTCCTGCAACAGAACTGGCACTCTCTTGATTAAAAACAATGTTAACTGATTTTAACATAACTGTTATATCTCCATTTGTAAACGTGAGCTGCACATGCAACATGAGGGACCTTCACAACACTGACATTTTATTAGCATTGGACCATGCTTTGGTTAGACACAGTGGAAGTTTTTGTAACTGGCAAAGAATCATTAACCACACTTGACATGTGCTGTATACAATTTGTATAACATGCCATCTGTACGTTTAACTTTAAGGTTGTGAGAATCACTATGGTGGTTTCACATCCAGTGTAGATATCATCTTCTGTATATACAGCCAGGCTGGTTTAGTCACTTATATTACATGTAGCTTTAGAGTTAAATTTGTTACAGTGTTACCTCTTACAAGTTGATCATGATAGAAAAATTGTTGCAAAAGCCCTAAGCAGATTGAGAAGCATGGTTTTTTGCTGAATGACCTTTCAGTGTGTGCTTGCTGACCAATAATGTGCTGTGAACATTTCTAGCTAACAACACTATTCATAACTACCACATAATGCACAGGCAGGCAATACTCGTTCTAATGGCCGTACTACAGTACACATGTAAAACCGTCTTGTCGTTAAAACACATTGGGTTATCGAACCTAATTATTACGCTGCTAAAGATCTAAGCTATTGGTTTCATTAACAAGGCCATTGAAAGTTTACCACATAACTTGCACTGACTGTGATGACAGATATTCCTTATCAGTAGTAAATCTCTTTCCCATGTAATCTGAGTGTATGTGATCGTAATGTCCTTATTGCTAGAAATACAGGTCAGCATGGGATTAGATGCTGTGCAGAGGGAAAAAAAGATAATCCTGTGTAAATCCTGGATCAAACAGCTGATACATGGATCAGCACTGATGATGAAAGCATAATAATATGCAAGATAATTTTGGTCATATTCAATTACTGTAAATGTTCGCCGGGATTCAATTTCGCGGTAGGGAGACAATGGAGCATTCCCTGTGGTTTTGAGTTCGTGTTTGAAACAATAAATATAGTAGCGCTACAGTCACACAATGGAACGGCTTATTATGCCTTCCATTTCATACCTAGCTTGCATTTGATTTTGAGGAGGTAAAGATATACAAATGCAAAAATTGCTGCTATTATTTCAGTTGATTGCAAAAGTGTGTAATGTCAAATTCTCTCCAATTCAAGTAATATTAATGTATCAAGAATACCAGTTATACAATGTAGAGTGCAACTTAAAATAGTGTCCACTCCAATTATAGATGGAAGAATATTTGAAAGGACAAAAATATCCATCCATTCCATCCACTGGTGTGGACATGAGACAGGGTCATCCTTACTGAGGTCTCCTAGTTTGATGAAATCGTCTCTGTCATTAATAGACTGACCAATGAAAGTAACCCCATCAAATCTGCTGGTGTGAGGTAATACTCTCCGTACCTCGTTAACAGATTATGCTGCGGGCTAATAAACCTCTTCTAATTAACCACTTCATATCGGCACATCTCAAGTACTAGTCATAGGGACTAGTGAGAAGTGTGCGGGGGGGGCGGACTCGGGTTTAGGCAGATGTTGTTAAGTGGGTCTCTCACTGGACTGCTTAAAATTACAAAAGGCATTTTCAAAGTGGCGCCAACTGGGGCCAATTGGTTACATTGAATTGCAAGTTCTTAGAAAATTTGAAAACAGCAACTGGCAAAATACCAACAATGGGTGCAAAACGACGCAATCACTATTAGAATATCTTTTAAAGGAGCCCTAATCATTTGTATGTTGGTTTTGATTCAGTGGCAACACTGTGATTGCAAATAAAGTTATCTAGACTTGTATCTGATTCGGAGTCGAAACTTAGAATATGTCATTCTTGGCACGGCTATTTTGTTTATAGAGGTCATGTATTTTACCCGTCCATTGCATGTCAGTGGGACCACAAGGGGAAAAGTTGGCCCAATTTCCTAATTGCAATTTGGCGCAGTACAATGAAAATCAAGTCTACTTGAAATTCTCATAATTCTGGGTAGCTTTCTGTGTTGCTTTTCTGCTGGTAGAGATGTTTCATAACTAATAGAAAAGCAGTTGAAAATGTCAAAGGAAAGACATAGCTCGTTATATATAAACTTGAAGTGTCACTGCCTAGGCTTCTGATGGGTGGAGAACTATCTGCTCACCAATCATCATGAGTTTATCTGAATATGAGCCAATTAGATGGCACCATCTGGAATTCGTGTTTAGACTCCTTGATTTCCTGACCTAATCAATGTATGAAAAGGTTCAATCAATGAAGAAAAGGGGTTGAATTGATGGTTCTATACTTGTCAAAGACAATATCAAAGACGAGGATCTGTTTTTGTGATCTTCAGCAGAACAAAGTGGTCATAGCTGTCTGCCAACAAGCTGAGCATGTGCCAGGGTTCCTCATGAAATCATGCTCTACCAAATGAAGTGCCATTAACAGTCAATACTCTTGCCTTTCCCCGTTCTTGACTGCACCACTTGATTCCACAGAAAGTCAAGGGAAACAGACCTCAACAGCAGGGCTGAAAACACTACCTGCATGTGCAGCTTAGTGCTGGTGAAATTGGATTGAAACCGGTGCTGACAAAATCATTTCGGTACAGGTTCAAAATACCAGATCTCGATGTACTAGATGTTATGGGGGCACCCCCTAGTTTATTTTGGGTCTCAATTTGAGTTTGCAGACCCCCAAGTCTAGCGACCGTCTCTTCCAGGAAATACTTCTGAGCCAAAACAACTGTGAATGGGAATGAAGGATATCCCTCTA
Source organism: Branchiostoma lanceolatum (assembly GCF_035083965.1). Lineage (NCBI taxonomy): Eukaryota > Metazoa > Chordata > Leptocardii > Amphioxiformes > Branchiostomatidae > Branchiostoma > Branchiostoma lanceolatum. The sequence goes on from NC_089723.1 coordinate 28,175,041, forward strand.
GCTACAAGAAAACCTGAGTTTCGGTTTCTTCAACCTTTGTAATTTTAGTAAATATAAGAGGGAAAAAATATTTTTCCGTCAAAAATGAGGCGCAAAATTTGGCATTTCCCGTGGAACTAAACACATCACAAAATTTTTTGACATGAAAATGACTGTTAGTGTCAGAAAGAGAAAACTCCAAGGTATAATCAAGCCCATTATAAAGAAAATCCTACCACTGTGATTTTCACAATAACCCGACGCGTGAGGTAATGCAACACGGCCAAAAGAACGCAACAAAGGTCAATCTGGGTCAAAGGGGCAGTTTACCTTCAACGCGTATGGATATCCGGAAGTAAGGCTCGGATCAAACACAATTTTCACCCAAAACACACCAATTCATGTTAGTATCTAATGTCAGTTCGAAGCACATTTTGAGAAATGTGAACTCAAACCCAGACCCTCGAAACCCTTTCGTCCCTTTTTTGTCGCTGACTACCATGGACCCCTGTCGCGGAAGAACTGGTGCGTGCACCATTATACCTATATGAATTTGAAGTATATTCTTATTTGTGATTAAAGACGCGTAAATCCTACCACAATACTGAAACTTTAGCACTGGAAATGACGAAAATAATTTGGCGTTGAAATCAGTGAGATCGTTGATTTGGGATAATAACAGTGTAAGGCCACGAGCCCATAACCATTGTGGTGTAGTGTTTGGGAACTTAGTTCTGTTCTGTCTGAAACTAAATTGAATGAACATCCTCATGTTGTCAACAGTTCATTTATGTTTCTGTCATCATAGAAGAGCACGTGTCAAATTGTTCAGGTCCTTAAACCTCGGTAACCGATTCCTGTACCTGTACCTGATGTACTACACATCCCTTAAGTGCAGGTATTTCTGATGTCTACCTGTACCTTACCTGTTGCAGAGTTATTATACTGGGGTATGTACTATGTGGATGTTTCTCTACTATGCTGATTTGTAATGTTACTTTCTGTAATATTGAAAATGAACAGTTTCCAGAGTGATCCATTTTTCTGCAATGTTTTTTTCTTATGAAACGAGAATAGATGGTACTGGTAAAAGTTATGTTAGTACAGGTTGTTAAATCCTGCATAGCAGGTATATAGAACAACATATTTTGAGCCCTGAATGGAAAGAAATGTAGAACTACTTACCAACTGAATTGCTATGATGAGAACAGTCTTTAACGAGAACTGCCTATCACAGAGATCGAAGAGGTCCTCCAGGCTGGGTCCCAGCAGCTCCAGGACCATTGCATTATACTTGCCACATGGGCCAAAGTAATGGACCTGAGGAATGCCCTCTGCAAAACAAGATGGGGGAGGGGGGCATTAGTCATGGCTATAAAAACAGGCCATTTTAAAACTATTTCATGATAGCTTGCTAAGGCCACATCAATTTCATCTGTTGGCTTTCTGATCTAAAAAAATATATGCTGAACTGGAAGATCAACATGAAAACAGAGTCTGAGGTAAAAGTTTATACCTTGGTACACACAGGATCAGGGAGTGAAAATAGTCAGGTGCAAGTTTTCGGTGTGTTCATCTTAAACTCATCCAAATCTTTACAAAAAATGTCTGGTAACCAAGAAAATAAATTGGTGTGGCCTAGAGGAGAAGAAGGTTGTCATGAAAGGTAAGTCATAACTTGTAATCATACAACTACATGTCTCATCTGGTCATATGAATGCAAACTGCTGTGGCGAATGGGCTCATATAGATCAGTACCCCACAAACTTGGCTTCAGAAGCCACCACAACTTCAAGTCTGAGTTGAGGGAATCATGCAGGTCAGTTTGAGTAAGACTAAGTTGATCATGCCATAACAACCAAGTAGAGTATTTTTACTTGCAGGGTTGTGAAAAAGTGGATGTAGTCTATCTACATGTGCAGTGAGTCATGCCTTTGCGGAAAAGGTCACATGACTTTATCTCCAAGCAGAGCGGTCAATAATGGTTGTTGTCCGACAAGCTCAGTCTTTCAACAGGTCAGAGAAAGAAAGACGCAAATATGATTTAAAAAAGGCCTGCTTGGAGATAACACATGCCTTCTACACCTCAGTTGCTACATGGTAACTTCTTCGGTCAATAGATTTTGTTCTGTAACATGATACAACACATATTTTTGTGCCTTTTGTACATTGTGGAAAGTATCAAGTCTCTTTTCCTTTCTTCAACGCTAGATTGACCTATGATAGTATACATTCATTTGTCTCCTGGAAAAAAGCTATGTACAAAATAACCTTCTACTGTGGGTAGGTGCTGTGTAGTTTAAGGAAGGGAGTGGTATTAGTAATAACTGTTATATGTTTCTCCGCAAAGTTTGATAATCAAGATAATACAACATCAGTGAAAATCAAGGAGTAGAAGACATTGAGCAATCCATGCTAAAACATCAATGGCAACAACTGACTCAAAACATAAGTTTATCACAGTAGATGTCTTTTTTCATACAGTGTTGTTGGTACATATATATGTATATATGTATACAAAGTCATGAATTTGAAAAAAATACCATACAAAGAGTTTAATCTGCAATGAAAACAGAAGGAAAACATGGCTGTCATGAACAGAAAAACGTTCCCACACAAGGTTGTAGAACGTGTGGTAGTCAGAAAAAAGCTGAACAAAAGAAGCCGTATGTCGCAGGAGACTGGTGGGGTGGGGTGAGATTTAACAAGCTTATTGCCATGGTAACTGGCATGGGGGGATACAGTACCGTCCCTCCCCGAGAACCGGGGCAAAGTCCAGCGGCTTTTGGGGCCTTGACGACATGGAGGAGTCGGAGCATCCGGGACAGAGCCAGTTCGCAGAAAAGAGAGGTGTTAACAACAAACAGCGGTGTGATACCCGAATTAAGTTCTTAGTATGCATGTTTATCACTAAAAAATGTCTCTGTATACTAATAAGCATACTGAGAACAAATTCCATGCAGCATCTATTAGTTGTCAAAGTTACTCTAAAATGGGAAATGTGTTTAAAACGTGGTTGATAAAAGGGTCTACCCAAGGTATCGCCAAAAACTAGACTCCACTTCCCTACAAATCCACAAATGTACAGACTCCTGTGCATAGAGGTGGAATAATCTACATACTCATATAGAGACTACAGTGCGTACCATGCATATAGATAGGATGACAAACATATCAGTGGAGGGGAGGAATTAAACACTATACACTTAACATAGTACCCTTTCTCTACTCTGAGCCTTGTCGGGCTGAGGTTTCCACTTTTGTGGGCGTGGCCTTTGACCAGCTGTCAGCCAATCAAAGAATCAGCTTTACCTAAATAAAATATTTAGGGGATTCTCTGATTGGCTGACAGCTGGTTACAGGCCACGCCCACAAAAGTGGAAACCTCAGCCCAGTTTAGCAGAGCCTATATCGCTAGATGCAAGGTATATTGTATAGGTTAAGGGTGAGGCTCTGAGTACAAAAATACTTAGTACACCCTAACTTACATGTAATTCATGTCTTATTTTGTCCCCAGAATCCAAGGAAGATACAAGAAAATACAGCCCTAGTAAATCAGAATGCTAACCGGTGAGGTGCGAGCTGAATTCCTAACACAAACATTTCATGACTTTTTGACACATATGTATACAATGTAAATTGGCCTTAAAAGAAGGGGAGAAAATATGACGTTCCCTAATGTAAATGTTTGAAGTTTCTATAATTTATCACTCATTACTTAAGCTCATTAACAATTAAATATGCAAATATCTACAGGACTACACAATGAATAATTGAACACCCTGAAGTTCAGGGGTATGTTGACCCTAACAGTGGCCTGTTTGCTTACCCTCTGTAGCTTTAAGTGTTGTCAAATGAAGGACCCAACTGTAAGACGTGGACAAATGGTACTGAGCACTTTGTACTACAACAGAGGGTTCAGTTGGTTCAAACTAGTTTGTGCAAGTCGGGGTAATCAGTGACTGATCAAGTTTCCAACTTCAGCATGTTGATTCTGTTATGTTTCTCTAATGAATGAGCCTTATGTTGTCAGTTCAGTTAGTAATATAGTACAATCTGGAGACAGTACACTGGATACAGATTTATAAGAGAAAACATGAGCACTGTATAGCATCTTTAAGTTTAACAAAGGAAGCCTCACAAATAGACTTCCCCACATGGCATTTGACTGAAGACAGCATGGTACTTTGACATACACCAAAACTTGCATGTCTCATTCTCTTATTCAACTGCAGAACATATAATTATCTTTCATTTGTCGTGCACTATTGATATCATCTTGTCAATCCGCCTATTTATAATATTCCACTGTTCTTTTGTATTCCTATATTATATCGTACAACTGTAACCCTTGAAGTACAATTAGCCCGCCCCAGGCACCAACATGCAATAAACATTTTATTTCAACCAACACAAATCATCAATTAGAAGTTCCATGGTACAATTGCAATGTGAACTTATTCATAGGAAGAGTTATATCATGTACAAACATCACTAAGCTAGACAAGAAGTTCATAAAAAAATTTTGTTCCTCAACATGTTCAACTTAAGCTGAAATCTGAGTCAAAACATGTTCGTTACAGGACATTTATTTGGATTAATCACAAGGTACTCGGCCCATTACAAACATGGCCTTGCAAACTTAGATTGTCTCTGGGTATTGGTTCACCTCGGGGACAACAACAAGGTCACAGTTTTCTTTTTCTTTTAGTAAACAATATGACCTGGACAGTGAGACCTATGTACAGGCCAGGTAAAGGATATGGGGTGACAACTGGTCACCTGTACCTATAGCCTTTGTTTGGTTGTCACGACGATGGAAAACAAGTGAGAATAATCGCACAACATGTTAACCTAGGCGTGGTATCCTTGGCTATTCATTCATTCAATCAGCGAGTGTTTTGTCGTGTCTGGTACACGGTGACGCAAACTCGTTTATAAAGTTAGCATTACCAATTTGAGATAATCACATTTCAAAAGACGTCAGGACCCCTTACTTATAATAAGCCATGGCTCAATGTCTACCCAACCATAATGTTAATGATGACATAGACATGCATAAACACATCATGACATGTGAGGCTTTACACAGAATATAGAATTGCACATATACAAATAGAAAGTAGCATTACAGGTCTACATTTTCTAAAAGGAAGAAAACACAATTTGTTACATACAGACCCACTAGTGCTGTAAGCTGTGTAAGACTCCAGGGATAAACTGATGTATTTATTTAGTAGCACACAACAATTAGTACTTCACCCAATAACACATCTATTTCCTCAAGGTTAGGAGCTCTTCCTAAGCACAAAAGTGGAATAAAAATATTCTCAAAACAACCAAGGAGGTCTTATATATAAAACCTCCTTGAAACAACCAATTTCCATTTCTAAAAATATGGATGGAAAATAATACCTAACTGTGTGCTAATGGACTGACAGGACAAAACACAGCTTGGAAGCTTATGCCACATTTTATACATAAGAGCAGTGTATGTCGTATTAAGCACCTATCAAGAAGGTTTAAGGGTGTGTTTATTACCAAACCCTTGGTGTTTCCATCCCACTGAAAGGCTCGCTTTTCTACAAGCAGTGTTTTATGTGCCTCTAAAATGGACGTTCTCCTTTGCACGGGTCTTTCATGTCCCTGTTTATTGCACAGCTTGACACAGTCCATTGCTTCACATAAGGGTATCTAAAGTTGTGACCAGATTAAGGAATCTGTATCGCCAGTATAAAAGCATACAAATGTACGTACCAGCTGATCAATAGCAGAAATATAGTATGACTCTATGAGCCAATGATTTTATATCCAGTGCTTGTTCTTTAAAAAACAATCCTAATTCCTACCCAATGCTTTATCCATGCATGACCTTGACAGTGTATATCAACATGAAGTGGAGGATGTGTTGGACAAAAAGCAAAGCTGAGTATTATACTAATCGTAGTGTAATATAATATATATATATATATACATGCCAGGGCTCGAAATACTGTGCACCCAAAATTGGAGCTGTGCACCTACTTTTTGACTGTGGGTGTACCAGTGCACCTAGATATTTTTGTAGGCTATAGGGTAGAGGTATTATTGACATGATTGTACACTGGTATACATAACATTATTGAAATTTAAGTATCTGAAAAAGTAATATAACCCTTTGTACTTTGTTTGATTTGTTGCTTTAAGATTCTGAAGTTAGCTATGGAATTTCAGATTGAAGAGAGGCAGTAGGGTTTGAAAATACATTTTGCTGGCATTCTACTTTATCTTATGTTGTGCACCCAAAATTCTTCTGTGCACCTAAATTTTTAGGTTAGGTGCACCAGTTCCTAAAAATGAATTTTAAGCCCTGCATGTTCTAAATGCTGCGGGCGTGGAGCCAGCTGAATCTGTAGGGTCACCTTGCCTAACAGGCTAATTAGCCCAGTGTGTGTACTGTGTACAAGAGGCTTCCCTGATCATCTCTTTCATATTAACATATCTTACAATGTCAGACATCAAGCAATCGGATGTTTAAATTTCTTTCTGATATGCTACAATCCCCCATGTATTACAGTCGACCTTCGATACAATTTTTCACATCTTGATACTGTTGTCACACATTATAATAAATATGCATGCTTCTTCAGTACTGCTATGTTACTTCAATCCTGTAGTTTCAATAATGATAAAAGAGATGCTAATCCTCGCCATGGAGGTGAGCTTAGTGACCAGGTAGCATTAGGACAGTCCAAAACATGCCATGCTTGCTTGGCTTGGACTGTTGCATATACAGACAGGGCACATACAGACCAACTTACTTCTTCGGTGCGCAGATCCTATTTTGAGTGCACAAATGTGCATTTGCACCAAACATTTCGAGCACGGGGAGTGGCTTTGTATTATTGTATTTTATGGTACATGCATGTACGTGTAATGATTTCTCTCATAATGACTGCCAAAACATACCAGATTATAAAATATCATAGAAAAGATGACAGAAGTGAACAGGAATTAAAATCATCCAGACAAATTTGAAAGTCTGTTTTTGTATGTTCTCTTATTAAAGCAACATAGACCGTGCACAAATAATACATCCTGTGCTTACACAAGGCCATATAAATTATAATGCCCCAAGGAAGAAGTTAGAAGGCCAATACAATACAAACTTGTAATATGATGCAAACCTAACCTAACAGCATGTGTGCCAGAGACAAGGCCAAACTAAACCACTAACCATTGAGGCACAATGGCAGGTCAACAAACTGTCAGCCTAGCAATCAACACACCCTTGTTCGTGTGGCAAACTGAAAGAAATATTTCTTTTTCATACAGTAAAAAAGTGAGTGTGAATAAGTTCCAAGTACTAGTAGAACTAGTAGTTTCATTTGTAGAATCTTTAAATTTGATAAGACACCGAATGTATTGTTATCTCAAAAAAGCTGTCAGGGGACCCAAACCGACAACACTTGACTCTCTGCCAAAGAGCTATCTACCACTCAAAATTCACCATCATAATATGTCCAGAACATGAGATATTAAAACTGGGAATTCTTCTGCAGTACCTTAGAATGCTACCAGGGGGCCCAATATCAAGAGTTCCCGACCCCTACCCACCTACCGAATATCAGGGTCTATCCACATGTACAGCTTCTTGAGTTATCCTGGCTACAAACATCAACACACACAAACTGCACCGAAAACATAACCTTCTTGGCAAGGGTAATCATATTCATCACTCAAACTCAAACTTCATTTCAACATTTACAACTTTGTTTCAGTTTGATGTCAGGTGCTGCCAGGTAAGTCTTAGAACCTACAGAATCAGAACAGGGCTTCCTGCTGGGATTACACACCTAGACTAGGTGGCTGTTGGGCCCCGCTGGCGAAAGAGGATTTCAGGCCATCTAGTAATAAGGCATTGAAGAAGGACTTTAATTTGGGGGATACAATTTCCAACACAAAGAATTGGACTTACCCAACTTTTTGACTGCACAAAACCGATTATTTGTTTTGAAAAGTGCAGATAAAAATCTTTCTTTGTGACGAATTCTAACAACACAGATGAATTCTCAAGCTAGCAATAAGGCATACAGGTTTGACAGGTTCATGGACCCATAGTGCCCGTGGAAGCACCAATCGGGCCAGCACATGTTGTCATGCACTAGCCCGATCAGGACATCGCCATTTTCCATGCATGGTGATTGGTCTCCTAGACTGCAAGTCTGTAACATACATTTAAATCAGGGCCAAGGCAGAACAGGGTTAGCTACACTGTAAGTGGTTTGAGTCCATGTCTTTTTCCAAATTCTTTATATTTTCCGCTTCCTCAAATGGGTCAAGTAATCAAAATAGTTCAGATGCCACCATGTTAATTTGTCTGGTACTTGCATGCAAGTAGAGCACCATACCATGAAATCAGCTTCCTCTGTGAGACTGTGATCAGTGGTACATGTATACATGTATTATGCGTCTTTGACTTCAAATTCATTCTGTGGGGATAGTGAAGTACATCATGTAACAGTGTCAGTGGCTAGGGTGGGTCAGAGAGTGAAAGTCATTGAACAAAGAGAAACATTGTACATTTACGTCCATGGTTGTTCTGTCCTGGAATAAGAGAAGTTCGAACTGTGTTCAACGTCCCCTTTTAGAGACATTCCGTGATCATTAGAAGACCAGTACATAGTTTCCAAAGGGAAATGATAAATTTTCCTGACAGAAGCTACCAGGAATAGCCTCCAACTGGCCTACTTTTACACATGAGTAAACTGTTGGTTACGGCTTTGGTAACCAGCCCAACATTCCACATAGACACCCAGAACAAACAGGACCTTCCCGCACACAAGCCGCCAGGATACATAAGGTCAAAAAATGAAGATATTAACGGTCTATGGAACATCCAGAAAAATGTCGCCCCGCTGCAGCTAAATGCTTATCATGCCCTGGACATTATGATATACATGTGCAAATCATGCAATTTAAGGTGACATTTCAATAATTAGGAACTGCCCGAAGATGCTTACCTGTTGGATAATCATGGTGGAACCAATACAAAATAATATTGATACAAATATAAATTGACTTTGAAACTAGAGACGAGAGTGTTGAAATAGGTCAAGTTCATAAGTACGGTAAACTAGCCTATAATTTTACCCATAATGAATGTCTTTTAATCTATGCCTTATTGATTCTACTGTATTGTACTGCTAACAGAATGAACATGCATGAAGATTGCAGATAATTAATGAGAATTATGTACTTCTATAACTCCTGTACATAATGATTGAGCAGATACAGAGAAATTCTTGCAAGGGCCGATGGTTGGCATGGTCAGCCAAGGCCGACCCCGATTATTACGTGTATGTATTTTTCCTATTTGGCTACGCAACTTTCAAACCTTTCGTGTCCAAGCAGGTGTTTCAGACAGACATCGAAGTTTGGGCACTCATTAACAGGGATTTTATTGATGCTTAACATGAGGGTCTGCGAGGGGGGATCCCGCGATGCTTAGCACTGATTCTAGAGGAACCCCCTTTGTATTACGCTAAAATTAAGGAAGCCAATTACGCAAAATTTGGTTGCCTTGCTACGATTACGAGAATAAGACACCTACGAATTACGGGAAATCAAAATAGGCTGCCTAGGAGCATGTAGGCCCTCTAACATGTTTTTTTCATAGAATCTTTTAGCTAGGTTTGTGTTGAACTCCAAATAGGGAAGGTAGGGGATACGGTATGGCTAAATAGGGAAAATACCATAAGCGACTAACTGGGGTGAAAAGATGCTTCAAAATGCGTCAAGTTACCAGACGTCCTGTGTTGCCCTAGTCCCACTGTGCTAATTCCGGTCAAGCAGAGGTCTGCTAAGTAAGATGTTTACCCTGTACCTTTCAACACTGCCCAAAATCAATGAAATTCTATGTTGGCAGCATTTGCAAAGAGGGCTTGGTCAAACACTGCTGTTTCAATGGAAACAGGTTAGAACAAATAGAAGAATGGCAAGCAAACAGGTGGTCTAGAATGCTCTGTTAAAACTCACGTTAAAGGAAATAAAATGGGACATCACATGTGTTTGTAAGTGGGGTTAAAATGATGTAACAGCTGTAAATTGTAGTAGGGACAAAGATGACCATGTGTGTGAAAAATATTCAAATGAATTATGAAATTGCAAAAGCAAAAGCAGATTTATTCAATATTAATCAAATTAAATATTTGTTTATAATTTAAGTATGTGTATTGAAATCTAAAACAAATTAACAACCTGCCTGATAAGGAGGAAAGGGACATTATATCCTTGCAAGGAATACGTGTTCTGATGCGTAATGAGATCACACGACCTGTGACAAAAATCACAGCCACGGCCCACGAAAATAAATGAAAAGATTTGAAAAAATCGAGAAAAAAAAAGAAAAATTCAAAACAAAAAACCTCACGCAAACCTAGGCCTCTGCGTAACTTTTTTTATAAATCTGAAAAATCGCTATCGGTTGTAAACATCGGGCTCCGACTTCGGAGAGTCGGGCAGACTCCAGACGGTCCGGCGATGTTATTGTTTTTCACGTGGGCGCCCCCCCCCCCCCCCTCCCCACTTTCTCGGCACAGGAGAAAATGTTCCGCCTTCTCCTTGCTCACAAGGCGGTGCTCCTTTATCCGAGTAGTTTTCAACTTCATCGCTGCCATCTGTGCTTGAAGGACCACCGTCTAATGTAGTGGCCACCATTTCCTTACTGCTGTTGCCCATGCCCCGAGTTCGGGCTCTGAAGGAATCGCATGCTAATGCTGCAACATGTTTACACTAGAAACATCAGGGAATTATTTTCCCGACTTTTGACCGCCCCGAGATTGTGGCCGCCGAGATTAGCGAGGTTAGGACGGAAATGCACGAATTTGAAATTTTCTCACATGATTCGTCCCTGAAGTTATCACGGAAAGTGTCAGAAATCCCCGAAAATACTCGAACCTCAGAGGCAGTCGGCACGCACGGAAATGCCGTCAGGTTCCCTCGGCGCTGGTTTCAGTTTATCTACAGCGCCGCTAGCTAAATCAATTTTATAACCTCCTTGGCTAAATTGAGAACCATTGTATCCTGAGCCTGCTTCTTTTTTATTCTGCAAAACTGCAGGTTGTTTAATTTTTCTTCTGCAATCTTGAAAATCTTTCTGCAATTTGCAGATTGCAGACGGGTATTTCAAACGCTGGATGTGGATAACATGACAGGTCTTATGACACATGCTTACACTCAGGGTAGTAAGAACTAGGTTCATTTCATGTACATGTAGCTAAGGCACCCACGCAAGAAAACATCCCAGGATCTTTCCTCAGAATTTGGTACCATTTGTTTAGTTTATTCTTTAAAAACTGAGCACAAACTGTTGAAGATACAGCCCCTATGTCCTCATTCATAACTTTGCCACTGGTTTGGATTCTGTGTATTTCTTTATACCACCCCACTTGACAACTGACTTTGATTGATTATTACTAAAAACTAAGTAATCAAGATTAATCAATTAAGATTCAAATTAATCAATTAAGACTAATCAAGATTATCCAAAACCTCAAAATGTGAATGGATGACAATACAATAATCATTCACAACATAACCACCTTGGTAGGGATACCGTCATAACAAAAAGGTTCATTACAGCAATTCAGGGATGTAAGCAATTTTCAAAAGCACAAAAGACACACTTTTTGTGGGGACAGCCCAAAAGAAATATGGGAAGGGGGGTGTTTTTTCAAACTAAAAAAAAAGATTAGGGTCTATTTGTGATGCTGTTCCCACATTCACTTTCCTTGCATGGCCTGCATTTCAAATTGCACCCTTCCCTCTACTTGACTTGTCTCTAAGAGGGAGGTCTTAGGATACAGGGCGAGAGCAGATTACAATATACACTTCACTCTCGCCAAAACGCAAGTCATACACTTGTTTTACAGCTGGGGCTGAACATGCCTGTCTGAAGTTTCCAGGGGATCTTGTGACCTCATCACACTTGCTACAGAGCAGCCAGGCAAAGTCGTTTTAAGTGGTCACTTATCAACAGCTGACTGGACCTGACCTTTGACCTTGTTATCCATCCAACTGTAAGAATGTATTTCCTGTTAAATACCTAAACAATACAGCCCCACATGTATAAGTTGCACGGTTACAGTACAGGCAATACATTCACTGCATTACCAACATTGCTACATCATACTCAGGACATCGCCACTCACTTACTCACTATCCGGTTTCTCATCTATTGTGCCCCCTCTTGCGAGGGTTAGAGACTTAGTTAGAGACTTAGTCGTGCTTGCATGTCAGATGTAAAAAAAAAAGACAAAACCTTCTACAAGTTCTACCAGGCCAGATATCGTAAGTTCCATATTTGCATTAGGAAAATTTATGCAAAATGTACAACATATGCCCATAATGCCTTTTGCTACACTCATGGTTCAATAATATTCTTACAGATTAAAAAGAAACAAGAAAGAAAGAAAATCTATGAGTTATAGATTTTCCTACTTGCTTGTTTTTTTAATGTGCAAGGTTGTACAACATGGGTTACAATGAATTGCACTAACAAGAAGTCATACCAAGTAAACTAAAGACAGCGAATGGGGAGGGGGGGCAACATAATGTTCAAGATTTCAATCCTGTCAATGTGAGCAAAAAAGATTCTATCTAATACAAAAAGAAATGCAGTTTAAAATAGCGACAACAATTAGAATCACCCTACATGTAACCTTCCCATTGTGTGCGAAACACTACTTACTAATGGCCCTAGGCAAAATGCACACATGTGGAACACTACCAGAAACAGTAGCACTACTGGGGGGAAAATACAACCAAAACACAGTAAAATGTTCCAAAAACATCAAGGCAAAGACACAGTGTCACTAACAATGAAGCACATTGTAACCAACACTCGTAATTCTCAGCATATATCAGCTATTATGGGACAACATGGTGGTCAGTTGAAACAACATGGAGACATTTGATGGTTGAACTTTGCCCCCACAGCCACACCCATGACTGTGCACATTAATTGTCCCACTTTCCTGACGGGTGCACAAACAGCTGCTTATTGCACTACATGAGGCAAACTGTTACCGTTGTGATGTAACTGAACTGTATTTAACAAATATGTGATACCAGTTTCAATGATTACGGTCGCAGTATTGTTATTCATTTTTCAAGTATTTCTTCATTCAACATGCCTACATTTGTAGTGATTTAGCAACAAAAAAATGGTGGTTGTACAACATTTTCTAGCCAGTTTCACCGATCGCACTTTCTCATAACCCCCCAATTTCTAATAAAATCATGGGGCCAAGCTAGACATGACTTGAAAGTCAAAGCTACAAGGTAGGAATAAATACATAGAAGCCAACACGTGCCCTAAGGGACATTCACTTTGACAAGAGCTTGCATGCACATCTACATGTAACACAGTGGAAGGACATATCCGACTTAAGCCTCCAACATATAGTATATTGTCAAACAATGGTCGTAACATGAGAAACAAGAAGAAATTAAAGCACCTGTTAGTTTTAGAAGAATAGAAGAGTGAGATATGACCGATGCATAGGGATTAAGAAATTGAAAGAGGAAACATCTTTATAACAGTACACACTTACCGGCTTGGCCGAGTGCCTTGTAAAACCTATATTCCAGATGCAACTGTGGTGCTCTGGATTTCATTGGTTCCTGAAAAAAACGAATTAAGCACATGAAAAAGGATGTGAGGACATTGCAGCTATTGGCAACCATTAGGTAAGCAAACAAAGGTCAGCAAATAACAATGGCAGTACAGGAGCAAAATGGCCACTGCCAAAATTCCATAACACAAAAATGGCTGAACAGCAAACAATCCTTACCAGCTTGATGGCCACATGCTCATTGTTGTACAAGTTCTTCCCTGCAGAGAAATATCACACCCAAAATGTCAGCTGAATGTTTACATTTCATTTTTGTCTTTCAACATCACCAGACACAGCCTATACACATGAGTCATTGCCTAATCAACCACAAAATGACAAACAGTTGAACATAACGCACATAAATCAAGAAAGGGGGAAATTTTCTCACCTAATCTTAATTCTCCAAAATTTCCACATCCAATTTTCTTGCCGACTCTGAAGTTGGGTCCTACCATGAGCACCCCAGAGTTGGAAGGGTTGTGGGTTCGACTGCGCCCCCCACTCGACTTCGACTGCTTTCTGTCAGCAGCGATTCTGTCCCGATCATGATCCATCCTCTTGTGCATGGCCACACATAGAAAAGCACGATCCTACAAATGACGGCTGATTAGCTTTTTTCTCTTATTCGTCCCGATGCCGGCCAGCGGCACCCAGCAAATAAATCTTCCTCCTGGCCCTCGACCTTTTTCTCCAACAAGCCTCCTGCACTACAGCGGTGCGGCCCAGAGATTATATTCCTCTTGAACACTGCGTTATCTTATGGCGTTTCTCCCCATTCTCGGTGGCAACATGGAGCCTTCCCACAGAATCTAGGATGTTCTATGATCTGTTATTCCTGTGGAGAAGGGAGGAATGTCGTTAACATTAGGGTAGGATGGAGCAGGAAATATAACTGGGTGCCAGGAACCATTTTCGAAACCGGTTGCCCAGTGGCGGACCAACAAAACCCGACATTAATTTAGGCCCCTTTATGGCATTTCCTGAGCATACAACAACTCGTCATTGATCTACATACCAACATAAGAAATACATGGATCAAACCTGTAGGTGATTACATGCCAAACTGGTTACAAAGCGTGCTTTTGGTACGGTTTTCTTGGACAGGACCTGGGTTAGCTGATCAAGGCGGTAAACAGTGCAGCCTGTCGGGTCACTTCTTCCCTGCGCATGGCAGGTGAATTCCCGTCGCCAAGCCGATGGGCGGGATGTTTTCTCATAACATAGCAACAGAGCCTGGTGTGCGGAGCTCAACAGGAGACTAAAGCACAAGAAAAAGGCAAAATCGGGCAGATCCAAAACAGAAAATATAGTTTGTGATTTGAATACCTGGGCGCCAAACTCCTCCGTGTTCCAAACCAGCTCGTGACGTCACATAGTCTGATCGGGGCTGGTTTCCGGTAAGATGGCCGCCATGACGTCACTTCCCTTTCTTCTGCGCCTGCGCAAACGGACAAACATGGCGGCGGTTTCAAACTTTAGGCGATGAAAAGACGACGGAAAACGCTGAAAAACAATGGTTAAAGACCAGTTTCTTGTCGTGTTAGGTATCCTCGAGGGTAAGAAATATGTGTACATACTTTTAGATTGGTATTCATACCTTATTTTGAATCACAGTGCATTATTTTGACCCTACTTCCGGGGTTTGTGTGAAGCCAGATTTTTGTCTTGATTATCATAACAACAACCTCTGCTTTCATAATTTATTGATCATGAACAGGTCGCAAGTTCCCAAAGCGGTCACGGCACCAGATTGTTGTTGAGGCCAAGTTTGATGGAGAGCTTCTTTCCACGGATCCAGTCGATCATACGGAGACTCCTGACTTGAACACTGAATTGGCCTGGGAACTCAACAAGAAGTCACTTCACCAACACAGGTGATTTTCAGCACCACTAAAATTATGAAAATAAGTGTCTCAACTCAAGGTTAATCGTCAGATAGTAAACCACTTATTTTGTAAATTATCAGTATTCAAATCAATTGCTAGATACTAGTAATCTTTTTCTAAGCATACACAACCCGTAATGTAAAGGTGCAATTAAGCTATAATTTGTAGTAACCCTACACTTTTTGACTGGCCAATATGGTGTCATTATCAATGTCAAATGAAGGCACCTGGTTGGTCAATGTTGTTGTTCACATACATGTAGATTGAAGACTAAAGTGACACTGTCTTTTTTAGGGGCCATGATTGGCCTTTAGGATGCTTTCTCATCATACCTATTAATAGTTTAAGCAGGGTAAGTAGTTCAAGTTTTTTATTTGCCCATAGGAAGGTAGCAGAAGGACTACCAAAATGAAGGTGAAGAAGAAAAAACTTAAAAGAACTTGAATATCCAGACTAGCAGTACTCTCCCATCTCATTTCATATCTTCCCATTGTTTCAGGTTACAGAGAACTCCTATCAAGCTCCAGTGCTATGCTGTGGACACACTAACATCTGCTAAAGAAGCTGTTGGATATGTCATCATAGACATCAGACAAGCCAAGCAGGATGATCCAGTAGGTACCTTATGTACTTCAACTTCAACTTGGCTTTACCCCCAGACAACCCCATCAGGGGCAAAATAGGAAGGGGGAGACCCCGGGCAAAGGCGAGCAGGCCTCCAGCCCGGCCTGGAAAGTCTCAACTGTGGGAGTCAACATGACCGGGCCAGGCTTGTTAAAACTAGAGTAGTACTAGTAGTATAAATGTTGTTTGGTTAATACAGTCGAAGTAAATTTCGAAATTTGGCCCAACAATTCATAGACAGAGCAGTTTTGCATCAAATACCTTTAGGACGTCTCAGTGTAGTAGGCATCTTCTTGCCTATTAGACACCCTCTTCTCACTCTGTTCAAATCAAATGATAGATTATACTTTAACTTTCTAATGAAAAAGTGTCATTCTTCGTCCTCAGTCTGAGGCTCACTACTTTACCTCACCTTGAATTCTCTAGAATGTTAAGAGAATATAATTGTAAAGATATAAAGTTAAATTTTTCCATTTCACTCAGTAAATCATGATATCCTGATTGATTCCAACACCAAAAACTGAGTGACTTTTGGTGCTTTTAGCAACTGGAAAGATTAGTATGATTTGAAAAGACTTGTATTTTCTGGCAGCCTTACCAGAAACTTTATGAGAAAAGCTACAGAGACTCAGATCAGATATCATAAAATGATTTTGGAGTCATTAATAAAAAAGTTAATAGCGATGTCCCTGTCGCTCAATCACTGCTTTGCTTTATCATATGGATCAAATTCCGTGAATCAAGAGGTACTAGTAGGTGGTTCAAGCCCCACTCTGCACAGCTCTTTGGGGTTGTATTCTGTCTTTTGGATGGGGATGTAAAGTTGACCTAGCCTGCAGCTCCTCTAATGCCCTGAGGCGTCAAACCTATGCATGTTTAAAAACCAACACACAAGAAGGGTACTAGTAGGGTGTGCTTTGGTTGAAAACGCGAGCCATGGCAAAGCTGCATTGCACTATCGACTCAAGCAGCCAGATCTGCTCAACTACTAAGTAACAGCTAAGGTTTAGATGCAGTGGCACTTTACAGTTGATGGGGATGAAGAGCAGGAGTCTGAGGCAGCTGGCATTATTTTTATGTTACTTAGGCCATGTTGATTCAATTACATGGATGACATCCTCAAAACTGAAGCGAGTGTTTGGCCCAAAAAAGAAATGCCTTCATTATATCAAGTAGGTTAAATTAACCTCCTTGATTATATATGTTATAAAATCTAAGTTGTCAGGAAGGTTGAACAAATGACTGTGCACACAGAATATGGCACTTACATGTACATGTATACCGAACAATAGATTCTTCAATTTTGTTCACATCTTCTTTGTTGACTTTGGAATTGTCTTTGGCATTAGTATTCGTTTTGCAAATTATTTTTTTTAATTCATGGCATGTATTTGCAATTTGTAGCTGCTTTGTATAATTTACTGCTCTTCTTTTTTGAAACACACGAAAGCTGATTTACGTTTCATGTTTTATGTCATCCATGTCAGTGTTCGAAATACCCACCTGCAGTCTGCAATTTGCAGAATGATTATCAAGATTGCAGAAGAAAAATTAAACAATCTGCAATTTTACAGAATCAGAAATTTTGAAAAAAATCGGGCTCTGGATTCCATGGTTCTCAATTTAGCAAATTAGCGGTGCTGTATTGTAAAATGAATTGCACCATGCGAACCTGACGGCATTTCCTTACATTACAAGGATCAAGGACATTAAGGATATAATGTCCTTGTTCCTCCTTTTTTTAACGCATATTGAAATTACGAAAAAAAATTATTTGATTTCATTAAAATAAAAATGCTTTTGCTGCTACAATTTCAATGAAGTAAATTTGCTTTTCATTTAAATCATTTTTCACACACATTTATGTTATTCCTGTTTCAAACTTTGCTAGATAGAAATTAAAAACATTAAAAAAACTAAAGATACATTGAGAGAATAAAGAATTACTGTAGCAATGTTGCAAAGCTAGATATGATGTAAATAAGTAGGCATTATTAGGTTGCAAAGGTTGAAGTATGGAGGTTTGTTTATTTGCAGAAATTTTTTTGAAATTGCAGAACCAAATTTTGACATTCTGCAATATTGCAGAACACTGAAAAAAAAGAATTCTACCACTGCATGTAGTCAAATCATGATGGCCTTAGAAATACAAATAACCTCCTTGTGGCAGTAATCAGCCGGGTTTAGCTCAAAGACTGTTAGTGTTTGATACACCCACACCAGGCCTAAGGTGTACCCCCGATCTCATCAATACGTGTATGTGGATTCTTTGATATGCTGAAGGTGTAGCTGTCCTTAATAACTAGACTGATAGCTACTGGTACATGTAGATGTCTTGTCAAAGGGCCAAATCCCCTGACAGGACCATGTGAACAGAACCTCGATTAGAGGTAGGGACTTCTTAGCTGCTGTGAAGCTTCCTGTATATTGGAAAGAATGGGGCAAACTGCTAGCTGGTCCATAGGAAACACATAGATATAGCCCCCTTTCATACCAGGATTTGCAAATCGCGATTTACCCAGATTTGCGAATCCTGGTATAAATGGTCCAAATCTGAAGGGGGCAGTGGGGTGTGGGGGGTTAATCCTGATCCATGAAATCCATCTTCCGAAGTGGATTTGGTGGCATTATTATAAGCAGATCAATTCCGGATGAATCCCGTGCCTAGATAAATCCCGATTGGCAAATGATCTTGGTATGAACGTGGTCACAATTTGTCACTATAAGTTGCCCCCAAGGCATTGTAGTTTGGTATAAGTAGTGTGAAACTTTCTTACCCAGAATCTGATATGTAAATTATAACAGGAGTACAAATGTATATACAGAAAGATGTAATGATATTATGTTAACATGGATTTAACGTTCTGTAGACACCAAGCCCACGATGGTACAGCCTTCTGAGTTCCAAGTACAGCAGGTACAAGCCTGAGATCAGGGCCAGCATCTCCATAGAGACGGACACCACTGATAAAAAGGACACCTCCTTTAGGGCCAAGGATGCTCCTCCAAGAGATGGTAAGAGCCTGCGTACGCGTGTAATATCATCTACTAGTACTTGTTAAGATATGTATGTGTTCAAGTGTGCGTGGGTTGGCCACTACGTCAGAACGTATATTAGCCTTTGGAAAAATCAACCTTGACTTTTTTTCCCCCTCGAAGTCTTGTGAAGATAGATTTGTGTTCAACAGTTCAAGTGTGTGTGGGCTGGCTACATGACGTCAACATAGTAATAGATGCTTTTAGGATAGAACAGATACTACTACATGTAGTATTAGGCAGTAACGTTTTCTCTCAGCCTATTGAAAAAAGCCTCTTTCGTCCTTGATGTACTTGTGCTCAACAGTTGAAGTTGGCGTGGGCCGGTTACATTGTATATTACAATGTACATCATTTCAGTGATGGATGCTTTTAGAATAGGATTAAAATAAAACTGTGTTTTTTCTTCATTATCTAAGACTATATTGGTGGTGATTGTAACAGGTTTGGCACAAATTTTGACCCATTGAAATCTATATTTTGTATAGTGGCAAGCAAGGTTGAGTAAGGGACAGTATGATAGAAGGATAAGGGCAGGTGTGAAGGATAAAGTGATTTCATAATGGTAGGAGATACAAAACAAAGAGTGGCTGAAGTGACTGAACAGACCATGAGTTTTTCCTCTATAACTCTACAGCACCCTCTCCTTCTACCACCTCTGGTTCAGACATAGACCCGCGCAGCCTGAAAGCACTGCTGAATGAAGAGGAGGGGTACTATCAGGTGGGCCCAGAGGACAGGTGTACTCAGCACTTCGTACTGTCTGTCACCGTGGCATTCGCCTCCAACTTGCCTCAGGTACATCAATGAAGGTTAGACATCCAAGCAGGGCTGTCTCCAGGCCCCTTTCCCTCATCCCAGGACAGAAATTTGCTTGTTGGGACGGACACAAATTTCAACCTGTCCTTTCAAAATGTATTGAACTTCAAGACGTGAAAGTGTTGGAAATATATTTTCACAAGCTTAAAAAACCATGAAAATCAACAACATGGGATCCCAATCAATGAGTGAGACGGGAAAAATCTAAAGCTGGAGACAGGCCTGCAAGCAGGTAAAAAGATATGCAAGGTAACAGTTATCAAAGCAACTCCAGTCACTGACGGAAGGTAGTGGATGCTACCTGAAACGTCTGACTGTTTCTAAAATCTTCTAGTTGCTAAAAAATGAGCAACTGTTACCTTACGCTGCCTCAGGTATTTATGGCTTACGTTGTTTACACTTAATTACGGTGACCATGAACAGCCCAGCTATTAATATTCCTTCTGAAAACATTGTGTCAGCTAGATTTATTAAGATACATGTACATGTGACAGTGTTCAAAGTGGGTACCGGTAAACAGAAGGGTTTATAATACGACCTGAGGGTCAGTGAACTGTAGTGCCATTTGTAACCTACATGTAGCATACAAACTTTGCTATTCTTATTCTAAAAGCAAAACTTGCACTCAACATAAATGTCAGCCAATAAGTTAGATACAAATGTAGAGCACTAAGGTTTTCAACAATTCCACTCAGGGTAGATAAAAACTTGAAAATTTGTGAATGAATTTTATAGATTTTGAGTAGATGGTTGGGTCTTGACATATTAGTACAGGGGTTTGGTGTCATTTTGTACAGGTACAAGTTTGTTTGATCAGGAACCCCACCTAGCAAGATGGGTAAGAATTACAGGGTAGATTTTAGCCAACACCCATCACCACTGACCTTACCAGGACAAAGTATGTCATTTAGCTGTCATGAATAGTTACAGGTTTGCGCAGCCAAACCTTTGTTGGATCCGTTGGCATGTGTGGTGGCCACCATCTTAATTTTGTGACATCTCAGGGTAGCCATTTCATTGGGAGGGGTGTTTTTTTTGGGTCGCTAGCATTCCCTTTTTTTAAAACAAATCCACACACAACTATCACACATTCAACTCAAATCAAAAGAAAAATTCAATACCAATTCATAAAAAGACCCCGTAATCGCTAAACTAACCTAGGAAATTCTTCAGTAACAAAATACACACCTCGCATCAAATAGGAATGCATTCACGTAACGGTGGTGTGCTATGCTTGTAAAGTTTACAATGTAGTCTAGAATAAACAAAGCATTCTGTTCTTTGATTACTTTGAGCATACCAGGGATATTACAGGGGCTGATGGATATATTAGAGTTGTAGAAAGACTGACTGTGGGATCCTTATACAGCGCTTGAAATGCCTTTTTTTCTGTTAAAAGCACTAGATCTATTGCAAAATGCCCAAAATTATGTCGCCACTTTGTAAAATCTCTGCAAATACGCAAGCTCCTGGTGGCAGATAGCTTTCAATGTCCTCCTAGCAGCTTGTTCTGGAACTGCAGGGGCATTTTTGTTTAAATCTTTCAAAGAGGATTACTGAAGAAAGGAACAACAAATTTTCATGATTTTTCTTAGATAAGAACATTTTGTACCTCCTAGCACATTTTTTAGGATAATTCAACATTTAAAGCATCATATGAGCAAGTGTAAATTGACTATTGAAAATTTGCTGAATCTTGTCTTTTTTTTATGATGATTTTTCAGCTTGTTCCAATGTCCATGCCACTTCCTTCAAGAGAAAGTGGATTCTTCTTTTATTACTCCCTACTGGGTAACGACGTCACCAACGAGTCTTTCCACAATCTGCTGAACCCAGACTTTCCCGCGGAGCGTGCGTCAGTCCGTGTGCGCAGCAGCGTGCAGGTTCTCCGACTCTTCTTGGCAGCACAGCCTGGACTACAGGTCAGTTTGTCTTGCATCTGTGTTTGTTTGTTTGTTTGTTTGTTTGTTTGTTTTAACCTTTGTTTATTCATGAGAAGCTCAAATTGGCCTGCAGGCTGCTTTTCCTTAAGGTCATGAGGGAAGAGGTAAGGGTCAGACAAGATATAACAAAGGTATATGTTGCATGAGTCCTAATAAATCTATAAACATACGGTGGTATACACATGTATTCTAATTATTGTTAGAATCTAATATTCTAAAATTAAGAAACCACCACCAGGTTTTTTGAAAAATGATGTTGTTGTGACATAACTCAGTCATGGAAAAGTTGATAATTTATTTTACAGAGTACTTGTACAGTTATAGATATAGATATGTCTTCATGTTGATAGTACATTGTATAATACAAAGTGTGGTTGAAAATCTTTATCAATCGCTTGGGTGATTATACTAAGAGTGAGCCTTCCCCTTGCTGTAGATCC
Organism: Branchiostoma lanceolatum; assembly: GCF_035083965.1. Classification (NCBI taxonomy): domain Eukaryota; kingdom Metazoa; phylum Chordata; class Leptocardii; order Amphioxiformes; family Branchiostomatidae; genus Branchiostoma; species Branchiostoma lanceolatum. Next base: position 28,197,426 of record NC_089723.1, read on the forward strand.
ACCTGTGTTGTGGAGATCACTCCCTGGGCAGTACAGAGGTCCCCCTCAACACACTGCTGAAGTCGGCCTCCGACCTGCTGGACAGACCGACCAGTGTGGAGGGGTCCTTCGTCCTGAACCCCCCCAACAGGGTCAAACAGCAGCTGCCCCCCTCAGGGGGTGACATGGTCCCCAGCGTGGGGGTGTCCGTCACACTTCGGCAGGACACCGGAAGTGGAGCCCCCTCTCAGGTAGTATTTCTGTAGAAGCACAAATGCATGTAGGTAAAGAACTGCCTCAAGCTCCTTCAATCTTCCCTCTGTAGCATCAAACAAGTCATGTTTTCTTCCAGAACAGTGGTACATTGATGCAGAATGGAAATTGTAGTTTCACAAATGCACATTCTTACCTAATTGTTTAATCCTGAAATATACATTAAGATTTTTATACATAACAATGTTCAGTGTGTAATATGAAGAACCGAATGAAATCAGCTACAAAGTTGATTTATTTCCTGCATTTTTGTTTCCAGCCTACAGCCCCCACTTCTCCTCCCAAGGAGCACCCTATCACACCCAGCCAGCCACACGACACACGGGCATCTGACAAGAGACCGCAAACACCACCCCCAGAGGAGCAGCCCCCACCCCCTCCCCAGGGTCACACCCCACCCCAGAGGCTGCCACCCTCTCCACCTGCTAGCCCATCAAGGTCAGTAGAAAGTCAGCCAAAATCAGATCAAAGTCTTTGTCATTCATTTCCTCTTGTTGAAGAAGTCAATGTCATTATTGATACTAAAATTCAAGCTACTTTGTGGCTAACACAAATGTTTTGCTGCCCAGTGATACACAGGAGACAGAGCAAGGCCTAAGCAGTTTGGGGGAGGATGGGAACAAGGGTGAAGCCAAGACAGCTGTTGAACATGGTAAACCAACAGAGAATCCAAAACTGCAAGAACCAACTCTTCCTTTGCCCTTAAAAGGTGAGGAACCATTAACTTGGGTCAATGCACTTTAACTTCAGGAAATACATATTTTGTACAAGGATATTCACATATTTGAGGTACGTGTATGTTATAAATCTGAATCCTGAAAGCCCTAAGCTTTTGCATTATCGACATACATGTATAACTACACCTAACGGCTAACGTAATCAAATGCACTTTGCACTCTTTGTGTTTCTTGTCATGCTTTTCAGGTATATTTCTGCTGTAACCAAGGAGGTTCAAATATCCTTGCTGTAACCAAACCTTGTTTATGCTGTGTAATTACATGTAATGTGTGACATGACCAATCTCGGTGCTAAAGACAGTCTCATTCTGTCATGTCTATTCCAGTGCGTTCTGAAGCCAATCCTCCAGTTGTAGACTCGGCGCCCAGCTCCGTCACCACGTCCCAGCCCTACGTCTCCATCCCGCCCGCGGCGCACCACTTCTGCTTCTCCCTGGACCTCAGGAGCCTACAAGACGTGGAAACCAGCACGAGTGCTCCGCTCTACATCTTCCTCAGGTGGTTTTGAAATCTTAGCCACAGGATACGGTTGATTTGTACTGATCTAGTGACCTCGTCTGCATAAGGACCACCTGACCATTGTGACCACTTTTTGGTTGTGCCTTAGAATATTCTTCCCACTGTCCCAAGCATTATTACGTCTCTTTGATTTGGCTGTACTTTTCTAAGTCAGGTTCTGATGTGACAATAAAAGTGAAGAATACAACTCTGTACATTTGCAGATTAATAACCCTCTTTTGAAGATTACAATAATGTATGTAGTCTAGTATATATATTTAATTTTATCTCATGGGATAATCATTACATCATCTTTCTGTCGTAAGATACACCAAAATTCTTCTTAATTGAAGTGTAGTTAAACAGCAGTAAACAGTTGAGCTTGGCTAATTTCGATACTGTACATATTTTAAACTTTCACTATGTAGTTTTGTCATGGTGATTACTATGTTACTACGATTGTTTCAACTGCAAACTCGAACATGCTGCAAACATTTGATTTTCACCATACTGCAAAATTTAAGTGCTGCAAACTTGAATGAATTTACAAATACATGTAATATTGTTAATGTGTAATATTGCTGATGTGTTTTTGCTGCAGGTACACGTATCCGTTCTTCGGCAGTGCAGCTCCCATCCTGACACACCCACCTGTAGAGATCAGGAGGAACATGGAGGTGTTGTTGCCTCAGTCTTTCTGTGCATTTGACTTTGCCTCTACAACACAGCAGCTACAAGACACATTTACACGGTAAGGAGGAAAAAAAGTTGTAATTGTTAGTCTATATCAGGGCTGTCTCCAGGACTTGTCCATCCATCCCAGAATGGAAATTTGCTTGTTGTGACAGAAAATTTTTTACCCCGTTCATCCCCAAAATCTGAAGTTCTTCACATGAAATTGATGATAATGTATTTTCGTAAGCTTGAATTACAGATTCAACAACGAAAATCAACAACATGGGCTCCCAAACAATGACTGGGATGGAAAAGAATCTCAAGCTGGAAACAGCCCTGATCTATATTGTACCTTTTGTCCTTTCTGTTGTGTTGATTCTTTAATGAACATAAAATGTATAAAACAACCCGGCTTTTTGCATAGAATCCCCATCATGGTCGAGGTGTGGCACAAGGACAAGATCTCCCAGGATGCACTAGTGGGCGTGGCCAGGATCTCTCTCAACTCCATCATCACAGCTGAGAAGGCCAGATTCGTGGTAGGTTTTTTAACCTTCTCCTTGCTGCTTAATCCCATAACCGATAGAGAATTAGTAGAAAACAGCTACTTCAATGTGCTTAAAGGTTAACACACCTGGTAGAGCAGAAGACGTAAGGTACGACTTCTGTGCACATTGCACTACAAGTGGTGGGGATATCGAAGAGCAACCCTTTTAAATCCTACTCAATGACAGTTGACATGTACTATACAAAGTGGTGTGTATATGTCCCCAGCTTGTACATTTATGTGTTTAGGGTCAAATGTTTACATGGAGACAGTTGACAGCCACTTGTCAAGCTTTTCCAGACCAGTGAAAATATGGTGATATTAGATCTGGTTTTAAAGATGAGTGCCTCTATCTACTGAACTGTTCCTAAATTCTGTCCTTGCACAATACAGCCTATCACTGCCATATAAATGAGTACATAATGATTACAATGTATTTTGATTGTCCAGAATGCCCAGGGTGTGGCTGGATGGAGACAGAATCACAGTACCAGGATACCTGTTCTATCTGTTGATGGGTGAGCCTACAGAAACTTCACATAATTATCAGATAAAAAAGCTTGGATGTATATTACACTTGTATGTTTGTGACTCTGAAAGTGTCCATGTTTGTAAATTTGATTAGCTGTAATTGTGCTTAACTTGCTAACATATAAGACAAAAAGTTTGTATTACAGTTCTACTATACTTACCACTTTGTTCTGAATAAATAGGCTGATCTGTGATGGTTTTATCATTTTGTTTGTCTCGTCTCTACAGTAACCTAAGAAAGGTTGGGGAGGTCTATGTTGTCATGACACTGGAGGACCTAGGTCAGGTGACTACACAGCAGATCCTGATTGGCTCAGACTCATCTCAGGTAACCAATCATATTGATACTCTTCTCTGCTTTGATTACTTCAAAGATTCTACCAATGAGTGATAGCTTGTTACATATTGATTTGAAATGTGCGTTTATAACTTTTTTTGTACTTTAATGGTTTGTATGTTGGTGTTGTCAGTCTGCCTCAGTGCCACCGGCGACTGTGTCCCAGCCCCCTGCCCCAGTAGTGGCCCCTGCCCCTGCACCCTCCCCACCCCCTGCGGACCCCCGTGAGACAGTGGAGTACCAGATGGCCATGGAGCTGGAGATGTGGAAGGAGCAGCAAGAGAACATGTTTGAGTCACAGGTTAGCAAATGTAGAAGTATGACATTGGTGACAACATGGCTAATGGTCTTTCCTTTAAAGTGCTTATAACACCAAAATACAACAGTTTCCGATAATTGCAACATCCTTATTTCACAACCAAAATTTGAACTAGTGCTGATGTTTCGACAGCCTGTCTAGATCTGTTGTCTGTCTCAGAGTGTAATGAAGTACAATAAACAAGATACACAACTCTGCAATTACATGTACATTGTACATGCAGGTTTCTGATTATATTCAATAGCACATGTATTGATCCATTCACATACACGTTTGTGCCAAAGGTACACCCTTCTCCTGTTATTGAACTTTGTGCTATCAACAGACCATACTTTGTGGTTCAGGATCCTGTTTTGTTCCACAGTTAAAACAGAAGGAGCTCCAGACCATGCAGGCACTGGCAGAGGAGTGGAAGAGAAGAGACAGGGAGAGAGAACTCCTAGTGCAGAAAAAGGTAAGATAGAATTCTGCCTGCACATGCAATGCAAAATAACAATAATTCTATCCCCATTTATTATCTCCATGAAAAATGGAGAAATAGTTTTGGGCGTGTCTGTGTGTCTGTTTGTCTGTCTGTTTGTCTGTTTGTGTTTCCGGACTACTGTAGTCAGCATAACTCAAGAACCTCTTGATGGATTACGATGATATTTGGTATGTGGGCAGGTGTTGTGAAGCCGAAATTCAAGGTCGATTTTGGGCCCCCTGGTATGTGACCTTGGTACTGCAGCAGAAATTCCATTTTTGTATCTCTTGTTTTGATAAGAATCATTCCAAAAGTCAGTAAAGGAATCCGAAACAAGTCATTAGAAATTCTCTTTCTGAAAATTTTACACAAGCTTTCTTTCAGGAAATTGTGCTATATGTTGTATTTTTATATCTTAAGCAATCTGCATCAGTTAGGAGTATTGTATCACAAGACGCAGTTAGACCTATTTTCATTAGAGTACTGACCACACAAGGGCATGTTCTCAGCTCACAGAGTACCAGCAGCTGGAGGAGAAGCTGCGCACAACTCTGGCTGACTTGGAGAGGAGAGAGAAACAGCTGACCTCAGGGGAGGCAGAGGTGGGTCAACCATAGCAGTATTATTCCTTTACTGATATGAACATCTTTAGTCTAAATACATGTTACAGAAGACAAGGCGTTAGAACAAAAAACATTAAACCAGATAGTGAGTGTGTGAGTGAGTGATGTGTATACAACTCTTCTTAAAGATGTAACAATGAGAAAACCAAAAGAGAGAGTGTAGTGATGATGAATTCATTTAGCTGCTTAACTGTTGGAATATTGTATATAATATTATATTATTATATAATATTATGTCCAAAAGATTGAAAAGGTTAAAGAGAAAGTTAAGGCTGCTAAGATGGTGTATGTACAGTATCTCATTTCATGATAAAGTTTGATACTTTACTTCAACACAAGCAAATATGCTCACCTCAAATTTTTCTACAGTACCTCATTTTGTTGAAATGATTTATAAAACCAATATTCAAGTGAAGTGAAAGCTCAAAAGTGTGCTCTGTCAACAGTGTCACAGAGGATATGATTTGGTACAGATACATGTAGATTTTGCACCAATGGTCTCTCAGGTTGTTCGTATGAAAGCCGACCTGCAGCGGGATCACGAGCGTACGCTGACGGAACTACGGGAGGCGTCTCGCCGTCTGAAGGAGGACTGTGACCATGAGGTGCAGCTGGAAAGGTGGGACCCTTATAATTTCAGCCATCCAATATAACAGGAGTTTGAGGAACCTTTGATTAATAGCCATCATCTAAGTAAGGAGGGAGGTCTGTTCAATTTTGGATCTGTTGTAAGTTTTACCATCTAAGAACATGAGAGGCAAACTCTGGAAATGTCATTGGTTTGTAAAACATATTCTGTACTTTAAGTTCATTTTTAGATATTTTTCTTGTCATAACTTACAAGCTGTTATCTGACTTTGCCTTCTTGCTGTGGTATATCTCCTATTTGCAGGGCTAAAGTTAGGGAATTGGAACTACACAACCAGAGACTACATGAACAGGTAAGAAAACGATTGTAACCTACTCTGAATGTCACCAAAACGTGTATTCTGTTCCATTTTGTAAATGGTTTTTGGTTCAATCGTACAAGGATACCGGTAGTCCAGATAATGCTACAGTTACTTTTGCACTGGTGCCCATAGGGGGTGTAGTCCAGACCAGGCCCCAAAGACACAAATTTGTCCCAGTCGACTCACGATTAGCTCACGGTGCATATTTGTTACCGGGTCCTGCGTTCATTTTAACTTCCAGGGCCCCGGCCGTGCCCAAAATAGCCCGGCAGCCGCAGGGTGTCCACTGGGCCACACGGAGGTCACGCCTGAAAGTGCAAAAATACAACCCATGAATTGCCTGGCAGGCCCCCTATTTCCAACTGTGACCCAAGTGACTAACGAAAGACAGTGGATGCTGTCTGAAACGTCTGACTGTTTCAAAATTTTATCCAGTTGCTTGAGTAATTATTTTTGGCGTATCTTACTACCTGGATGTCTAACTTTCATCAACGTATAAGTCAGTATAGTTTAGCTGCACTAAAACATGTCATCACAGTTGCAGGGGGCAGAAAGACGGGTACAACAGAAGGAGAAGGACTTTGACGAGTACCGAGGACAGCAGGCAGGCAAACCTGAGTACAAACTACAGTCAGAGATCAACCTCATGACACTGGAGAAGGTCACTAACTTTCCAATCTTACCCAGTTTGCATGTTTGTGGCAGTCCCCAAAACATGCATATGTTTGTAGTTATTTTGTAAGTAAACAGTTGTATGAAATTATGGAGTAAACTCAATTGACTACAACTGTATTGTCTGTGTTTTCATAGCCATGGTGTCCTTGAAAACTTCCTTACCCTGAGTAGTATTTTCATTCAGCTTGTATTATTCTGACATGACATGGGTCACTTCATTAGAGAGTGACCCATGTCACTAGTCATTGATCAGTTATACAAACCTGACCTTTGTACTGATTATTTGTCATGGGATAACCCAGGTGTCACCCAAGTTACATCAAATGGCCTCCATCCTTCCCCTATCAACTGATCGAGGTGGTAAGGGGCAAGGTCTATATGTAGTGATGATTTTAATGTATTGATGATTTGTTGTATTCTATCATGTATGGGAAATTACGTACTGAATTTCACAATTCAGCCCTTTTGGGCTGAGAAGAGAGTTCATTCAATTAACCAGTCATATAAGGTCGGAAATGTACTGATCTCTTTCATGATTGCCCTTATAGTAATATGATTTTGTATATTTAACCTTCTCCCTGCTACCTAACCTGTAACCGATAGAGAATTGATAGCCAAACAGCTTCTTCTGTGTGCTAAAGGTTAAGAAAGGTGTCCAGCTTGGGTATTGAAGCTGCTAGTAAGGAAAATGAGATAGAAATTGGTTTAGAACAGTTAACTCTGGGTTTCAGGTTGAATTGGAGAGAAAGCTGGACTATGTGGCCAAGTCTAAACTCCACTACAAGCAGCAGTGGGGGAGGGCGCTGAAGGAACTAGCCAGACTCAAGCAGAGAGAACAGACCAACGCTAAGGCTAGACTCAAGCAGCAACAACAGGTGTGTGGATTTACTAAGCAAAATGAAAAAAAGTCACTCATAATTGGAGACAATGATTCTTTACAAGGATATGATGAAAAAAGTTGTAAGTTCAATACATTGCTGAAAGGGAAGGCAGTCAATCATTATAAATCTTGTTCATACAAGAGAGCAGCCTTGGCATAGAATGCATGTAGTAGAGGACTGTCCCAAAACATGATATGCATACGCAGGCCTCTAGGTGATCAGCCTGGCTGTTGAATTGTTTGTTTTTATCAATAATCAGTGACAAAGTCAACTGCTATCAATAACTAGATACCTTTTAAAGGCAGGCTAAACTCAATTTCGTAAAGCATACTGCAGTATGTTAAATATACCACTAAGACCAGTTCTGACTTGTTTTACACTAGTCCATCATAGATTAGCGTTTTTACAACATTTGAAATTCGCGGTGTGGTGATGTAATACGGGCGATGTCCAAAGCCCTTTGACCTTTGTGACGTCAGATTCCGAGTCGGAGGAATGGCGTCTGGAGCAATTCCTATGGTGCAGGTGTGGCCGACTCGGAATCTGACGTCACAAAGGTCAAAGGTCTTTGGACAACGCCAGTATTACATCACCAAACCGCGAATTTCAAATGTTGTAAAAACGCTTATCTATGATGGACTCATGTAAAAGAAGTCAGAACTGGTCTTAGTGGTATATTTAACATACTGCAGTATGCTTCACGAAATTAAGTTTAGCCTGCCTTTAACCCTTGACCAGCATAGTACCTATGCTGCAATGTGTTCTCAGGTACATGTATGTACAGGAGTTGTGTGTTGTAGTTACAACATAATTATCTCCATGAAAAAAGGCTTTTTCATGGAGATACTGTTTTGCTTGCATTTGGTGTTTGTGTGTATGTATGTGTCACCGGACGCTTAAAGTCACCAAAACTGTAGAACCTGTACATGGATTGTAATGATTTTTGGTATGTGGGTGGGTGTTAAGAGGAGGAAGGCCAAGGTCGATTTTGGGCCCCCTGGCATGTGTGACTGGAACTGCAATGGCGTATTTGTTAAAATCTTTAATGTAGAAGAACTGAAGAATGGATCGACAGATCGTCATGTTCTTTGGTACACAGGTAGGCTAGACCAAGTTGTACACACTTAAGTGCAAACTATGCAAATGAGACCGAATTTGCATAAGTAAGGAGGTAAATCGTTTGCATGTGTGTCGTCGGATGCTTAAAGTCAGCATAACTGTAGAACGTGTAGATGGATTGTAATGATATTTGGTATGTGGGTATGCGCTGGAAGGAGAATGGTCAAGGTCGATTTTGGGCCCCCTGGTTTGTGTCCCTGGAACTGCAATGGCCTATTTGTAAAAATGTTCTAAAGGGGAATAACTGAAGAAAGGAACAACAGATTTTCATGTTATTTGGTACGCAGGTAGGTTGGACAGAGATGTACATACTGAAGTGCAAATCATGCAAAGTTAGTGTGTTTGCGTGTGTGTGCGCGTGTGTGTATGAATGTGTCACCGTGTGTGTATGTATGTGTCACCGGATGCGTAAAATCAGCATAACTATAGAACGTGTAGATGAATTGTAATGATATTTGTTATGTGGGTAGGTGTGGGGAGGAGAAAGGTCAAGGTCGATTTTGGGCCCTCTGGTATGTGTCACTGGAACTGTAATGGCGTATTTGTCAAAATCTTCAAAGGAGAATAACTGAAGAAAGGAGCGACAGATTTTCATGTTATTTACTTGGCAGGTAGCTTAGAGAGGGATGTATACAATGAAGTGCAAATTATGCAAATTGGACTTAATTTGCCTAAGTAATGGGAAAATCTATATTTGCAGTGTTGGCCATTGTGGCACTTCTAACAGCTGTTAGTAGCTATTGATAGCGAAAGTGGGTCACTGTGGAACCTGAGCCCCCGACAGCTGCAGGTGGCCGGGGGTCATACCATTGAGCGATATAGAATGGGGGGAACTGGTTTAATACAAAAAAAGTTTCATGGAGATTTTGGGTCCTAAGACTCTTGTTCATCATTGTTTCTGTTGAATGTTTGGTCAACGTTGCATCAGAATTTCTTCTGTAGCGATATCTTTTTTGACGCAACATTTAGAACCTATCGGCGGGATATCATCCTTATATATATGAACACAACCTTATACATGTACAATATGCTCTGTCAAAGTGCTATGTAGAAGTGACATTTCAGATTTTGCCTTCCACCATGGAAAAGAAAGTGTTGACCAGAGTACACATAAGATGTTAGTAACACACGAGTCTATATGTGTTACCGTAGGAGCTGGAACACATGCGGCTGCGCTACCTGGCAGCTGAGGAGAAGGAGATAGTCAAGGCAGAGAAACAGGAGTTGGAGACCATCAAGGAAGAGCTAACCAGGTGGGAAACCAAACCTCTGACTGATCACATGTCTTAGGTGCTCAGGGAGCATCTATCATCAGGGACAGTGTGGTGTAGAATGGCCGGGGGTCACAGACTTTGACTGTGCTGATAAAGAGTACATTTGTTGATTTAATCATAAAACACTTGACCATGATGACCTTCTGGAAGCTGGTACAAGTGTTATGTCAGATAACCCATTCATAATACATCTGTACAAGTGGAACCGTGGAAGATCAAAACTTTTTTCGACTGCTTGGGTTCTTTGACAGACACCCACCCCAAATGTCAGGGAGGTCTGGCAGTCAGAAATGTTACAATCTTTTACCTCAGCATCGGCTTGGAGAATAGGATTCTTGAAGAGTTGGTGTGCAGCTGAATAATTTGTGATGAAATATTGCAATGGAATCGTTTGTGTAAAATCATCTTTTCATTTCTACAAGCTGACCTGACTGATAGGGTTACTCCATGCACACCAGAATAAAGATTAACACTATTATTGATAAGTATGGTGGGTTCTTTAACATACTCGAGGTATTGCCATCCACAAGCAAACCACAGGAAGCAAATAGTGTACTATTTTCTCCCTATCTCTGAAGAGATGGCTCAACTTGTTTGTTATGACTTTAAATGATGTAAACTGTATCTTTGTTGTGTATTTTGTCTGACCCTTACCTCTTCCCTCATGACCTCAATGAAATGCAGCATGCAGGCCGATTTCAGCTTCTCATGAATAAACAAAGGTTCAAGCAAAAAACAAACAAACAAACTTTGAATATGTTGGAGACAAGGTAGACTTTTACTATATACACATGTTATTGATAATATCATGATTTAAATGAATTTTTGTAGATTAAAAGACCAGAGGATCCCGGAGCAGCTGCCAGCACCTGTCACGGACACCAGGAGAGCGTCTGACGGACACCTGGAGCACATGCAGCCGCTGTTGGCGGAGGACGACACCTCCATGATAGACGATCATGTGACCAGGCTGATCGAGGAGAGGGACACCCTGCTGCGGACGGGGGTGTACACGCACGAGGACAGGATCATCACCGAGCTGGACAGGCAGATCAGAGAAGCCATCGCTAGGAAAGGGGGGCGTTAACAAACACAACAAAATTATAGTCTATTACAGTCAAACCTGGTTGGGCAACCACCTGGCGCAGGCAACTCACCTGCACAAGCCACCTTGAAACAGTCACATCCATTTTAACCTAGTCAAGACCATCTGCTAAGCAACTAACTGTCTTACCCAACCAGAAACCTCCTTCATGATGGTTGGTACCAATTATCCAGTCAATCAACCACCTGTCTGGAGCAACCACTTTTGCTCAGTCCCTTGAGTGGTTGATGTGACCAGGTTTGACTGTAGTTTCTATGTATAACACTCACTTGGTGCAGCTAACAATTATGGACAATATTTGCCAGTTGTAAAAAGTCACTTCAATTTTTTATTCCTTTCAAAACAGGCCAGTTCGGATAGTTTTGGCCATGTTTTATATATATATAATGTTTGTCTGGCACAGATCTGAAGCAGATAATGTATATACAGTTCCACAATGACCAGAGAAGATTTCACTGAACAAAGTTTGTACCTTTTGTGTGGCATTAGGTCATCCCAAATGTACATTTTCAGACTCTTATACTGCAGCACAGAAACTGAGGCAGATGCAGTCAACTTCTCACTGTTGTGGCTGCTAGCACGTGACATAAGACATACCAAAATACACATGTTTTGAAGAATGATAGTTAAAAGTTTGAGAATATTTGTAGAATATTAGATACACCCGAATGTATTGTATAATATTCTTGATGCTATTTCATACAGCTGATTATTATGTTGTAGTACATTTTAAGTTTCATGCATACAAGGTGTGGTATCCTTGAACAGGGCTTAAAATGCTTGATTTCTGCAATTTGTAATTCATGATACTGAGCCTCTTTTCTTTTAGCTCTCAAAATTGCATGTTGCCTGTATTTTTCTACAAATCGCAGCTTGGAGGTACCGATAGGTATTTTGAGCCCTGTTAAATGATGTCACCATGTTGGTCAAAACTTGACAAATGGAGAAAGGGGTCAGGAAGAAAAGTTTACAAGCCTCGTTGAATCTTCTATGTACACAAGATTGATAACACTTCTTTTATCTGAGAGTGGTCTACTAACACATGGTTTATATCAAGGTGGCATATACTGTTGAATGGAGAGACAAATTTTCCTAAATGTATTGTACATACGTGTTTATCTATCTTTCAGCTTCCCTCCGGCAATTTATTGCCGTACTAATGATGCCTTTTTTGCCCAACTTCTGACATTCCAGTAACACCCAAATACTAGTATTCTTCCTGCTCTTACAGAAGATTTTGTACTGGTTGTTCAATGATAGATTGTAGACCCTTGTATGTCATCTTTGGATCAAATCACTTATTTTTTAATAGGAATAAAAGTCATCAACTTTTGCAAGCTGCCTTGAGTTCTCGGCTCTATATTTCTAGGAGAGAAGGAACATTACTGGGGAATGGATCTTCCATGACATAAAAACTTTCACACGCTGAAAAAAACTTTCAGTTGAATTATTTGTATAAACCTGTACTAGTAAAAATTATTTCTTGTGTGTGTCACGCACGTTTTAGCCAGCTGGTATGTCAACAAGCAAGAGAGGCAGGCCCTGGAAAACTCGCTAGGGGGACATATGCTTGGAGGTTGATAAAATTCGGTGCTAAGGTCTTGATCCACCAGAGGGTTGTTGGACCCAAACGCGTGCAGTGGACATGTAGAACAAACGGCACTATTCACTCATTTTGGACGTAAATTGGTTAAAACACCTCAAGGAAAACATAATGAGAGAAAAAAGCTAACTTTTTCGGGCGTTCATAGCACAACTTTGTGACCCCTTTGATCAGCATACCTGACTTGACTAATGGTATGAGAGTATGGCTTGTTGTGAACGATGGTTATGTGCAGGAACTAGAGGTTAGCCACTACGGACGTGCTACACCAGTGAGCATCGGACCTGTATGCTGACGAACAACGGAACGGACCTCCCTAGGTTTCCATATCTCGCCGCTCGACACACGCCCATCATGCTATTGCAGTTGTCTAGTAACATCAGTAAGTTTTGTATTTACGTACTGTCTGCACTCCGTCAAGGGTTGGAGTTCCACGACCCCATACCTCCGCCGACAATCCTTTTGCATACAGATTACGACCTAACTTGCATACTTTATGCCTTACGACATTTATCTCTACGGAAATTACATGCACTGGGAACATTTAACACGAATGGATTATGGTGTTTCCATGTTGCCGACGAAGCCTTTATTTGCATGATTTATATCTAATTGACATTTTATCCCTCCTCAGTTTCATGTGTCACAAGAATGAAATTCCGATCACATACCATTAAGACGTGATAACATTTTTTTATTCATAATTCAAATTCGGTCCTGATTTGCATAACTTGTTTTCGGTAATTGATGTTCAACTGTACCCAAATTACAGAAGTAATGTCACGAGTACAAATGCGATAAAAGTTTGGAGTGAAAATCGAAGAATGTGACAAAAGGACTCATACATAAACATACCATGACCGGTGCTTATATGATTATGTACAGTATGTCGCTGACACGACGCGTTCACAAGGTGAGACGTGTTTTATCTACCGGCTACTTTGGTGTGTGGGTTTGTTCACCTGTCGGCGGCACTGATAAAGCCGTCTGTATCCGGCTGGGGGTCGGGCCCTGGGAAACACGCACATGGCTGAAACTACGGAGGGCAGGAGGGTTAAGGTTCTTAAAACGGCAACTCATGAAGATATGGACTCTATATTTATACTTCCCCTTTATCACTGTTTGAGCGATTTTCTCCGGGCTGCGCCTAATTGCGCCAAATTGCGAGAGACATTCTCAAAGTGGCGTCAATTTATCGCCTGAAATTGTGATTTTTTTTTCCAAAAATTCGCCATTGCCATTGGCATTTTGTTTGTAGAGATCACATGCCCGTGCGTTGCACGTCGGAAAATTGGCGAAAATTCACAAAGTTGCCGCAAACATTTGGCGCAATTTTGTCCAATCCAGTGAGATACCGGTATATCCGCTTTAAAAGTAAAACTTTAAATTTCCGTATGGACGCAGGTGGCCCTGTACAATCCGCCAGTATCGAAGTAACGTTACATGTAGATACAAATCTGACAGGGAGCCATCAGTTCTACATAATCCTCAGATTCCTGCGAAGCTCTGAGAAAAACTACCCTTACACCTGCACTTTCCGCATCCGGAACGCGCCTCGTTCAGCGGACACAGGCCGACATTCTTCTCCTTCAAGCTCACTTCCAGAGCGGGGGTGCGTGAACTTTCTCTGAACTTTTGCTACCAGTGGCACTCCGCCCGCAAAGTTTACGCTGGAAAACTCCAAATATTGTGCTCTGCTTTAGTTCAGGGCCTTGTTCGGTAATTAAACACGATATGGTTCCGACATTCCACTAGTGAAAACAGGCAGCGGCTGGTTTGTATCCGCGGCACGGACCCGTTCCAAACACACCACCGTCGGGGTCGACCTGCGGTCCTCTGTACGCCAAAATCACATCCCGAACATCTGTTTACTTCACTTAGATTGACGAGTCACAGACAAGTCGAGAAGGAACGTTTGTCCTGCATCTACATGTTGTTCCAACCAATATATTTTCAAGTCAAACACAAGCACGCCACTTACCAAGTTAAGTTGACATATGTTTGTTTCTAAATCTTCTTTTATACCTCTAGAGCTTGCCCGTAACTTATATGTCAATCACAAATTCTGAAGAAATTTGACGAGTCACAGACAAGTCGAGAAGGAACGTTTGTCCTGCATCTACATGTTGTTCCAGCCAATATATTCTCAAACCGAACACAAGCACGCCACTTACCAAGTTAAGTTGACATATGTTTATGCTTAAATCGTCTTTATGGCTCTAGCTCTTGCCTGTAACTTTAATATACGTCAATCACAAATTATGAAGAAGTTTACACACGGCTTATACTCTGTAACAACTCTAAGTGCTTCTCTTAAATACTCTTAATTGCGTTTGTCATCTTGCAATGGACCAACGGACAGGTGAGCCTTCATCTTGACGCTAGGAAGAACTCTGGGTTCACATAGACAGAGCTGGGAAATTCTGGGTCATTTTCTGATGTTTGGTTTTGTTGTAAAGTCCCCATTCCACTAGGACGGCTCTCTAACCACACGCTCTATGCGACCTCAAATTTAACAGAGCGCTCAACGAATTTCATAGCTAAAAAACTAATCTTTCTACGCTTTGTGTGTTTTGTTGTCTTTTCAACCATACCTTTTCACTTTGCATGATATTCCAATTATGAAATCAAGGATGAGACAAATTTAGACGATTTAGGTCGCAGCGAGAGCGCTCCGTCTAGTGGAATTGGGGTCTAACTTAACAGTTGTGGGCTGATGTGGTTGCGTCACATTTGTATATCTTCTTGGATCTACTTTCCGTTCATTACCTGGTATAGCACTTCATCTATCAAAATTTGTTAACTGGTCAAATCACGAAAATAGGACAACTTCTAGATCTCAAAACATGAAAACGCGTTAACTATTCAAACTAGGAAAATGTGACTTTTTTTAAACAAAATGTTCTAACAACTCAGCCTGTAATATAATAACTACTCAAAATATAACAATGTGTTAACTACTCAAAATATAAAGAATATGGCAAGTAATCAAATTGCGAAAATGTATTAACTTCTGATTATCTGTAGATAAACTATCAAAGGGCACAGGTTCAGCCATTATCAATGCCAGATCTAGATATCCTCCAGGCCCGCACGTTCATGACCGTCCCGAGCACATGTCTGTAGAGACCCGGCCTCCAGACAGACATGTCCCTGTCTATTACCGCGATATTGTCCTGTCGGTTGTGGGCGGAAATCATTAAAGGTTTTCTCCGTCTGTCCTTCCTCCCTCGTGACACATGAGATCGAGAGATTCTTCCCAACTGCCAGTCAACTGTCCCCGATGAAAAAAAAATGGCAAGCAAATTTCACGTCCCAGAGGAATGGGACCTCAAGCTTCCGTTCTGGAATTGACTGGGGCGCGGTCTGACGGGCTCTGTCACCAGAACCTGATTGGAACTGATTTGGCCGGACCTTATTCTCCGCTTGACGGTTAACACATGTCGCTTTATAGCCAGTTGGAGACCGTTTGGCAGAGGTCCGTAAGTGTAAATCTCGCCCGTTTGGAAGGACATTTCTTGTCAGTATTTACTGATAGCGACAGCCGACATTTTGTGGCTGGTGCGGACACAAATGTCACTTGGCACCTGTACCCGACTTAGAATGGAGCTACCCGCTGACTGGCTAGAACACTGAAACTTTTCCTCAGAAAATCGTCCGCCAACTTCAGTCGTGTACTTTGTAGACATCTGGAGTAGAAAGTAACTTCCACGCCGTGTCTTTCTGAGCTATAGAGTAAAATCTTATGTTTATTTCGATGATGTGCCTTCTTCAAGTGGTTTAACGCCAGTAGGATTAATTCCCGCCAAAAGTCTCGTCTTCAGCAGACGAAACGTCGTCTGACAGAGGTCTGGTGAGCCCCCCGGCTGTCGATCACGGCGAGGCTCGGAGTGAGCGACAAGAGATTGACAGGAGAGTGGCCGCCGCCGCCCCGAGGCCAGGACAGCTCGTGTAAGTCATGTTCGCTTTAATCCCGCAGGAAACCAGAGACAGAGGCTTTTCTCAGGGCAGGAAAATATACAGAATCAGATGAGTTTATTTCTAGTGAATGAAAGACCTTTACAGTACATCTATGCTCTTACAAGCTAAGTACATGTCCTGGTGATAAAGCAGAAGTACAAGTACGGTGATATAAGAATGTAATATCTTACTACAACAACAAAGGGCTAGTGTACATAACGTTATGTATATGTACATTTTCAAGTTCTCGCTTCTTTAAGTCCGAAAATGTACGGACAGCAGATTTTGGACCTTATAATGCATGATTTATCTAATTGCATTTGGAATGTGAATTTTTTGATGCTATTAAAAGGTCGAAGACTGGGGAACTTATCTAGTATGCAGTTGAAGGGGATATTTCTCTCTTTGTTCTATAACGTACAGTCAACAATGTAATGACGGTGGTAATCTTTTTGAAATTTTGAAGTTGGCCATATTTGATTAACAGCGACAATCAGCTGACGTATCCGAAGTTACTCCAAAGTTGAAAAGTAAATACGAGACATATGCTCTATATTTTGGTCTGTCCAGAATGGACCCCATTTTATGATTACATTAGCGAAACGTTCATTTTGTTTTGAATGCTTACCGTGATTGTGCCTCTTCCAGAAAAGCACTTTTAAAAAGAAACATTTGCTTTGAAAAGTGAAAAAAAGCATAGAGTTCGATGTTAGAAGTTACCGATAATGTTCAGACATGTTTCTGTGATATTTTTCATATAGTTTCTCGCGCTTTGAGCTCATGTTGATATTATATCCCCAGTCATGTAAGCAAAGAAACATGTCCAGGCGGGAGAGTGTTTTGGTGTGGGGTCAGATTCGGGTCAAATTTGCCGTCCGGGCTACTTCCTCTTTTAGAACGGATAGAAAGTTTCTGACACCTGACCTCCGGTAGGGGGAGGGCCAACACAAGCTGCTGTTCCCACTGTTTCGTCAGATAAGCACAACTATACATTAAAATCTATCGTATCATGTACATGTCTGTGCTGTGACGTCAGCACTTGGACTTCGCCAACCGCCCTATTCCACTAGTAAGGCACGGAGAGTACTAGCAATGCGGCATGTAGAACTGTTTGTATGTGGTAAAGTTTTCTTTCCATATCTCAATCGCCGGAGACAAATGTTATATTCAAACGTGCTGTAGAGTCTGTTTTAGAATTTGGCTAGACGGGCATTTGACTGATAGCCACTAGACGGGCATTTGACTGATAGCCAAGTTCGGCTTTTTTTTCGACGCCAAACGTGCTCTACTGTGTCGACGTCACCTGCGTGGAGTTGATTGATCACATTTGACGCTATTAAGGAAGGTAAAGATAGATAAGTTTCATTTGTGAGAGGCTTTGTAGTGTGTCTCACAATGACTGTACTGCATATGTCGGTAGGAATCACGTTGTTAAAATTCAGTCTATGGTGGCGCCTAGCCTTAGCGCCTTGAGCTTTTACTGTGAGGTTATGAGTTAATGTCAAACTTTTTGAACTTAGGTTGCAAATGACGATTTGAGTGAGGGAAAAGACTTAATCATCGGGTAAGACTGTGTGCAAGTATTCCAAACTCAACGTGAAGACTAGCCTCTATACCAGGCTCCACAGGTCGCTGGAAAAATAGCAGAAATTGGCCAGATAGACAGATAACATGCCAGGGAGTACAGTTTGCGACCTGTCTATTTGGACAATTTCTGCTCGTTTTCCAGCGAACTGTGGAGCCTGGTAGAGGCTACGTGAAAACCAGTATAACATAACAAAGCTGTCACAAATATTCTACAACAAAGGATTGTACCAGTCATTGTTTTTCACCTGAACCACAGGTACAGGTGAGTCTACCGTGATGCAGGTGCGCCAGCCAGACGTCGTCCTACTGGCAAGGACGTACAGTTTCACACCTGAAGACGTCGACTTCTACCTGTACGGCAGGAACCCCGTCCGTGCGGTCCAACTGCCCGGGCTGAAGAGGAAGCCACAAGACCCGCAGTGTGAGTGGAACTCTACGGTTACTTTCTATTGGCAGTGATAGGATGATAGCGATAGGAGTATTCTTATCTTAATCTATATTTACACACGTAACTTATCTCAGAGGCCCATCCTTAACTATTGTCTTCTCAATGTTTTTATTTCTCGCTATTAGGCCATACTGATTTGATTACATGAACATCATCCTCTTGGCATTGCAAAATTGATGCGACCGTGCGAAAAAAAGTTCGGCCAAAAAAAGATTTTGGAAAACTTTGCTCAGGACTCGAAATACATTTTGTGCAAGGAGTAATTATAAGCTCACGACAAGATCGGTACGCTTTACGATAGCAAAAGAGGAATTGTCACGTTATGACATACTGTATCCATTTTCCATAACAACGCAATATATATCATTCTGTAATTGTTGTTCATATGATAGCTACCAATGAGGTGAAAAGGTAGAAAAGAGTGACAAGCATGATGCACTAAAAGGCTGGTAATTATATTACATAATGGATATATGGATATATGGGCATATATGGATAAATGGGTTTGTACAGAATTGGCAACCTCTCAGTCTTTTCTGCCGAACGCTGCGCTGTACTGTTCCGCCCACAATGCTAGAAACGTCCAATCACTCAAAACACATGTACAACGACGGACATCGCACTGATGGAAACTTTGTCAGCGCTTTTTTCGTATCAGTTTGTTGAATCTTGATTTGTGTGACTTTTTTGTAGGTCGTCTTCTAGGATTGCAAAACATATTTCTATGACTTCAACACAAAACAATGTGATTCGAAGCATAGTAAACTATTCTCGAGGAAAAATTTGAAGTACCTGTGTCGTTCGGTTTATAGAGTTCAACATACGAGACCCTGACAGAAAAACCTTGTTAACCTTTCATTGTTGACTTCGATAGATTACGGACGACGAGCTCAAACTACATTATATAGAAACAATACGTGTGGCTTCTCGGAAAATGATATATTGCTAAGCGTGTGATCACTGGCTTCCTTCAAACCGACTTACATAAACATGCCACCGGCCAACGTATAGCACCTGTTATGTCGCATTGTCCTAAATCTCGTTTTATGAGTCAAGTTCACTTAAAGAAACCCGTAAAGAGAGTAATGTTTGACGACTTGGCCAAAGGAATGCTTAATGTCGTAAACGGTTCCTATGCACGTATTTAGATTCCTTCCATTTTCCGCACGCACGAAATGCACGAAACACACGCAATATGAGAAAGAGTGACATATCTTTAATTTTGTAAATAGTTACATATGAGAAGCATTGTAGATGTTGACATTAGCCCATGTTCGCGGTAATTCAGATGATGCAACCCATAACCTTTAAAAATTGTATATGAATAGAGATAACATTTATGAAATCAGACAGCATTTTAACAATAAGGAACTAAACTTCCGACATTAGATCAGCCAAGGAACGAACCATTCATATAATGATCAGTCACGTGTTCAACGTGCTATATTTGTTTTATTCTTTAATTAATCTACTGAATTTTCAGACAACTTGGTGGCCCATTCAATCAATTTTCAAAGTGGCCCAGTCTATACATACAATACAATCATCAATACCGCAAAGAACATTGATAAAACTTGTAACAACTTGTAACATAAGTAGCACAGGATGTTGTAACATACTAGAGTAAGTAACGGAAAGGTATACATGAAAGCATCATCATTTATAAGAAAATGTCGGTTGAGTGCAACGATTGTGAATTTCAGGGTGTGACCTTTGTAAGGAGGATCACCAGGGGGAGTGTCCGGTCCACGGCCCGCTGCACTCCCTCAGGCGGATGGTAAGCGGCGCTCCTGCCGAACAGAAACAACACGGCCAACAGTACCCGTACGCCGTCACCAGCCTACCAGACGAGGTAGGGATCATATAAAGATAGATTAGATAAATGTAGGTAGATAGTGTATTCTTGGCACCACCTGTACCACCATCCCTCCAATAGACATTTTCGCAGATCCGATTGCATGCTGGGAGACTCGGGGCACTATGGGTAGTGCAATGTTAAAAACATTTTGTGTCCGAATAAAAAGACTCTTTGTACGCCACCGATTTTTTATTCACACCGACGTTTCGGTGACCATGCACTTGTAACTTTCCTCATGGTACTTATGACTGGTTCACTTTGTACTGCAGCTTTAGGTGTCGCTGCTTACAGATGCGGTCCCAAAATTAACTTTTTAGTCAGTTGCTTAAATTTCCAACCTGATGAACTAGTTAATGGCATAATTGTGACCGGTCCGGTCTACTAGAACGTCCTAGCAACGTTTCCGTTTGTCATCCCAAACCCACAAACCCCCACCCCACGTTACCCACAGTGCCCCACGGTCTCCCAGTATGCAATGGGATTCGTAAAAGGTCTATGGTTTATGATGGTGAAAAGTAAAGGCAGAAAGACGTACAGGTGTGTATTTACAGTCCAAAACCAACCTTGCTTTTGGTCACTTTTATCAAAGATTTTGACCACCAAGTTGCTGAAAATACCGTATTAACGTTGTTGAAAATGCACGATGCTTCACCTCCATTGAGGATGACTTCTTTATCTTTACCATGTGCTACAGGTGACGCTGTGCCACAGTAGTATCCCGGGGGAGGGGTATGGCATCTGCGCCACCAGGACTATACCTGTCGGCACTTGGATCGGACCTTACGAGGGGGTGCGCATGCGCTCAGGAGAGATTTCCTGTGCCGTGAAAACAACCCATTTCTGGGAGGTAAGATGACGAATAGAGTGTGCAATATGATACATCACATCACAACATATCACAACAAAATTTAAACGTACAGTAGATATATCGTTGTCTCATTAGATAAATCTATAAAGAAGGAGTGCACTTAGAAGTATTTTAGCGGTGTGTGAAAATGGCCATGAAACTATTGTCGGATCTACGGGTCGTGTGTCAGAGTTTAGGTCACACATTGCACAATTTTTGCTGCAACCAATAGATTCAAAATAAAATTCAAGCTAAATATATAAATAAAGCTTAACGCTGAAATTGAACTACTACGCTATTTTTAACATTAATGACATATTTTGTAATCGGCACAACGCTAGTTCAGTCCTTGGGCTGCGACTGTCGTTATATTAAGTTGCATTCTTAATAGACCATTACTAATATGTGACATAATTCAATAATGTACATTTAGTTTTACATGCTTTCCGTAGAATTGCCCCGCCCCCGTGTCCTCAGTACGCCACATGCTATCACAAGCCCCGCCCGCTAACGTACAGCAGGCGGCAACATTTCTATTTCTGGGGCAGGAAGCTTTCAGCTCTGACCGTTGACAGACTCATTAGGATAAAAAGATCTCGTTCTGCCCCAGGAAGCGGTTAGCGCGGGAATGTTTAGCGTCCACACACCTGACAGTTTACCGTTATCAGACGACACGACTCTCTTGTCACTCAGGACGCGCTTTGATGTGGGGAGGCCGTCTGCAACACGTCAAGCGTAATGGGACGTAATGACTACCGTACAGGGTCATGATACGTACGGCACGAAGAAAAAGTCACTACCTTTTTTTCTCAGCGCTTTTCTTTGGATATAGTATACTAAAGATTCAGAAAAAAACACAGTAAGATACAATTTGACAGCACACATTGTGTCCAACTGTGCGCAACCCTCGTTTAGAGAATTAGACCTTCAGTGCTTAGTGCTTAGTCCACCCGTTTCTTTTCCCAGAGTTACTCTAAAGGTTCGACAATTCACAATGTTTGTTGTTGCTGTTTTACAATCATGACAAAGCATGGGACACATATACGCCATATCGGGGATAGCATTTTCATATGTACGAGATTTCTCTGATTGTGTCTTTCTGCTTTCTGAAGTCTCAAAACACCGTCATGACGAGAAATGAGAAGTAGTTGTCCTCGACATGTATGCATGTCCCAAATACCGGTATGACATAGTCAACGACTCCCCACGCCTACCTTCCCCTGCACCCCAGGGTATCTGGGTGTATGCTGTGAAGGTCAAGATCCCATAGCCAAATGCCCATGTTTTTGAAGAAGTGTACGGGTCTTAACAAAGCCCGCGTCATCATTAACAGCCAAGGGATTACACTGCACGAAATGGCCTCGTTTCCCGGCGTATTCGTACCGGGATTTTTCTGTATTTTTGTCGGATACTGACGGATACTGACGGATACATGCGGATTCGTGTAACGTATCCGACTATTTCCGCACCGGTATATGGAATATTTCCTGAAGAATCCGAAAGTAAGGGATTTTCGACGAATACGGAGCCGTACACTGTACGGAAATGCCACCGATCCTGACGGATACGAACAGGAATTTTTATGTATTTTTGGCGGATACTGACGGATACATGCGGATTCGTGTAACGTATCCGACTATTTCCGCACCGGTATATGGAATATTTCCTGAAGAATCCGAAAGTAAGGTATTTTCGACGAATACGGAGCCGTACACTGTACGGAAATGCCTCATTTCCCGGCGTATACGTACCGGGATTTTTCTGTATTTTTGTCGGATACTGACGGATACTGACGGATACAGGTGGATCCGACGTAACGGATCCGACTATTTCCGCACCGGGATATGGAATATTTCCGGAGGAATCCGAAATAAGGTATTTTCGACGAATACGGAGCCGTAAACTGTACGGAAATGCCACCGATCCTGACGGATGCGTACAGGGATTTTTCTGTATCTTAAAAGAAAATGGTGAATACTGACGGATACAGGTGGACCAAACAACGAATCCGTAACGGATCCGACTAAGTGCTTGCATTCCTAATTTAACTATACCCAAAACATCATTTTGAATGACAGGAAGTTTGGGAAAGCCTGTATGTAACATATGTATCATTTCATATCTCAACATAATGTATTTCTAAGTTCAAAAACTATCAAATACAATACAATACGGAAGTACTATGTGGCTAAATAATCCATTTCATTTGAGACAGGCTGAGGGACATCCACATACTCAAAGCACCACTGCATATGCGGGTTAATGTCGGTAAATTGGGGTTGTACAAGCACAATGTTGTGAAAAATTATGAAATGTATTACAATCAACACCATCACAACATTGTGGTAACATTTACTACTGTATAGTGCCCTTGGACCAAAATTATCTACATGTTCTAAATATTCCACTAAAGTAATAAAAGCCTTATTTGTGACCAGCTCTTCGTCTAAAAGCCATCAGATACAATTATTTCAAATCAAGGAGGTTTTATATAGATAAAAACCTCCTTGTTCAAATACAGAGGTTGAAAATAGAAAGTAACATTATACTGTCTGAAGAACTCCCATGATGACACGCCTCATTTTAAACGCAAGTAGCATATGCCGTGGAACTGCATGTGTATAATCGTCCTCTCCCCATTCTCTGACTACATCTGAGTTCACTTCTTCCATGCACTCTTGGTAAGGTACAGGCAAGGCTGATTTCTTCTGTATCTGCATGTTGGACTCAGCTTGGAGTCCATCTTGTGATGAACCAGTTCCTATATGATAAAACCAAATGATGAATAAATATCAATTCAAGTATTTAAGGAACATGTCACATGATTTTGACATGGGCTTCGTTTAATCAATAGCTACAAAAAACACGGGACGACAATGGATATCCATCATGCCTCTCTCAGCTAACATTGAAGTGTACCGATGATGGACTTACCGAAGGAGCCTGAGGTACTCAGCAGCTGAGCATCTGACAGTTGATTGCTTTGTTCCCAGCCAAGGTCCTCACAATATGTGCTGCATTTGTGAAGGAAGTATCTGCCGATGCTGTGCTGGATATATATATATAAATGGAAACAATGACAAATATTAAACATATCACATACTCGCATGTGTAAAAAAATGAATCTGGGCATCGTTGAATTGACTACGTAAAACTTACGTCTATAACTTGAATATGAGATTGATCAAACATACATAGCTATAACTGAATGAAATAATCACTGAAGCACACTACTGCCACCTTATAAGTTCTAGTTCACTATCCACAAACTGTGGGATCTTTGTGGGACAAATACTTATGACTTTTTCTTCCCTTCCATATCTTTAATTATCTTTCCCTCAACTGCTTGCTATTTTGTATCTGAAACGTTAACCAGACACACATGTCTGCTGACCATTGGCAAGAATGAACAAATTGAAATTCTAAATTTCCTAGATCCAAGCTAAATCCTAACGCCGTAAAAGGGCAGGTCGGCTGGAGAATTCTTATGGTCATGCGAATGCGATGATATGTCAAGCCACAATAGGAGGATAACTGACGTTAAAACTAGTTAGAAACGGGAATTTTTTCAATTTGTACTTACCAAAGGGCAGTCCCTCTATATGATGAATCAACTCCCTACCAGCGTTTACAAGGGGGGAGGGGGCGACGAATATTGCATGCACGAAGATGACAACGTCGCAATTCCGTGCGTTTGAGTTTACACCGAATTCCCTTCAACTCTCAAGCCACTCAAAAATCACTGGTCGACCATGGTAGACTCTGGCGATGCCATGTTAAGCACAGAAGGTGATGAAACGCCGTTCTTGTCTGTGCTGTTAACCGAAAGAAAACCGTTAACGTTTGTCGCGCCCAGAAGTGTCTTGTGGGTAATTTGGATATCCGACACGAATCCGTGTTCCGTATACGTCAGGATCCGAGACAGCTCATGACTTCTAACATATTGACAAATCTGAACTTCTAACATATTGGCAAATACATAAAAAAATTAAAGATCCGAGTAGATATTGTATCTGTACCCGAAACGTATCCAGACGTATACGGCATCGGAATTGCTGGATCTGAGGTGTTCCTGGTACATGGTATTTGTCCGAATTTGCTCGGAAACGTTCCGTATATGTACCCGAAACATAAGATGGATCCAGACGTATACGGCGCCGGAATTGTCTGATCTGAGGTGCATCGGATCCAATCGGAAACGTTCCGTATCTGCTATGATGCGCAATTCCGGATCTGCTGGATTCGTCAGGAAATGAGATCATGCCGTGCCGTGTGTATTTATTCGTCAGGATCCGAAGCAACTACCGACATACAAACAATCCGAACATTCCAAATATCAAAAAACGAGGGATCCGCGCAAATATCTTCGGGTATCCGAGGCGCATCACGGATCCAGAAGAATACGGCGTCGGAATTGGTCGGATCTGCGGGCACTTCAGTATCCGGACAGTGAACTGGGATTTTTCCGGATTCGCTCGGAAACGCCATGAGGCCCGATTCCGGAAACGTCGGATCCGTCAGGATACGTGGCCATTTCGTGCAGTGTTATAGCTGTAGAATGTCTATGTAGAGGAACTAGCCTGTATTTTGTAGCCTTCTCATCTTATATCTTTATCATATTGACCCCACCGCTGAGGTTACTGAGCGAACGGGAGTGTTGCGATGTCTTATACGTTGGCATGGAAACAGACTGAGTAGTAGAGAAACTACCCTGTATTTTGTAGCCTTCTTATCTTATATCTTTATCCAAGTGCATTATAATGTCCTTGCTTTATCACATTGCCCCCATCACCGAGGAGCTGAGTGGTGCCGCTCACTGACGAACCAGTGGTGCAATGTCGTCTGCGTTGGCATGGCAACGGAGTGAGAAGCTCTCATTCACCTTTATCCCACCCTGACGGGTCTCAAAAGGCGGGAAACACTGTACAGGGCGCGGTGGGGGCCTGTTCTCAGTCAGACACTCCGTGCATTACCGGATCGTGACAACAAGAGCACATTTGTCTCTATCAGATCCGGGCTCACTTGTCGCAGGAAAACTCAAACTGATGCCAGCTTTTGTAAATACACTTGGGTTCACCGGCAGGGCAACGTAAACTCTGGAAGGCGCCTTGGCTTTCTTGGAATATGTTGAGAACTCGCTGTATCTTACAGGGACTTGAAAATCAAAGGAGAATTTTGGCTTCCATGAATACAGTGTTACCATAGTTGACACAACATGATTCGAGATTTTTGGAGAAGGTAATTAATGGAAACTTTTAAACTCAGTTCAAATCAACTAGAAACAAGTGGCATTTTAGAGAATATAGATGGCACTGATTCTTACAAATGATGACCGGAGGGCACATCTCCAAGCTGCAAAAGTGGCAAGAGAATCGGTTTTACTTATGAGACAAGATGGTTGTTACAAATGACGCGGCTATAGCCTGGTACATGGTCACAATCGTCATTCCAGTCATACCACAAGCCTCCTTCGCAGACTTCTTTGAGCGGTGGCGTATATTTTTTGTGGGAGCACTGATGCGCGTTTTTTACACGGGACAAGGTTCCCTAATGGCTCTCCAACAAGAGGCGATCCTCCCTCGACGACATAATTCCCTATTGAAACCGGCCTTAGAGAACATTGTCTCGTGTAAAATAAAAACCGTGTATCAGCGCTCCCCAAAAAATAACAGCCGCCGCTCCAAGAAGTATGCGAAGGAGGCTAATACCAAAGCATATGCGGGACACCCCAGGCAGACATTCTTGGTATATCAATCATGGACGTGTACAAATTCAACTATCTTATGGCGGAAAAGGTGGTAATAAATCCTTGTCGGACTGTCGGTTCTCTCATAGCATCCTTGAAACTACTACGACAAATATGACCAGACCATAGCCGTACATTTACTAGTACTGGACACCACACATTCTCACAAACAATACATCCTCCTTACACGTGAAGAAAAATCCACAGCACGCAGCTAGGTTTCAGAATTTGTTTTGTTCCAGATGTATGAGAACGGAATGTTCAACCATTACATAGACGGGACCGACGTGCGTCGGGCCAGCTGGATGCGCTACATCAGATGTGCACGTCACCGCGTCGAGCAGAACATGGTGGCTACACAGTACAGGGGCTGTATCTTCTACAAGATCTTCAGGTGAGTCTCAGTGCAGGGGCTGTATCTTCTACAAGATCTTCAGGTGAGTCTCAGTACAGGGGCTGTATCTTTAAGATATTCAGGTGAGACATGTGCGGTACAGGGGATCTTTTACAAGATCTTCAGGTGAGACATGCATGAACCACGTAGTACAGGGGCTGTATCTTCTACAAAATCTTTAGGTGCGTCATGTACCACGCAGTACAACTACAAGGGCTACACTTATCTTCTACAAAATCTTCAAGTGAGTCACGAAGAGGAAACATAGACAAAATGTTGTCAAAAGAATCAAAGAGCCACGCAAGGGAGCGTCAGCATTCGGTAGTGATGGCCTCTTCCCTAATTGTAGTAGGACTGATACTGCATCAAGTTCGGTTTGATCCTGACCGTACATTGAAGAGGCCTAAGGCGACGGTAATACACCTCTAGATTTAAAACACTTTTGAAACAGAGTTATTAATATGTTTATCATTATTTTGACAGAGAAATCAAGGCTAATGAGGAACTACTGGTTTGGTACGACCCCGACTCCTACATACAGTTCATGGGCGTTCCGCTAGGGCGCAGAGTCAAGGATGAAGACAGTGAGAAATGTTACTTTTTTGAAGATTAATGCTGGGGTCACATTTCCAACCCGGGGCCCGGCCGGGCAGCTTGTGGGAACGAAAACTATGACATAAAAGACAACAAAATACACAAAACTTTTGAAAAATTATTCCTTACCATACGTCATGTATATCCTTGATATGCGTCTTTTATTCTTTGTTTTCTCAAACAGCCCGGCCGGGCCCCGGCTTGGAAATGTGACCGAAGCATAACGAGGGAAGTTGAGGTCACTAGTACTATGCCTTCTCAAAATAAGGACTTGAAATTAAACAAAGAAACAGTTAAGGAAGGGAAAGTTTTGAGAAATATTACAGAGAAAAAATAGCTAGTGAAATTTTTCTGGATGTTTTTCATCGTGATAAGATGTTAGAATGATATCGATCCCGCGAATTGCATTAGAATAAGTGCATGTGGAAAATGATGTATCAAGCACACTTGTAAAGTTGTAAGACAGAGTAAATGTAACATTAGACTATTTTTCAAGTCACAGCGCCACCATCGGTAACCATGGTACTGCAAAAGAGCGGGTGTCAATCATCATCCGTGACGGAAGCTGACAAAGTAGAGGCGGAGTCTGCCGACACGGCCTCAACCAACGGACACACACGCTCCCCAAACCGGTCCTTACGGCATCATTCTATTCGGACAAACCCGCACAAACACACGGGAATATTCAGCGCTAGGCCGAGCCGTCATAGGCGTCCTCACAACAACACCGTTACACAGTCTTCACCTGACCAGGCCGAGGTACTGGGACAGGGGACATCGCAGCTTTCCTCCGCGGGGAGAACCACCGATTTCTCCGACTGGAACCTGTGGAAATGTGGCCAGTGCTTCAAGACGTTCACACAGAGAGTGCTGCTGCAGATGCACGTGTGTTCCCGTAACCCGGACCGGCCGTACCAGTGTGGTCACTGTACACAAGCCTTTTCTCAGGTAATAATCATAGCCTGTAGCACTATGCTCGTGGCGTCGTGTTGGCACAACGGTTAGGGTATTTGGCACAGAACCCAGAGGACCTGGGTTCAAATCCTCTGATGCTGTGCCCTGGGAAAGGCACTTTACATGACTTCTCTCAATCACACATTTACACCTTGGTGTGAACGCCCATCACACGGTGGAAAGAGAGGGTTGGGCTCCGCCTTCCAATACCATGCCCTAGACACAGTGGATTGCAACCCACTGCCCCTACGGCCTCTAAAAGGCTATGGGACTACCTTCACATCTACCCTTTACTATACTCGTGTAGGGATATCCCAGAAGCTCAACTGGCGGCCTCACAGTTCCAATTAGTTGGCAACTGGGAAACCCCGGTTCAATCCAGGGAAGGGCATTTAGTTTGGGGCTGAACCCGTTTTTCGGAGGGGACGTAAGACGTAAAATGGGGTCCCGTTCAAGGAGGTGCTTCGAGCACGTTAAAGAGGAATGGCTGGTAACTCCTTGCCCCTTTCACTTAAATCCTTCTGCAATTTTGATATCTGATATTGCCTAATTGTCCGTTTCTCCACAAGCCAATAGACCTGCGAAACCACGTGGTGACACATTCAAGTGACCGGCCCTTCAAGTGCGGGTACTGCGGCAGAGCGTTCGCCGGAGCCACGACTCTCAACAACCACATCCGGACTCACACGGGAGAGAGGCCCTTTAGGTAACTGATGAGACCGCACGTCAACTACAGAGGGGTTGTTGTGAATGATATGAAAACCTTAGGTTTCAAATGAGAACTCATATTACTGCCATGCATTTCGGGGAGGGGGTAGTCTCCAAGCTAGTAGCTAGTCATTCCGGTTTTTATATTCGTTTCTCAGTTTCTCTTCACACAGTTCTGCCTCGTGGCAGAATGGGGAAACCCTGCTGCTTTTGACCGTTCATCTCCTTTATTAGATTGACAATTCGTTTCTACCGTTATGCTTTATTTATCACTTGTGTACTAATGTACTGAGGACGAGATGTGATTGCAAACCGTCACGCCCACAAAGGCATGCATATGCATGAGATGAAAACTTACCCTACATTTCTCGGTTGCACCAGTTAATGTACACTTATTTGCAGTAGCATGAGTATCACACTAACGTAAACATGTCGTAGTGGTAGACATTTGTAGTGTAGGTAAACTGTTCTCACTGTCTTACCGTCGTATCAGCCAGATATTCATTTACCTACTTCATCATCGACTCAAATATTAAAAACCTAAGTCGTGTGCATATTTTGTCAATAGCTTACAAATCACAATGCATGTCACAATTGCACTATGTGTATATGATGTCATCATTTTTTCTGATAAACGTCTACGTTGACTTTTTTTGTCGTTTTCTCGTCTGTGCATGCATGTGCTGTGTGACATATTTAAGGTGTTTAATTCTTCCATCTAGCAGTCCATCCATCCATATATAAAGATACATCTTTCGTAACTTACCCTCTCACTATTACATATATCAAACCACCAAGACTCAATTAGGATTACAAAAAAATAAAATCGCCATAAAATCGTACCACAGTTTTTACGTTCTAAGGATTTTGCCCCTTGTGAGCATTTTTTGAGTAAACCGAATATATATATCACAGTTATATATATATATTCTGATTAAATCGCGCCCCTAGCCGCACTTCGAATGATCGCTTCTGTAGACGCTGGATGGAAACTACCTGTGTGATTGTGGTCTGTGTTAGCAGTGACCGTTACGCCGTGATTCAAACATCTGGGCTTGCATATTACCATGTTACAAGTTAAGTCACCACTTTTTCTCTTCTATCTTTTCTTCTCTTCTCTTTCCGCGACTAAAGATGCGGCAAGTGTAAAAGGCGTTTCTCCCAGGCCACCCAGCTGAGTAGACATCAGAGGACGTCTGGCGACTGCCAACAGGAGCCTGGGAACGAGACCGAAACAGACGAGCAGAGCGAAGCCTCGGCGTAGTTTCCCCTTCTCGTTCCACACCTACCTAGGACCACAACTTGCTTATCTTACGTATACGTTCTGTGATATAGTATACGAATATAGATGAAACGGCTGCTTTGTATATAACGTCATAGCACGGACATGTACAGTTTACTATGTATCTATTTTAGATCTCATGTTTGGGCGATGAACGTATCTTATGTTACACCACAGTGTGTTTTATGAAACGAATCACAGCTTTGTTAATTTAAGTTGTACTTGATTGATTATCCCTGCATTTGTATGCGTGTTTTTTTTAGTATAGCTCTATCAGTAGGAGTCTCTTAGGAGTCGATGTATCAAGTATCAGTCGTGCACATACTGTCTGGCCTTGGTGCTGAACCAAGTATCACCTGTGCACATTGTGTATGTCCATGGTGCTGAATCAAGTATCAGTTGTGCACATTGTGTCTGTCCTTGGTGCTGAACCAGGCATCAGCTGTGCACATTGTGTCTGTCCCTGGTGCTGAACCAAGAATCGGCTGTGCACATTGTGTCTGTCCTTGGTGCTGAACCAAACATCAGCTGTGCACATCGTGTCTGTCCTTGGTGCTGAACCAGGCATCAGCTGTGCACATTGTACATGTCCTTGGTGCTGAACCAGGCATCAGTTGTATACAATATACCTGTCGTTAGTGCTAAACTAAGTCTCAGCTGTGAACGCTGTGCCTGTCCTTGGTGCTAAACCAAGTATCAGATGTGCAAAAGTGTGTACATCCTTAGAGCAGAACCAAGTATCAGCTGTGTACACTGCACCTGCCATTCATGCTGACACAAGTATAAGTTGTGATTGTTGTGCCTGTCCTTGGTGCTGAACCCTGTATCAGAAATAACGGCATTTCGTCTCTAAGTTCTCCAAATGACGTCCTGATTACCCAGTTGTATTTCACAAAATTCGTTCTTACTAAGTTACAAAACTCATCAAAACTATCATGAAGAAGTCACAGCATTTCCCATCAATTGCGCAAATAATGACGTCATTTGAACAGTCTGCACAGAGCCATGTTCATATCTACCTACATAAGTCACCTAAGAATATCATCATAAATGGACATCATCAACACACATCTAACTATACAGTTCTAAACAAATTGCAGTGTGACCAAAATATCATGACTTTTTATCAGTTTTTCTTTAATAGCTAGACCAAGGGCTAAATGATGACATCATGTCCGCCTAGTCCCCGTTGCAGACTCCACAGAGAGAAAAATCGCTCCGGGGTCTGCCAGGGAGGCTTCGCTTACCCCATCCTCAGGCGGATCAAGGATAATGTCCTTTGGCGGATGTAGTGCCGATCACGTAGTTTTTCTAACAGTGTACGTAAGACCAAGGACATTATATAATGTCCTTGGTAAGACTAGCGTTGTGTTTTACCGGTGGAGCTCAGAATCACAAAAGTTTGACTCTGCAGGCTGATAAACAACAAACAACAAACAAACAAACAAACATCCTGTTACGTCACAATACAATAAATTGATTTGCCTGTGACGATTCTCGACTTAAGGTGACAGGTTGACATGCTTGGATTATCATCAATTATCTTTGAGGTCCCAGAATGCTTCGCGCTCATGACTCTGCTCACCTGTTCTGGTCTGTTTTTAATGAAATTCCAATGTTGTGATGCCGATTCTGAAAGGTTTGCCGTTTGACTAGCCAGAAAAGGGGTGGGGCTACCCGGTAACCAAGGGCAACGGTCACAAGTTCAGGTGAGGTGTCACGCCCCACTCCCAGCATTCCCTGCACTTCCTGTTCGCTGTCCCAGGTCGCAATATGACTCGCCGCACGCCCGTGGGTGGGGACAGGGAGGGTTTGGGGGCCGGGCAGGGGAGGACAGGGGACGAGCAGCTGTCTGGGGACGAGAACGGAGAGGCGCAGCAACGTGTCCTGCGTGACGTGGACATGGGGACACCGAAACAGTACTCAGTCGGTACGTTACTCACCGCCCCCCTCCCCACTTTCTCATCAACATGAAAATAGTACTAAGTACCTGGCCTGTTGTCAACATTCGAATCTTTTCATCAGAACATAGCAGTCGCCGTAGTTTTTCTGCCGATAGTTTTTATGTAAGATCTATGATACGGGAAATGGTGGAAAAGTAAATATTTGCAGCCGTACTTGATAATCCAAGATCATGGTCAGACATCTTAGAGATAATGCCATAATATCATAATACCATAATATTTCATTCGAATGTCGGATGTGTCGTCACCTTGACACTAGTTCGGCCCCTAGCCGATCAGGACGATTTAGCACCATGCCTACGATCATTCATAGACGTTTCGCCTTCAAGAGGATGCCTAACCATAATTCTAACTCAATGGTCAACCCAAACCCTAGCCATAGCCATAATATGGGTTGTCCTGTAATTTCCTGGTGCCGAACTTGCCTGATTTACTAGTCGCTGAATTGCCAAGGTTCCGACACATCCTGATAAGTAGTCAATCATTTACCAGCTGTCGTAACGGTAATGTTACACAACCAAGAATGAGAGACCAGACCCAGAAAAAGAAGAGAGAAGGAGGTGGAAGGTCTTTTCAAATGTTCCATATCTATAAACCTCATAATGTCATTGATGTGTTGACGTTTTAGATTAAAAGAGTAGTTTTTCATCTCCTCGTAATGCCAGGCTAGTAGTCAGAGATGTTCTGGTCTGGCATTCCTATAGCCTGGATGCCAGACGTAGGGCTTACAGAGCTTGGCCCCAGGGCCAACATGCCCTCAAGGAAATTCTACAACAGGCACCCCTGAGTAAGACCCCTAGAAACCGTGCACAATAGATAGTATAAAGATCGGGAATCTGTCTCCCAGGCTAGCATTCTTGTGAAGTTTGAAACCTGTTTTGTTTTCCTGTCCATGCAGTTCAGATGCAGCGTTTTGCAGGGTTTGGAGTTGGGCTGGCCAGCCTTCTGACTGAGAATGTGCTGTCTCATCCATGTATTGTGTTCAGACGACAGTGCCAGGTAAAGATGTCATCCTTCCAAAACTTTCACTTTTGAACATTGTTCTGTTTAACCAGTCATTTCTGGTTTGTAGCACTTCAAGATGAGCTCATCACAATAATCTGAATTCTGATCGGGACCACTGAATAACAAACAAACAAACAGGCCTGGCTGTTTGAGCATCGTAGAGCCAATCCCGTTCTTAGTACTAGTATGCATTTGCACTTTTTAATAAAGAAAATCTGTTTCAAGTCCACACAAAGTATGGATGTGTCTTTGTGTTAGTCTTATTTTCTGACATAACAGTGTTTTTGTGCATCTCCCAGGTTCACCACTGCTCCTACCGCTACCATCTCCAGCCCTTCTCAGTCCTGAATGTGATGTTGAAGATACAGGGAGCTCAGGTATGGTACTTTCTTTCTCAGTTTGGTCTTTGTACACAATCTGCGGTAGATTTGGGCTTCACATTACATTCATCTGTTCTTGATCAATGACCCATTCATGATACAAAAATCAAGTCATTTCAAAGGTGATGAATGAGTGTGGCTTGAACAACAGTGCCGATCAAAGATCAAGACTCTGAAGTCTAAGTACAGGCAGGTGCAGGATTACAACAAATACAGCAGGAGAGATCTAAGATTTAACCCTTGTCCTGCAGCTTCCAATATGTTGGAATCCAGATGTTCATGCTGATTTGATTGTGGGTACAAGTTTGTATCATGAACGCAAAATTCAAATTGATTTGAATCAACATGACTACCGAATTGATTTAAAATGATTTGACTTTGGATCATGAACCAAGCCTATGTTACGTTGATGAAGGTTAGACATCCAGGTAATAAGATACGCCAAAAAAAATTACTCAAGCAACTGGATAAGATTTTGAAACAAACTGTTTCAAAATCTTATCCAGTTGCTTGAGTAATTATTTTTGGCCAAGCCTATGTTATATGGGCTAGCCCCCTGCTGTTATGTATGCGCAACTGTGTGTCCCAAGTGCTGTAACACAGATAGGTATACATACTGCCCTATACACTAAAATCTTTAGTGGGGACTTAAACTTTATCGGAATGACATTTGAAATCAGAGCTCAAGTAAGAAAGAGATAATGTATACAAAGCTTTTTCCTTAGTCAAAATCTCTGGTAGTTTATTTTACTATGTGTACAGATTACCCCCACTCTGTGTAACATTTGGGATTCTTCCATTACATTGAATTGTTCTGTTGCAGGGCTTCTCTACTGTGTGGAAGGGGATGACCAGCAGGTTTGTGGTACAGGGCATCCAACTGGGCAGTGAGGGTATCATAGCGGAGTTCACAGACTTTCCTAGGTATGTAGTTCCCACATCGGTGAGATATGTCATATATTCATAGTTTTAACTGAGTTAATTGCTCTAAATTGTGTATTTTTCTGAAACTGTACAATTATTGCAAGCATTATTATTAATTCAAGATGAAAAGAAAATTAAGTTCATGTACAGAGATAATCTTCAACATATTTTCCTATTGAATGGATGGATTCATTTGAATGTGAAGGTTAGATATCCAGGTAGAATATTACATAGTACAAAATAACAACTGGATATATTTCCAAAGAGTAACAATCGACTATTCCGAGAGTTTATTCATTTGCAGTCAATCATTTGCTAACTTGCAGAAATTGCCAGGGCCTTAGACAGAAGTGAATACTGACTGTGTTTCCCTGTTTGATGTGTCCCAGGGAAGTCACCACACACAGCACCTTCAAACAAGTCTTCAAACACATCGCACTGAAGGGGTAAGTATTTGCTGACATCTTACCAGATATAAGTGGGCATCAAAAAAGTATTCGCACTGAATGATTCATTGTCAGACCATAGTATCAATCCATGCATTAGATCCTTCATCATATCTTACAAACCTTAGCAGCGCTCGTGAGTGCGACTCGCATACAACATGTATGCGACCAGTTTTTTGAGAATGCGACTAGATTTAAAATCACGGTCGCACGGTGCGACAATAAAAAATTAAGACCTGCGCCAGGATAATGCCTGCAGAACCAAGCGGTAAGCCGAAAATATAGGTATTCCAACGCTACCGCGAATATCGTCGGTGAATTTTCTATCATGTTCCCACACCCGCGGAACAAAAACTATCCGTTCCTAGTGGCAAAGTTACCCATAGAAATAAAGGATATAAGTTTCTCTCCTTTGTGGTGTATTTGTTTGATTTGTAAAATGTTTCAAACGCCAAAACTTTGTCGATGAAAGTGAGCGCTCGCCGGACGCTCGCTGTTTTCAATGGCGGCCATGATGTTTATGAAAAATAGACCGCAGCAGAATAAAAGGCCTGTTTCCTGCGGTCATATCTATACCTGTTCAAGCGATGATTTTTACGATCAAAAATTGATAAATCAATTCAAACGGAGTTTTATTAAAAAAAATATCAAATTTTTATTTTGTCACCGGTATCATTTCAAAGCTCATTACCTGCCCGTTGTTATGTTGCTATTTTCATTTTGCTGCTGTCTATACTGCTGCTGCTGTCTATACTGCACAGCGGCGAATCACAAAGCTTTCTCCATGCGGTCGGCCTGTCATTGGATGGCGGCGCCGCGCGGTCCTGACGCGCGAAATTTGAACTGCGCGTTTCGAAGGAACCGAAGATATTTGACCGGTTCGGCACAAACAGATCATTTTTGATACTATTGAGCAAGAATTTTAACGATATTAAAGTATTTTGGATTATTTGTAGACAGAGGGTGAGGGTAAAGGGAAAAGAAATGCCTGTAAAAATGTTGAACTTGATGCCAGCAGTGAAGTTTCAAATTATGGAATGTGACTTTATTTGTTTTGGTCATGAACCAAATAGATAAGTTTTAGAGTTATCTATTTATTTATCATTCAAGGTTATGTGAGTCATTACTTGCCTTGTTCCAAGTAAAAAATACCATCATGTATTTTTCAACTTGTTGAACTTGAGGCACCATGGCCCCCGGATAGGGGCCAGCCGGGGAACCTATGCCGAATTTTTCTAAAAATCCATCGTACTAGTATCAGTATGTAGGAAGGTACATGTATTGAATGAATTGAATTGCCAATTGTTCTGCACCATCAATGTAGGCTTTTATCTTTTATGATCTATTCAAATACTTTATTCCCGGTTGTTAACATTGATTGATAGGAGTATTACTTGGTATAGCCAAGACTTTTGCATGTTCTTCCAACTTTTTGTAGTGGTGCTCCTAGATTTTTACTGGTGCCCCTAACTTTTTTGAGTTAGGAGCACAGTGCTCCTAGGCCTAAAAGTTAGTCTGGAGCCCTGCTTAGTTGATATAAAAAATCAAATCATTGTCATGCCCAAAAGCTGGAAAATGGACAGATTGCAGCTGTAAGAGTTTTCAGCTACCATTATTAAAGATACAGAACTGATGTTGCTGACAAAGTACTCAAGGGATAATCAAGATACATGTAACAGAAAATCACTCATTCAATGAAATGTTGTTCTATAGAATTATAGAATTATGGTACTTTGAGCTTTGTGAAGATTTTCTAACAGTTTCTGTATTTCCTAGGTTGAGCATTGTGGTGACCTCGCCATTCTTCTGTGCCAGTCTGATAGAGACAGTCCAGGTTCGACACTGTCCTTCATCATCATTAAGATTTATTCATAATGCTCACAACCATAATATGTGGAGGGTAGAGGGATAGTTACACTACAGTACAGGGACGTGTTCTCTGACTTACAACATTGGACTTAGAGATGAACCATTATCAACCTCAGAAACATAGGAAACCTAATGGCTGTTTGATGCATGCTTCAGAAAAAGTGTTATTTTTCAACTGAGAAAGATGGATATGTTTTAACACATTCATATCCTTGTACATTATACCAAAGTCAAAACTGCCTAAGAAGACCACCAAAAAGAATCTTGTCTATGTGGACAGATGGTCACCATGGACAAGATTCCTAATGCTTGTGTCAATGGGAAAAATTATCCAAGGGACCACCAAAAAGTTGCCACATTGGCCAGGTGGTACTTATGTAGAGGTGGTGACTTGTGTAGATTTGACAATGCTCTAAATACAAATGTAGTGAAGTTACGAATGCCCCGGGTGTATTTGTATTTATTAGGACTGAAACAAGTCGTTACAATCTGTCAGCCTAGGCAGCTCTTGCTGGTAACGGCTGACCCACAAAAATCCAGACGAACGTACCACATGGATACAAACCTACAATAGTCATTACAACATACATACATACCATATCAATGTATATACATATATATTCATATCATATGAAATAATCATAGGAATGTATTCCATCTTGAATTCCAGAGTGACATAGCTAGTGAAACCCCCTGGGTGCTGGACTGTGTGAAGGAGGGTTTCCGTCGGCTCCTGGGGTGGGGGGCGCCCACCACCACCCACCTCCTCCCAGTGTGGAAGCTGGTCCTCCCCACGGTGCTGTATGGTCTGCTCCACTATCTTGTCACCTCCATCGTCCAGTACATCGCGCTCGTCCTCCTACGCCAGGGGAAGGACCGACACAAGTTTGACATCGACGAACCGCTGGCCGACCGCAACATGCTGGAGACGTACTTCCCCGAACTGTTCGCGACATTCCTTGGTAACCTGTTCTCCGACGTCCTGCTGTTCCCTCTGGAGACCGTCATGCACCGTCTGCACATCCAGGGAACGCGGACGATCATCGACAACACGGACTGGGGGTCCGGCGTGCTTGCAATCAACACGCGCTACGAGGGGATGTCCGAGTGTTTCCGTATCGTGGTGAGAGAGGAGGGCTTTTTCGGACTGTACAAGGGGTTTGGTGCCCTGATTCTGCAGTATCTTCTCCACGCTGCGATTTTGAAGATAACAAAATGTATCTATGACATAATGTCTGAGAACTTTCCATCCAGACCTAAAGCGCCACCTAGGCAAAGACAGCAGTAGTGCAAGTGTTTTATTATCATGGTAAAATGTATATGTGTATGCAGGGTACTAAATGGTCTTAGAAAAGAAAATAACCACTGAAGCATAAAAGTTTATGGAATATAAAGGTTTATTAGAAATACATGTAATTCCTACTGTCCATGTTGTCTACATGTAAGGAAGGCCTTAGATATCTTTCTTTCTGTACCTTTGTTATATTCCTTTAAGGAGATGCATTTAATGAATGTATGAAAAGATTGTCATTGAATACAAAAATGGATTTGTTGTAAGTTTTCAGTATGCTCTGGCAGTGGTGCATGCTGTGGTTGGAAGGGTCCTTAAATGCAGTAACTCAGGAAAGAGCCATGATGGTATACATACATTCATATTGATACTGTTTCTAGAGGTGCTACAAACTATGCCATTGATCTTCATATTGCTACGAGACATTTTCAGCAGGGCAAGGTGTAGAAATTGGAAACAAAATATAGAAAAGCAAATCTTGACCAACTCTTGTTGATTGAACAAATTTTTAGATACAGCCATAAATTGGTTTATTTATGAGCGTATAACTATAAGATCAGTCAAAATGACAACATTAGATTCCTCAGTGCCCATATATGCTCATGTTTGAATATGTTAAACTGGGTCCTGTATCCAGTTTGTTCTTACTGTTCTGATTGTAATGTGAAGAAGAGGACAAAGTTACTTAATTCCCTGAAACCTTGGGTACTGTTAAGTCTGTTAAGTTGGACAATTGTGTTGAATTATTGTATGATATTGAATATGAGACCATGTAGACATACCATTGTAAATGTGTATAATGCCTTATTTATACTTTCACGACCGGTGATGCAAAAATGTTAGATAACGCCGTCATGAACTTTGATGTGTGAATGTTGTGAATGAATTTTATTTTCGCAGAAATGTTGCTTGTTGCAATGCAGTCTTACATGATCCAGCAGGTTCTAGATGTAGACATTTTGTACAAGAACCGATGTAGTGTACTGAATTGAATTGAATTGGACAAGAGCTAAGCATGTACATGTGATATGCCCTGGCACCGGAGCATGCAGTGTGGTGATGTGTTGTCAGTACGAGTAATTAATAGCAAACCAATAAACTTAGCAGTGAAGTGATTGATATGTGCGCCTGCTTGTATCTTTGTTTTGTTTATACCAAAGCAAGGTCCCTGTGGTTGTGCGTTCGCTGTTGAAACAAACGCACTTGGCAAACTGAAACTGATCTAGAGATGAGGTCAAAGCTAAGATTTCTACAGGCCCTTGTACTTTCAATCTCTAAGCTAAGCTCCAAAGAAGGGTGCAGTTAACAATAGTGAAGAGAAGGAAATTAAAGTGGTATGGACACGGAATGGGGTCAAATGGACTGTCCAAAGTAAACTAAGTTTAAGGAACAGTGAAATTCCACTACAGTTCCAGAGCAAGCTGCTAGGGAGCCCAGACCGGCACCACTTCTGGAGGATCTGGAAGCAGTGGTGCCTAACTTATGACAAATACTCTTCCTGCAGTCTTGACGCTTTATTTCCGTGTTTTCAAGACTGCAAAATCAATGTCTATATTAAACCAAGTGTCTTCTCCGACTCCCTGTACGGTACAAGGACACCACTAGCACTTAGCGGAATGAAGTAGAACTGCAGTAAAATGTGCCGATGTCATGATGTCGCTGATTGGTCAAATAGAATGTATTAGCCAATCACACTCTTGCTCTGCGGGAATATATGACGATAGGTGGCCCGAATGTACCCATGGACTTGATATTCGTTGGCTGCTGAATTTCCAATTTCTACTCTAATTGGTTGATTTTTATGATAATTAATGAAGAACTTTACATTGTGTACATATGTTCAACCACTGGGTTAGGTAAAGGCCAAAACAAAAAGAATAGTTTACAGACACATGTATGTATACCTATGTATGTATACATTGTCAAGTTACTATAGGAATTATAATACATGTAAAATCATACTGAGTCTGACCAATCAGCATCCAACTTTCTATATACATTGATTGACCTATCAGTTCACAGCTAGCAGAACACTATGGTCAACCTGAAGCATTTATGTCATTAATTGCCAGAGGTCGCTCTTAGATTCCCAATGCAAAACTGTATTGACAATAATACTGTGGTGTCGTTTATCCGCTAGATTACGTCCTTGACACGTGCCGAAAAACCCTATCGTTTGGCGGTAAGAAGTAGGGGGATTTTGCAACAAAGGTTACCTCAAATGAT
The DNA here is from genome assembly GCF_035083965.1 of Branchiostoma lanceolatum. Classification (NCBI taxonomy): domain Eukaryota; kingdom Metazoa; phylum Chordata; class Leptocardii; order Amphioxiformes; family Branchiostomatidae; genus Branchiostoma; species Branchiostoma lanceolatum. The sequence continues at coordinate 28,238,498 of NC_089723.1, forward strand.
ATCGTTTAAATTCTAAGGCTTTTAGTCTTCCTAAGTATCACGCGTAACGTCGTCTGACGCTATGTAACTCCTCAAAACCGCCCTGATTTCCCTAGAGCGTTGTGTTGATCTCAGCCGGTGTGCAGTTTCTTGAACAAATTTTCCGTTTTTGAATACCCACTATTACCCTGTTACTGTTGTTATTATTTTCAACGTTTCTCACATTACCCATATAAGCTCGTTATACCTGAGAATACCCCCAATATATTTTTTTATTCATTTATCTAGATGGTAGTCACGAAATTCTACTCACATGGTGATGCATGCAAGCGCCTAATATAAATCCATTTTCATTCATTCCTATCCAAATGATATATTTGTACCTCAAGAAAAACTGTGTTAATGTCTCCTGGTCAGAGAGGATCACCTTCGTAGGCTAACCCTTGCTAGGATAAACGACAGTTTATTTTCATTGGAGAAGTAAACACATTAAAACTACTATGTAAGAACAAGAATTGTACCATATCATGATACTCAACTGGTACATATGACCTATGTTACACTATTAGACAGTCATGCAAGAGGAAACTTTTGTATATTCATGTTGTGAAAAGTTTTATGTTTCATCATAAATTAGGTCCAGTTTCAACACAAAGACCATTAATCACTTCAATCTACACTTCCTGCTTTCCTCTGACATCTTGTAACATTATCCACACTCTTGCCCAAACGTTTATTCCACAGATAAAAATATGTACATGTTTATGATGTTGCATTTCTTACTTTCAATGGTTATCTTAAAATAGGCTCTGACAGGATGATACATCATGCTTTACCAAGGACCAGACTTACGTTTAACAGAATGTATCTCACTTTTCCTGGACCAATAATACTTTCACAAAAAGTCGTGTCATCGTTAAGGGTTAGAGTAACAGTACTAACCATGGTCTGTGTACTAGCAAAATAGGGCCCTGTATGGCACTCAATAGAAGTAAAAGAAATACAATGTACTAATTTTCTTGTGAATAATATGTGACAGGCTGCTAACAGTGGGACACATTGAAACTGTGGGAGATATAAGGCAAAATGTGCTGAAGCTTTGTATATCACTATAATCAGTGATTTAAACAATACAATGGTCAAAGCAAAATCATACAGCCATATTAGTAAGGCAGCAAATATTGCTAGCTAAGCATTCTGCCAGATAAAGCACACTGGAATGTAGCATATATTCTCCAAGCAGAGGTTTTGGACGGGGGGGTAGTATGTACATGTTAAAACCCCCCGGCCACTACTACCCCAGCCGACCAAAACCTCTGCTTGGAGAATATGTAGCATATCCAAGTAATGCAACTAAACACTAAGATCTAGAATCTATGGTATATGTTACATGCTGTATAGTTTTATTGTATTCATATTGTAGAGGCAATACTTTTAATACTGAAGGTGTTATACATGATTGATGAGGAAATTCAGTAAAAAATAAAAGTGTTTGTAAAAATTAATGAAAGTGTCAGTGATGATATAGTCATGACTTGTAAACTGTTACAACTTGTAATGATTGAAATCGAAATTAAACAAAACTTGTCAAATAAGGATGCATTTGCATAAATATGTATGCCTCACTTGTCTGTGCATTAAATGTGTTACATCTAGTAAATACAAGAGATCCCAAACCTGATGCAGCCAACTAAATCATGGAAAGACCTACATACTGTAGTTTCGTACATGTACCATGCTTGAGTATACATGCCACCAGAACAGTTCTCTCCATTTATAGTGTAATCTAGGTAAACTAATGTCAAGTACTGACTATATTCGTATGGATGCAAGCATTGATTCACAATCGTAATTTACTTGCAGGACATGACAAAAATTAATCATCAGTTATAATTGTTGACCTGAAGAAAATTAAAAACAAAAACACAGCAACATTGCACTAAAAAATTTTCCAGACAATCCAACTTCCCTACTCCTTTCTGGAGATGGAAAAATGACTTCTGAAATACACAAAAGGCTACCAAATTTCCACAACAATTTCTTACTCTTTGTTACTTGAAGACCATGACACTCATTTTGCTACTTGAGTCTCATGATTTTTTCTTTTCTTCTTCTTCTGTTTTGCCATATGATGATCCTACTACTGCACAAAGAGGGAAACTCTGGCTACGGACTACAAACGTTTACAAAATCAACCCAGATGTTCATTCTTCAACTAAAAATAGTTGTACTTAAACATCAACAGTTGTCATCACAGTCATCCAGCTTCTTACAGAAGATGTAAACAGCCTCTCTTATGGCACAGTTTTCCCCATGTCTCACATGGTTGATCCTCACAAACTCAACACAAAAACTCCCTGAATGGATCAGCCAGGGGACCTTTCCCCACAATTATTTCATGGAATATGTACCCTCTTTACAAGTCCAAATTTACAGTACCGGTATGTTTTGACATGTAGAGCAATGGCGGTATTTTGAAAAGAGATATATTCTGTATATGTCATTCCTGGTCTGTGTTATACAAACTCTTACTGTTCAGGGCTCTGTAGGGCTTCCATACTTACATGTACATGTACACTGGGACAGAGTTTTCTTAATTACTCGGCATTTCATACTACAACAGTTAACTATAGTATATGCGTTGACGTGGCACCAAAATTACAGGCTTGGCTTGGACAATACAAAATATAGCAGATACATCGTCAAAGAGCGGAAACGGACAATCTTTTCTTGAAATCATGACGTTACCTTTAATTCAAGTTGTAGTGCCCACTGTTCATCAGGCAGTCTTATATAATATAACTATAGACGGACATACAATTCCTGTAAACATCTTACCTATCAATAACAACAAATACAATTCATTACAGTACACTTTATACAACATTCATATACATGTATAATTCAATCAACCCAGGGAATTAGTACACTAATGTGGGCAATCTTCTGTGCTATCCATACAATGCATTGAAACTCCTCTGAATACTCTAAAATGATTTACATTACACTTATGTTTAAAAAAAGTTGCATTGGGGAACTTTGAACTTCACAATGGCTTCTTCCTGGCAAAATTATCTCCTGAATAAGAGTTACTTGGCATTATCATTTCACAATTCTTGAAACTTGACTTATAGATATTACAGAAAGGTTAGAAAAGTCTCTGCTACGTTGGGTGTGTATCATGAGTTGGCAGCTCCACACTTACTGGCCGACATCATGGGGAATGTTGGGAGGAACACTTCTTGTCATTCAAAGGTCAGGGTCGTTGATCGTTTCAAACACCTTCTCCGATTTCTTGGCATCCACCTAGGAAAGGGCAAGACATCAACAGAGCGTGTCATGGTCTCATTCATGTATTACCCAAAGTGTGCACTCTAAAAGATACCAACCCAAAAAGAAAATGACTGCATGAAAGTTTGTGCTGAGAAATCCCCTTTTAACTAGCCCAACTGATCTAAAACTTCAGAGTGGTGAAAATCGTGTGCCAGGATGTAGGTGCACAGTCCTTGGTTTTGAGTGGTGCAGTTGCACAACAGTGCCTCTTGCGGGATGTGACTAAGTGAATTTTGTAATTGCCATAAAAAAGGACTGGGTGTCTAGAGGTTCTTGGTGATTTTTTCACATAATGAATGGTAAATGTGCTCAACATAGAATGGATTATATCAATAGATTTTCTGTAGGTTCATAATGAATGCACCCAGGTAACACACATATTTTTACATTGCCCACAGTGTAAAGAAATACAGAAGAATGAGACCTAATGGACTTCAATACAACAATTATACACGTAAAACCAATGTATAAGGTGGACTTGAAACCTCATATCACAGTCACTAGTGTTTAAGTTTTAGATATTTGTGAAATTTGGTTTTCTCTGAAAGATAGGAATTACAAATATTTCCCTTTTTACAATGAATAAAGGAGGCTTAAACAGCCTTTATCACCACTGATAACAGCAGAAACATACTTTGTTTTGTCTGCTACATGTATATTATCAGACAACAATTGCTATTGTGGCTGGTGATACGGTAACTTATCTGCACGCTTCATGCTTCTTACTAACCTTCATGGGTGAACTGTCATCTTCCTGGCCTCCCTGAAGGTGTGAACAGACATTTGTGCTTGATCTGATATCATTTTCAATTAACATCACAATCAATATTCAATTCCATACAATCACTCAATTTCAGAATGACATGCCCCACCCCAAATTCATCTTTGATGTAGAAAAGATTACAAACATTGGTCTGCACAGATATGACTACCATTATCTGGCTGACACAAAGACATTCCACAAAAGCCTTAAGCCATTGACTCTGCTTGTATCAGCATGTAAACAATGCCCATGTACATTGTATGTATGTATGTACATGTATGTATGTACGTACGAAGACTAACTTACATTTGCTGCCGTGACTGTACCTAGTTCCTGGACGATCCTCTCAAAGCAGTCAAACATGTAGACAAACTGCAAAAAAATCAAGAAAGTAACAGTTTATCACTGTGCTAAATGTACATAGAAATTTTCACATATTGCATTGCATTGCAGGAGGCATGGTGAACTATGGGAATCACATCATCCAAGCAGACGTAGGGTCAGTCTGATGTTTTAGGCATGTTTTTGGAGCACATTGTTTGTCTTTTTAGTTGTTCTAGGGATTAGGCAAAGGACACCCAACTTTGCATCTCTTGGAAATGAGTTGACAGGACCAGAAAGACTTGTAACATGTATCTTCCATAATCAAAAGTATAGGTTTAAGATTCATCATTACACACAGCCTATGAAATATACCTTGGGGAGACTCTGCTAAACCAGGCTGAGGTTTCTACTTTTGTGCACATGGCCTCTAATCAGCTTTCAGGGAATCAGAGAATTGTTTTCTATAGTTAGAGCTGATTCTCTGATTAGCTGACAGGGTACTGTAATTCTTGTTTCTTTCACTGTAACTTCATGTTTGCGGTTTTCATGGTCACTTCTGTACCGTGAACTTATCATCACCGTGAAAAAAACATCTGTCTTTTGCTCGCCTCCCCATCTCTCTACAGCATTTAGTATAGTATTACTAAGATACCTATTACTCCTCATCTTTCCCCACAACATCACCAACTTTGTTGTGCATTTGCCGCCACCGTAAAGTTCAGTGAAAAAGTCTATTTTCCTTACACTGTGAAATTTAGCTACCGTGAAGATAAAGTGAATTACAGTATACAGTCAAACCTGCCCAAGGCGACCACCCGGCGGACCGAGCAAAAACGGTCGCGATGGACAGGTGGTCGCCATGAAGAGGATTCCACTCACATGTTTCCAGGTCGAGGTTTTCAATACAGTACGTAAATGGATTGAAATTATGTGAATTTAGACATCATGACCCCCACCAAGTTCAATTCTCATTCATTTGACAGAAAGATCCTACAAAAATTTCATTTTCCGTTATCGTTGTAATAATTGTATACCACTACATCGTGTACAAATTTTCATCATAATTTTGACTACAAAATAATGGTTGCCTCGATAGTCTCCGGCGCCCTCCCGCATTCACACGTTACATTAAATAGTACACACACACACGCACATCATCGAAGTTTTAAGGCCTAAGACAAATCCCTAGATAACACCTGCTGACCCCAGCCTTTTTTGGGGTGCCGACCGCTGGATAAAAGGGTCAAAAAGTTTTCGATATGACAACTAAAGACGAAAACGGAACGGTGTGATTTCGTCGCGCCGCCAAGCTCTGTGCGACTGCATTGAAAGGTAAGTCAGTGCAGCAGAACGCACAGCGTCCAATAAAGGTTGGTGAGATTCATGGAAATAAAAAGAAAATAAAAATATCAATTTTCATCAATAACCAGAGTATTCGTAAATGTTCATACACAAAAGCATCGTGTTTTAGAAAGGTCAGCGGTACGCCAAATCCGGGCCGCCGCCAAATCCAAGATGGCGTCGGGACCAAGGAACAACATTTCTCGCCCGATGTTTGCCCGCCGCGAAGTCATTTTTCGGTGGAATTTAGTAAGACACAGACACATTTTTGTTGAAAATACAAAAATAGATAGTAATTTCTGTGAAATCTGACTTTTTGACGCCATGCACTACGTACTCGTTTTGAAAATTGAGTTTAAACCGAACTGAGTTTGCGGTAAACTATAAGATTACGACAGGCACAACAACATCACAAACATTTGTCTTTACAATGTTTATAGGGGGAACGTTTTATTAAAACACTTCATGGAGGAATCAATGCTATAACATTGCTATTCCATATTTTTGTCCTTCAAAGTCTTGAAAACATTTCCGTGAAATCCGACAGCAAAATGATCCGATGTCACCACACGCTTGAAAATTAGGCGGCCGCCATGGGCAGGGACTGTGCTCTGTGCGGTCCCAATTCGTGGCGGTCGCGGTCGCGTTGGACAGGTGGTCGCCTTGGGCAGGCAGCTTAATGCTTGTGCCTATGGGGAAAATTTTCGGGACCAAGAAAAAGCGGTCGCCATGGCCAGGTGGTCGCGTTGAAAAGGTGGTCGCCTAGGCAGGTTTGACTGTACATGTATCATATAGGGTGTGGGCGAGGCTCTGCCAAGTAGAATGAGATTTATCAGACTTCTGTATGAAATATTGAAAATATCCCAGTCCTCTGTCAGTGATGAATGGATGGATGATGTTACAGATCAATGTGCGGCTTACATGTGGTGAGAAGATCCTGACCCAGCGTGGCTTCTTCTCCCCTCGCTGGTACTGGAAACAGAAGGCCATACCCTCGTCATCCACCTCCCACTGTGTCATCTCCTCCCAGCTAAACGTGATCACCTGACTCTGCACACAGATTACACAAGTCATGAGTAGTCATATTACTGTAAATACAGAAATGTTTGCAATTTTCGCGATGATCGTTTCACTGCAAACTTAAAGCCACTGCAAACATTTTTGTCCAATACTGTAGCAGTATGCGACTATAGTGCTGCCGCAAACTTAAAACCAACGCAAACACTCAATTTTTGCCTTAGCAGGAATTAATAAAAAACACAAAAACTTAAATGCATTTACAGTATTCTCTCTTATGATAAATTACAGGAGTTATTCTAGGAAAACATTGCATGCACGGTGCCCCTGTTCCCCTCTTTACAAAAAGCCCTGAACTTATACAACAGAGTAGAGGTCCATTCCGGGGTGAGGGGGTCAAACCTTACAGTCTGGTCTTATGCATCTTGTGCCTACTGTACAAAACTGGTGCGTTATGCCTCTAGATGGTTTACCAGTTGTGCAAAACAAACAAACAAACAAACAAACAAACAAACAAACAAACAAACAAACAAACAAACAAACAAACAAACAAAGCATACCTCTGGTTCCCCCTCGTCTGTACAAGCTGTGAGTGTGAAGTGTTCTATGGTCAGGGCCACTATGACATGGCCTTTTTTCCTGGAGTCACAGGGGCAGTGGGGGAATGCAATCTCATTGTAGCCTTCACACTTCCTCACCAGCTTCAAATACTGAAAGGGAAGATGGATAGATGGAAACTGATGAAGTAGCTTTCCATTATGAAAATTCATCATTCTGTAGGAATGATTGAATAAAAAGAATTTGATAATGTCCAAGTGGTAGGGCCGCCAGAGTGGCTCTGATCAGATTTAAGAGGCAAAATTGGCTTGATAGTGAAGACAAAGTACTGATTAGAGTCCATCAGGATAGAACAGCATATTTCTGTTGTAGATATGTTAAATGATGTATTTCGTAAAGGCAAACCACACATATGACACAGCCAGATCTTAGAGTTATCCTCAATTTTCTGAACCTGACTTGAAAATCTTTCACCATTCTTTACATACACTGTGCTCTGCACATTTACATGTATTACATGCAGAGTGGACAACAATGGAAACAAACCTCTTGTTTCTTGCCCCTGTCCTGCAGAGACTTGAGTTCATAAATGTGGTCGCTTGGTCTGATCCTGCCCTTCCCTACATCATCCACAGCCTGCAGGGAACCATAATAACAACTGCATGTATATATAGACACACAGAACATCAATACCTTCGTTAAGAAGGTTATATTTTTGTGTGTGCGTCTATGTGTGAGTGTGAACAGCATAACTCCAGAAGTTGTGGATGGATCTCTATCATATTTGGTATGTTGGTAGGTGTTTGCAAAATGGATTTATGATTTGATTTTGGGCCCCCTGGCAGCTTTCATAGGTACTGCACTCTGGCTTGCATGTCGGAGTGAGAGAGAGAGAGAGAGAGAGAAAGAGAGAGAGAGAGAGAGAGAGAGAGGGGTGCTACAATTTCCTCTTACAGACAACAGTCAATAATTCGAATTCCCTTCCCATGCAGCAGTGTACTTGTACTTGTGCAAGGTCAATAGCCTATGCAGAAAAAACAATGTAAAGTTTGATTTGGTTTATGTAGAATTTCATGCTTCTCTCACTTGAGATGACTTAAAGAGACAGATTTGACGCTGCAGGAAGACAGCACATGGATCTATAGGAGGTTGACGTTTGACACATTATACAATCATCCTCGTTCCGCATCCGTGCTTCTAATGAGCCTGTCAAACTCAATCTGTGCCCCATGGGTCACATCTGCTAGTCTGTGATTCGGCCAACAGTCCTGCTGAACAGATGCAGGGCACGAAACTCCTTTCTGGGTATATACATGTAGGTGTACCTCCTAAATATCTAGGTCCACAGGAAAAGTTTTTTTGGGCACAACATAGAATGAAGTAGAATGTCAGCAAGTGCTAATTACAAAGCTTACAGAATCTGGAATTCTATGGCTAACTTCAAAATCAAGTAAGGTTGTATTATTTATCTGACACTTAAATGTCAAGAATATGCTACTACCAAGCAGGGGTTCATCAAAAGAGGACAACGGGCAGAGCGCCCTCATGCCCTGATCATGTGCCCCCTTTCCCTGAGGAGCAGATTTCCTGACAAGCATAAAATTCTGATTGACCAGGGACAGTCTTCAACTGTGACCTGTCTGACAGTAATTTTGCCCCTCAGAAAGCCTTAGAATGCCCCATTTTAACTTACAATTCTCTACAACTCCACACTGTCGAAGGGGGGAAACACTCCTTCCACACCACCCCCCCGCTTGGTCACTTCGCTCCCTTGCAATGCTCCCCCGTGTAATTTTTTTCATAGAAAACCCCCTGCCAAGCATACATTAGTACTTTTACATTTGTAATTCTACACAATACTGGTGCAACAGCAGTTAAAAATTAGGTGCATAGTTCCAATATTAGGTGTACAAAAGTGCACATTGACCCAGTATTTTGAGTCCTATGATGTATGTTCACTTTAACTGTTGGTGTCGAGGTCAGCTGGCAGACTGCTCCATGATGAAACTATCTTGTCACAGACTAGACAGGTAACATTACTCTTCACTACCAGGACCGGGTCACTGCCTGCTAACTGCCACTTTACGGCAAGACTGTCATTGACTTTTGACTTTTCCTGGAATCATATCTTTAACCCTGTTTAACTGTGAGTTGGACAGATGTTTGACAACTGGGCTAAATGGGCCGAATCCTGTCATTACTGTCCTCAAGATGAGACGTTAAAGGTAAGGTAAAGCAGGTCGCACTCGAAAATGAGACACAAAGGTGTTATGTATAGGGCGTATTCACATGACGTCATCACCCCTGCCCTCCGTGGGCGGCCATGTTGGTGCTCACCCTGCAGCGAAGTTTCTCGGTGTCCGACGGTCTCTAAATTTCCAAGGAATGCGAAGTCGTCTGATCGCTGTTTTATTATATGCAAAGAGTCTCCAGCCTCACATCCTTTTCGCTACAAAAATCCAATTTCACCTACTGGAAATGACCCATTATCGACGAGCGAGGAAATGTTTTCCCCAGCTGCCTACAAACATGGCCGCTAAACTGTTTACAGAGTACGCATAAAATCAGTTCACAGCATACAAGTGTTCCAAGGCCTGCAACCACGTAGTACAGTGTCTTGAGTGTCGTGAAAAATTTTGTTGACAGGTAAGTTATGATCGGGAAAGTTCGACGTTGAAAGACCCCCCAGTTTACGAACGTATCTCAAGCAACGGCTACACGGTGCCGCCACTGTGTTACACAACGGGCCTGTAATTTGCTTTTCGACCAGATACAAAGGTTTCCATACACTCACGTTGATTCTCAAACTTCAACTATTTAGATCCGCTGTTCGTATGTCAGAAATCCACTTTTGTTTCAGTCGTTAGTCCCTTCGAATGTTCCCTTACCTACACGAGAAACGCCAAACCAATCTTACTGTTACCCGATCAGTGTGTGCTTTATCAGTCCCAATCAAACATCTGACCATGAGGCAAAACACCATGATTGTGAGACAAAACGTTTCGAAGGGAAATTGTGAATGGCGTAGAAAACATCTGCTATTTATACGGAGAGTTCCATAGGGCTCCACTATCAAGTGAGCACCAACATGGCCGCCAGTGCTCGTTGCTAGGGAGAGGGTCACGTGACTGACTACGCCCTATACACATAAGGAGAGTTATATGTATCAGACCGAGGTTTTATATAGAAGGAGAGCGGACGGGCAAAGTCTCTATTGTACTATGCGTATAACGGGTGTGAAAAGTCAATGTCGCGTCAAGGTGCGAATTACCCAATATGCATACACCCCAGGCCGAACGCTTGGCGAATTTGCTTTGTTTTCAACTGTGGAACAACTTCGATATTTTTTTCCGGGACTTTTGATCAGGACTTTGAAACATTTGGGTTACAAGAATACAACGTGGAAAATGATCTCTCTAACGGCGAGAATCAAAGCACTGCGGCAACCAACGCTGCCGCCGACAGCCGCGGTACATATGATTGCGAATTCTGTGAGAATATATACAAAACTGCCGGATGGCTTGAAAAACACAAGTCGTAGAGAACAGTATTTTTTATTTTGTATACATGCCGAGAAATTACAAACTTAGCTTGACTTGGCTCGCATTACCATGGAGCCCTTTAATGACTTCGCTGAGGAGAGGTCACCACGAAAACTGAAAATAAAAGTACTGCAAAAGTTTCAAAGATTTATAGTATCATTATTGCACAGTGACAGATGCATGTACACTACTTGGAAATAACTGTTGATGCCCATATGCTAATTCTGTCACCTACACGCACCTGCCAGTAGAAGAAGGTGTTGGCCATGTCCAGGTGCGTCAGCTGCAGTTCTCGCTGCAGGTCAAAGAGCCATTTCCGCAGAGCAATACAGGTGGTGGCGGCGGCCGTGTAGTTCTGGATGTACAGGTTATGGGGGAACTCCGTAGGTACCAGTTTTCTCTCTACAGCATACAAGAAGGAGAACAACTCAGACAAGTGGCAAAATTATGACACACTCTTCTGAAAATCTGTATAATACAACATCATACAAATACTGATTGTGATTGCAGGGCTCTACTTTGTTGACAGGGCTGATCCACACAAAAATGCAGCAAAAAACACATGATCATGACTCTATGGCAGGTAAATATAACAAGGCAATGGTACATGTACATGTAGGTCCACATGCAAAGTACATTGTATAATTGATCAACAGTAACAGCAGCTATTCTGACTAGCTAGCTCCACATTTATGCCACATAAACATACCAACCATCCAGGTGCAAGCTAAATGTAACGCTTGCATCTTGAATGTCTTATAAATAGAGACCACGGAATGTGTTCTGTATGTAGCTCACCAAAGTTTGTGTCCATAATTTCAAACAGTCCAAAGTAGGGAAGAAGTTCTTCATCAAGTCCCAGTTTGTCTACTACAGCCTGTTTAAACAGAAAATATATAGTTATTGCAGTAACTACAAGTACATAACAAAACTGATGGTATCATAAATAGGGCTAGGGGTCTTGTGCAAAGATAGGCAGAAAAAAGCTTGTTGATAAGTCATTTGGTAGCATTCAAGAGCTTGATAGTTTTGCATAAATCCATTGCTACAAATGTGTAACAGTAACAGGAGGGACAGTGCACAGACTTACATCATAGACCTGGTCTGTGTTGTTGTTTCTCCTGATGGTGACAGTGAGTGTGCTTCTGTCTGGTAGCAGGACTCTCAGATCCACCTCTGCTGTCCCACTGTTCACCTGCGTAGTCAGGACAACACACAGTCATACATCAAGCATGATACATGTTGTTGTACATTTATTTGTACATTCCTGACTATAGACATAGACGTATATAGTGGAGATATGAGACAGCAACTTAGGTGGAAACAGACAATGCTTTTTAAAAATCTTTCTGAATGGCAAATAAAACAATGTAAGCAAAAAATGTAGACAACTGAATCTGTTTCTTCAAATGAACACATAGTGCTATTTTACCAAAGATAGCACTATACAGTATTGTTACAGTATTACACTGCAACAGGCATGTATTTTTCAAATGTGGAAGTACTTGCTGAGAAATCATTTTCTTTCACTATCATTCTAATAAGTAAACATGTATATGTAATCCGCAGTAATTATAAATATGTCAGAATTACATATATACAAGTCATTGAATAAGATAAGATTACAGTAAGTTCATTCCTACAGTCACTGCGAGATAGAACGGCTGTCACTGGATTTTCTGAGGAGACTTGGAAATATGGTATAATCATAACAGTTTTTATCAACATTCTGCCATAAACAGATTGTCATGTACAGATAAGAAAAATCTAAAAAGTATTCTTTTCTTTTAGGCTTTAGTTTCATTCGCATGTATCACTGGAGTTAGCACACAGTTTTGTTTTTGTGACATTCTGAACATAATGCAATATCAATACACTATTCTCTGTCAGCTGACTGAGTAAGCTTTATCATGGTTACACATCATTTTTGATGCGCTTGAATGTTCTATAGCCATGTTAAGTACACAACATCACCATGTCTTCATGGCCAAAGATCGTGTAAATCGTACGTACAGCGTGCATGACAAATATCCTGAAGACTCCAACTAAATTATATGATACAGCACTTTGAAATACAAAACAAAACCTGCCGAAAGACACGAGTGAAGCAGCAAAACAGAAAGCACTACTTGTAACAAAGGAAAAATAACAAGAGAAGTTTGACTTTTTCAAAATATTTTTTTCAACCTGTATTTTACCTTTAAGAACACGCTGGTAGTGTTACACTCTTCAGCCTTGGCCAGTTTTCAAGAGTTCAAGGGGGCAATTTACAATCAAAATCTTGCTTGGTGAATCGTAAAGTAATAAAAATGGGCATCATCATGAGCCATTCAGATGGCTAAATTCATTCAAGAAATCTGTATGACAACACTACATTTTAAGTTTTGAAAAGAAGAGTAAAAAATACAAAGGAGCCAAAATAATCAAAACTGAAACCCTTAAAGTTTAAGAGATGAGTTCTTTTCAGCAGCTGAATGGTGGAGAGTGGTGAAAGGTGAGCAAATGAAAACTGGTAGTAGCCATACCAGAGAGTGCACGTTAATGTTGACAGTCCACTCAGGGTTGGGCTAAGTAGAGGAGAGAGAGCAAGGACAGAGACAAATCATGCCGTGTAGCAGAACATCCCCACACCAGACAGATTATAGCTCAATAAACCACTTTTCTGTCAGTAGCAGTGTTAAACATATTGACCTGTTGGTGAACCATATAGCTCAGGGGTGCCAAAGAATACATACGAATTTTACAGAATACATACGAATTTTACGGAATACATACGATCCATTACTAGAAACATACGATCCGTACGGAATACATACGATCCATTACGCAGAAACATACGATCCGTACGGAATACGTACGATCCATTACGCGGAATACATACAATCCTTACTAATTTGCTGGCCATCACGCTAGCACCGAATCTAGCTTTGTATGGTCCTCCTAGTTGGTCTAAGCCTACATCAGTCTTAATTTAGTGCAGCTTGAGATTTTTAGAGGTTAGCCAGATGGGATACGCCATTATTAAGCTCTTAAAAGGCATATATCGTACGAAGAACTGGTTATCCCGAGTCAGCCATCTTGAATTTGCCACCGGTGTCACGTGATCCAGGCACATTACTCCAAATTAGTAAGGATCGTACGTATTCCGTAAGGATCGTATGTATTCCGTAAGGATCGTATGTATTCCGCGTAATGGATCGTACGTATTCCGTACGGATCGTATGTTTCTGCGTAATGGATCGTATGTATTCCGTACGGATCGTATGTTTCTAGTAATGGATCGTATGTATTCCGTAAAATTCGTATGTATTCCGTAAAATTCGTATGTATTCTTTGGCACCCCTGTAGCTTGCCTAACCTCTGTACAAGATGAAATATCTAATAGCTACATGTACATGTACTTGTTATGGCTTGTAGTAAGGAGGATCTGAATAGGTAACAACAACTTCAGAGCAATAATATCATTTTGTTTCAAGACCCACTGGCACATAAAATAAACCATCTAATAGAACCTGACAAGAAGTTAAAGCATTATTGATTGAATTGTCTGTTCAGGTTTCGCAGGATTTACGTGGCTCTGCCATTTCTACCAACAAAACTAGAGAATAACATTGACCCAAAGACTCAATTAGGTAACAACCAATCACTTTAGAAAAGACTGTCTATGTCGTAAACTTTCCTGGAATAGCGATACTATTTAGAAATTCTGACACATTACAACAGAAGTGACTAGCACTACTGTTGACACACTCCACAGAATATAATTCCATATATGTATACGAGTTACTTTTCCGAAACTACCTTATATTTATGCTAATAACTTACATCTTTTTCTGTAATATCGGCCAGGAACTCTTGCATGACGTCACTCTCCGCGATGGCCCTGATGGAGCACACCTTCTCCAGGTACTGTTCCAGACCGCGCCGGCGGGCGTCCAGCTGCTGCTCCGAGAGCGTGAACGGCCACTTGCCGGGCATCTTGGGGAAGGGGAATTCTGGGAACTCCCTCTTGAGGGTCTGATGAAGGTTGGAGAACTCCCGGTACCTCCTGGCGCACAACTGTCTCCCTGCCATGTAGATATTGTACACCTGGGAAAATAATGAAGAAAACTTCAGATTCCCATAAATCTTGCTGGAAGAGTAAACTTTTTTTCAAAATTCACACATGGCCATACTGATTTAATTCTATGGATGAAATCTTCACACTCATTACTTTTCGCCTGTTCTCCATAAAAAGTCATAGCCATGAGTTCCTTAAATGTGTAGACTTAGAAATAATGCCGGAAAAGGGCCAGTATGAGTTGGCTTTGCCTTGTCTTAGACTGGTCCTGGCTTTTATGTTTTACCAAAATATCCCAAGAGTTGGATTGGATCAATAAGATTCAATTCCAAATTGGGCTCTTCACATTGATGAAAATCTACTCAACTCGATTCGAATTAATGTTGGCCGTTTAAGCAAATTAATTAGCATAGATTTTGTTGAGTGTGAACTGGGCCTCTGTAGGGTTCAGCATAGATTTTGTTGAGTGTGAACTGGGCCTCTGTAGATGATTGAAGAAAGAAGAACAAGATAACCTTCATGTACCTCCTTTGATCCCCACCAACTTATCTCCTTTAATATACAAATAAAGACTTGTTGCTTGTTTGAAACATCATGTTCTGTGGTTCAATTTGTGTTACCAGCTTTGAATTCCTGGAGTTTTAAAATTCTAGCAGCTCTTTTTTTTGCTGGGGTCTTAAGATCTCGAGGAAGCCATCCATATCAATATTAAATCTGTGTGGCCTAGCCTGTGTTATACAATCTCTGGTTGTCAGGGGCTGATTGGGCCTCCCCCCGAGAGAGGACTGACCAGTGGAAGGCTGCTAGAAGTGTGATCAAATCAGGCTATCCTTCTGCAGATCTAAAACACATCAGTTTCACACACTTAGTGGCGGCTGGCTATGTTACATCAAACAACTTCTTACACCTACTAAGCCCAGGCTGTCTAACTCGGAGGCTCAGTGTTCTTTAAACCTATCTAATTTGGATGCACCAAACGTATTTGATGACAACCAGATTTGCTTTACAATTAAAGTTCAAATAGGTTTTACACGTAAAAAGCCAGAGCTGTGATGTTGCATATCTAAGGATATAAACATCAGACGATGGGATGAACTGAACTGGGATGTCCCTGTAGCTCAACTGGTAGCAGCCTCGCAGTTGACACATCACCTTTGAATTCACAACAGTGCATTAGGAAGCCAAAAATACATCAACACAGCAGCTTGCCAGGTAGCGTAAATTGCTTGGACATTCTCCAAACAAGATTTTGATGACAACAAGTCTTCAACAGGAGTTTAATTGGCAGAATATTTGGCAGAAAGGAGATGTGTGTGCAGGTTCTGATAGAGGATTGGCTTTGGTGGATGGTTGACCCTACCTGTAGTAAATGAGATTGTTCTACATGGCTGGAGTCTACCTGATGGTTAAGTCATCCCAGCTTGTCAAAGTCGGCACAGTAGAGATGGGAACCGCAGATTGGATAAACTTCATAAAGTTGTAATAAAAACAGAAGATGGAGTATATCACAATTCAGGATGCGAAATACTACAACTTGCAATTTGCAAGCGATTTTCAAGATTTGCAAGTAAAAATAATATGAACTTGCAATTTTGCAATTTGAAAATATGGTGGATCGATTTGTGTAAGCACTGCGAAACAAAATCGTAAGTGCTAACTACTTAACAATAAAGGCAACATATTAACTGTATTTAGATGTTAAGTCTTCTACTAATGCTATAAAAGTTGCTATCTCAGGCTGAGTATGTATGTACAGCAAAAGCAATTACATACCGACTATATTGCAAGACGTTAATTTTTCAAATTGCAAGTAAGATATTTTGCAAGTAACAAAAAAAAAGCACCCTGCAATTGGAGTCAGATTCACGGTTGGTACTGCTATGTAGCTGGTATTTCAATCTAACTGGATTATAATTTATAACTATAAGTTGTTTTCTTTCAGTCTGATCAAGATTTGCCAACGTCACTATCAAATTGACTAGTCTGCCTGAGACTGAACTTATCAGCCAAAAACCCTGTAACCTTTTCCCAACTGAGACTGTCTGTTGGCACACAATTTGTACTGGTTAATAAAGTGTTAAGCTGTACGGTGAAGGTTGATATCGATTCTGAACACAGTAAAATATCATGACATTTACCTCAGCCTGCGCTAATGGAACCCATGACTGTGCCCCAGAAGGGGCTGAAACATTGGCAGGTAATTTTCTTTACGTTTAGGTTGTGTAAAACAAGTGTAATATCAAACTTAAACTAGAATCATTGTCAGTTGGTACAGAATGGGCTGTAGTTCATTTTTGAAATTCATTTTTGGGATTAGGTGCACTGGTGCACCTAACCTAAAAATGTAGGTGCACAGAAAATATTTTGGGTGCACAACATGAAATAAAGATGATTGTCCGCCAAACCTGATTACAAACCTTACTGCCTCTCTTTGGAAGTTGAATTTGAAATTCCACAGCCGGCCTCAAAATTTAAAAAAGTAATACAACAAATGTTTTATCATTTTTTCTGACACGTTACTCATTACTTCTGTAATCCTGCATAAATATCTAGGTGAGCCAGTGCATCCATATAGTCAATAATTAGGTGCATAGCTCCAATTTTGGGTGCACAAAAGTGCATACATGTATGCTCCTAGTAATTCCAACCCTATATTTTCTATAGACGTACAGGCACAGTGCTAGGTCTGACACTGTGATATCAAATTTACCAGACAGACTGTACAAATTGGAACCAACCAACTGACAAGGGAAACATGGACTTTGTCCAATAACAATTCCAGCATACCATGTAATTTCAGGCAACCTGTATTACACTGTCGCAAGTTCCCATGGCAACAATAGTTTTCCAAATAAAGGACCCAGTTATTTTGTGGTAGTCAATTTGCTGCTGCCGTGTGTGTGCGTGTCTAGTGTATGTTAGATCTTTACCAGTGCTGAAATTACAGCCTTCTATAGATTCTGTACTACAGCATATAGGCAGCGCTCTCATAGATCAATCAGGTCATGAGGGTAGGCTGGAAGGCAGCAATCCAAATGATGCATTTTTTATCTACATGAAAAATGGAGCTATGGTTTCTGTCGGTGTGTGTCTGTTTGTGTTTCCAGATATTTGTGGCCAGCATAACTTAAAAACCTTCAAATGGATGATATTTGGTATGTGAGTTGGTCTCGGGAAGACAAAGGTTAAGGTCAATTATTATCCTTCTGGTGATTTTCCAAGGTGCTGCTTCCACTTTTGATATCTCCTGTGCTGGGCAAGCTATGGTCATGATTTTTGGGTGGTCGATAGCTCTTGTGCCCAGGAAAAAGTGACATAAGTTTGAACCCCTTAGTTTTGTCTGTAGAGTATGTACTAAGATGCAGATATGATAGTTAATACTGGAAATAAACATGTTAACTACATGTACTAAGTTTTGTTGGACTAATGATTGATTAGAGTTTCATATTCATTAAGCACCAATCACAGACTGCTTCAGAGCCAGTTCCTCATACATATTTTTATAAGTCTGATTGGCATGCAAAAGATGTTTTCTAAACTCTGTATTTTGCTAACAGGTCAAAATATGTTTGATTTTCCATCTATCTAATAGGTATTGACATTCTAAATGAACTGGTATGAGCAAGCAGTAAAAAGGACCGCTTTTTTGACCACAGAATTAAGCTACATTGATTTTTAAACGACTTACTGCATTTTATAGTATTGGACAATCTGTGAAAAATGGACATCTCGTATTGGATAATCTTGTATCAATAAAGGGGGGCCGTTATACTACTAGATAAACTTACCACAAACTTTTCAGCTGAATTTTCTACCATTCTGTAGTCTGGTATGGAGATGGGGAGAGCTCGTTTCTCGCTGTAGTCTACGCAGGCGTAGGAGGCTGAGTTGTCGTCACCCTGGGCGTCCAGGCGCGCCGCTTCCTTTCTGGACACTGAGACGACCTTTAACGTGAGCGCGTCGCCTCCTGACTTGATCAAGTCCACCACTCTTTTGTGAGTGGCACCTTCCACATTTTCATTATTTCTGTGGAAAAAATGTATTCAATTTTAAAGCAATTAATCATCAAACCTTTACAGAATGTAAGCTTTGTTACAAGTTAAGTCTACCACTCTTTTGTGAGTGGGACCTTCCACATTTTCATTATTTCATTTTCAAAACACAGAATCATAAAACGGAATGTACTAGTAAGCTTCTTGACAGGTTGGAAGAAATTACAAATAAAAAACTCACAACGACTTTCCATCAACAAATTCTGGCTGTCCCAATAAGCAATTATTGATTAAATGTAGGTATTGATTTTTGTCATACATGTATACAGTTCTATCACCACAACTATCAAATCAACAAGTAACTCAGATCAATACCTTAGCAGAACCCTACAATTGTTCCGGGCTATTAATTTGGGTCTTCAATCAAAAACCAGGGCAGGATATTCATGAAAATTGGAAGGAGGAAAGCCTTAATAAAGTACTCTAAGCTGAAATAAGAACAGACAGAAAAGATGTTCCAATGATTTTACAGAGAAGGTTAGCACGTTTGGATTAGGGAAATGAGATTAAGGCCATAACAGCGTTGGCTTTGTCTAATCATCATCATTTGATCCTCAGTTAGAGACCCTTCATGTGGTCTTCCCCGTTCACAGGCAAAACAAAGATTTCCTGGCCACTATGTAAAATAATGATGTGGGAAGAAGTAGAATTAGAAGGGTTCATTAGGCTAGCCTCCACCAGGCCCTCCTATGGGCGTATGGATCGTAGAATTCGTCAGAAAAACGAATAATAGCCAGTAAAGTCAGTCCATGGTGAATATCACATTTTGCCATTGTAGTAATGGAGCCTGCAAATGAAACCCTAGAAAATATTCTCCCTATAGCCGGCGTAGTTAGTCTGGTAGAGACTATCATTAGGCCCTGAGGAGGGTACTAGTAGCTGAAACTGAAAGGTTACCAAAATGTAAGTAGATAAAATCCCTATGGCTGTGTTGCTTACACATAAAATAAAAAGATTTCTTATAAGTTCTTCATATTCCTTTGTGCTTTAAATCAAACACATGTACAGTAAGACAAGTATGGGATCCGAAGAGATCAAACTTCATAGGATAAACCTATGCTGAGATTCATTTCCTTTGAAGATGATATCAATATCTTTGCTAATACACAAAGACAAATCAACTTGCTTTTCCACGAGTTTGATATAGAAATATTTCAAATCAGTATAGATTAGTGGTAATGTTTGATGCTAAAATCATTAACAGTCATACTTGGAGACATTGTTGATAATTGGCAAGCATATTCTCAGTGGATTCTTTGTGACAAGTGAGTGAGTGAGTGAGTGAGTGAGTGAGTGAGTGAGTGAGTGAGTGAGTGAGTGAGTGAGTGAGTGAGTGAGTGAGTGAGTGAGTGAGTGAGTGAGTGAGTGCAAGTTACCGGTAGTGAGAAAGTGAATGACATACATGTCTATACCAGGTACAGACTATAAAATACTGCATGTTTTCCAACAGTAGGAACCCTTTAGTGCGCTCAGCCAATTTCTCTCCACTGACGTCACATTCCAATCATTTGCTCCTTACACATATAATACCTTGCCGCAAGAAACAATCAAGCTACCGGTAACGCCTCTGAACATATACACCTAATAACCTTGGCAGAGGTAAGTTATATTTAGCACATACCTAATTGCACAGTGTGGAAGGAGTAGCCATTGTCGACATGTTGGGTGTATGATATACATGTACATGTACAATGTACATGTACAATGGAAGTAAAACTGTTACGATACGCATTGTTGATGACATTTGTTGTATAGAGAATTTGATCAAAGAAACAAAAATTGGTCTTCCACGTTACAATTGCCACACCTTCCAGGTCATCTTGTTGTTTGGGGTCTGATTATGGACCAAGGTTTGCCTTCTCAATGCACTTTGGCTGTCAGCAGCTGTAAAGTGAGGCTTTAGTTACTGTAATCAAGGAGGTTATATAACCTCCTTGCTGTAATAGATGTTGATCATGACAAATTTCAGCATGTACATATTGGCACATACAGCTGAAAATATCAATAGTTGCACATTGTAAATTTTGAAATGTTCATGTTTTTTATAGATCCATTTTCACAGTTTTTGAGGTGACTTCCCATTGCAAATTCATGACACAGCAAATATGTGTTTCCAATATATTACTACTTTACAGAATTGTTTCAACTGCGAACTTAACCACACACCTAAAACTTCCTTTCCTGTTCTGAAAATAGGTCCCCCTTATCTCCAAATTAGATCCCCACGAATTGAAAAGAAATGAATTTACAATTACATTACAATTATTATCATTGCATTAAAATGTGGACAAATTAAAACTGAGTTACATAATTACAACTACACTACAGGTTTGTTCACATAAAGGCTTTAGCTGATTTCCTTGTTCACGATAATGTATATACAACTGCACATTTCAAGAATACGAAATGAATGTTGAGTTTCAACTCTCAACAACATGTCACCAATTTACTTCTAATTAAGACTCACAGGTCAATCCAGGTTTGGGTATGTAATTGCTAGTAGCACAGAGCTGTGTGTATTCAAGAGACCTACTGTAATTACTGGGACTATAGTGTTGAAGCACTCGTGGGAAATGCAGGTAAGCCTACAGCCAAATGAAACCTCACATGGCCATTGATGCATCTCCAGTATTACTCTCCCTAACCGAAAAATGATCACAACTTACAATATTCCTATTTTGCAATGCGGAATGTGATATTTCAGTCCTAATATGCCTGACCTTCTGTAGCGCACCTCTGTAATTGAGGTATGGAATAATTTGTGGATGTGTCTGCCCTTGAGTGAGAGACTGTGCAGTGAAAAGCCATCCTGGATTCAATATGTAGACTGAACACATCGATCAAACAGGACCTAGAGGTATGAGGTTGTTTCCAAGGGCATTAGTGGATTATATTATCATCTTTGGTTTTTCAACACAATGGCAAAATGCTTCATTAATTTTTACCTGAATGATAATGTAATGGATAAACTGAGGAAACAGAATTATTGAAGATTGTTCAAACAAGCGTGTTCCCTTCATGCCATCCTTGCCATCCCAAAAGTCAATTCAAGTCAATACCTGAATTCCTGAAATGTCTTTTTTTTTCTGTCAGAATGGTGATTTTGAACAGAACTTACATGTTCGTATATCATTGTAGGGAAGCTAATTAATTGACATATACAAATCTCTCATCCCCATTCTATTTCCTGTAAAAGAAGCACCTGAAATATCATGTTAAGATTAACCTGACATAGTCTTGGAAGGATGCCAATTATTCACCTGACAGTGCTGTCCATCACATAGCTAGGAAAAGGATAAAACTTCAAAACATACACACTGTGTACTAAGTCAACATGGAGAAAATGTAGACTACTTCATACATTGAAGAATGAAGATCATTCATACAGGTGTACACAATATTTAAAAAAAAAAGTACAATATCTCTTCTTTGACAAAATCATACATTGAGTTATATATGGGCTCATATATACAGCGTACAAGATATATTGATACAAATGACTTGGGCAGTCAATTCAATACACTCATATTACACGCAACGTATAGAGTACAAGTTATATCATCATTATTACCCTCTGCTACCATTGGGAAAACCTTGTTAAAAGTCCCTACCCATCCCTAGACCTGCCGTCTGCGTCCCTAATAACAGACATAATGTTTCAATTACGATTAGTACATCGTTTTATTGCGTGCTTGCTTTATTATCACACTGGCGGCAACTACAGCACAACTGGCAGGACGTGACCGCGCATCTTGTTGCCCATGAACTTGAAATTATTAGACATGGGTGGCTTGACATAATGGTGTCAACACACGGTAGGATTCTCATTTACACCTCATGCCTGTTCGTATGTAGGGGGAGGTCAGTAGATCAGATCCTAGCTGAAAACTACCTTCCAGCAAATGCTGAGTGACCTTTGATCTTTATGTACATATGAAACAAATTTGGATATACAGGCTTTGCTCTAAGCATGTACTTCAGCAATGATTCTTCCTGATATTAGTACATTGCAGTGGGTGACCACAACAATTTTGTTTCTCTTCTCTTCTTTTATGCCTTTTCTTTTTACCTATACTAATAGGTCATAACCATATACAAACAAAATTAACAAAAATTGAAAAATGTTTCGGAAGTTGATTTTTCAATTTTACAGCATACACCAAAACACAACGAAACATACTACAAAGGGCAAAAAACTGGGGACTATACACTACCTACGGATGTACAGGACCATCAAAACACGGCGGTAATTTTTATTTTTCTTCATCTTTTTATGAAAAGCGAAGTTTACTCACACTTCAAGGATTCTGTCCCCTCTTTGGATGCCCGCCTTGTGGGCCGCTCCACCCTCTAGCACGGCGGAAACATGTTGTAGAGGCGCGTACAGCTGTCCGTTGATGCTCCTCAACTGGCCTCCTTCGCTCACCTGCCCCCTGACGTTGAAGCCGAAGCCTGTGTCTGTTTTGTAGATGGTCACAACGCGAGGTTTTGTAGAGACTTCATCGGGGCTCGGCAGGTCTTCCTCTCCACCGCTATCCGCCATCTTGCGAAATTGCAGTGTGGATCCGGACGAGTTCACTACAGAAAATAGGGGTGTTTCACAACATGTTTACATACTCATTTTTTTCATCCGTGCGGATCCGGTGTCGATCAAACATCCTCGAAGTTGTTAAAACTTGAATATCTTCACGATTCTGCAGAATAAAATTACATTAATTCCTTCAAAGCATACTGCAACGTTTAAATTGAGCACTGCACTATGCAAGGACATTATATAATGTCCTTGCACTATGTGACCATTAGTCATGGCTTGTTGTGTTTTCAACGTCATGTGATCAATTACTGAAAGTTTACAAGAGTTCAGATGTGGCGAATGAGAAATATCAGTTTATGTGAATGAACTTGGCATATAAAGACTGCTCTCTTTTTCGTCTGTATCTGTCTGATTTGTTGAGTAACTGTGTATAAAAGTTGTTTTGAGTCGACAGACTTGTTGTCATTTTCTTCTGCTGACCGCTAGCTGATAGGAAGGAGCCACTATACGAAATATTATAGGGTGCACAGCAAGTCGCCTCTTCTTCTAAATTCATATTTGCAGACAAAAATAGAGTTATTATTGCATCTTTGATACTTAGATGCCTTACCAGTAACTTCCATTTATCATATGAACAAGAGAAAATTAAAACCTGTAGTATTTCACAATTTTCCTTCAAAGAAAGTTGACTGAATCGCGTGTTTGCGAATCATGGGCTAACTTTATCCAGTCGAACATGTGGCCAAGCTGTGAAGGCGGGAAGCAGGAAAGTTTGAGGAAGACGTAGAATAGAGAAGTGAAAAACGATGGAAGTGGTGAAGAATTGCGACATTTGTCAAGAGACACAGCACGCCCACCAGTGCAAGGACTGCGGAAAAGGTCAGGAATGATTCTCTTGAGCTAAAGCGAAGGAGTTTGGCCTGTTCGAATCCCACCGTCGCGTCGCATGGCAGTAGTGAAACTCCTTGCTGCCATCTTTATAATTTTTGCAGACTTGACAAACTTTCATCCGGCTCCGTACTGTACTTTGGCTTGAATTGTTTTGAACCAGTTGTATGTTAGGCCTTTCCTTTTCGTACCTACGTGTGAAATGTTTGAATGTATTGTTGTTGTTTGTAAGGATTTGTGACAAGGATCATGTACATATTTCTAGGAAAACGTCATCCCTGGACGAGATGCCCCACTGGGGTTTTGTCCAGTATGATTAAGATTAAGAAGATGTCCATAGTGGCCCCCTCCGCATGCAAGTGGGAACGTGCACGAAAAGTCAAGGACGTTTATACTTGCAACACTGTTAGTATGTATAGGTCTGTTTTGGAAAGAATGCTAGATAGGAAAGTTATGACATTAGTTTTGTGTTGACGTTTTGAAGACCACCCCCGTCCCTTGGGACTCCAAAGCTACTTTGTGTCAGACCCTGTAACAACAGCCCTCTGATTGGTCTTCTTTTCATTTCACACCCAAACAGCTGTTTTGCATCAAGAAGACAAAGGAAAAAAAGCAAAATCTGATATGTTAAGAAAAATGATGGCAAATGATGTTTTAAACTATTCAGAGTTTGGAAATATCATCCCCATGATAAAGAATTATGACAAGTTTTATTTCTGAATGTGTTGTTGGGATAGACCTAAAAGATAAAGGATGTTATAATAAGCCAGTTCACGGTTTGAACTGCACATGTGCAGTGTGATGCATTCTGCTAATATATCAAAGTTCACGCCACAGAGATGTAAACAAAACGTGTCTGAATATGTCAAAAACTGTTTTCACCTTTGACCTCGCACATGTGCAGTTCAAACTGTGAACTATTTTGTTGGTATCTTTGTCAGATCAAGGAGTCATTCTGGGATAATGACAGCGCTGAGACGGAATTCAAATTATAGTAAAACCTCCTTGGTCAGATTGTGTAGTGATGTTGATGGGACTTGACACATCCTCTATTGTTACAACTCACCGCCTGACTCAGGATTTCTCCATGAGGACAAAACTTCTCATTGATAGATACGACAAAACTTCTCATTGATAGATACAAAGATACAAATTGGTGTGTTGTGATATGAAGGATATCGTGTTTGCCCCTGGAATTGTTAGAAGAAAATATTGTTTAAGTCAAGAAAAGAGGATTGATAATTCCAAACTTTTGCAGAGAAGTAGGTCCCTGGGTGCCCTAGATTTGTTCTCAAATCACGCTTTTGTTTCATCAAATGAAATTGACACATGCGCAAAAATTGTACAGTTGGTAAAAAAAAAACATTCTCACACACCGTCACAGTCTGGTTTCAATTACATATTAATCTCCAACCAATTGTTATTCCCTAATGTAAGAAGTAAGATCAGTAACATTCACAGTGAAATTCTACTGAAGGTTTGGTAATTGATGAACTTCACGTTTTACAGATGACTCTGATGTCATACTGCTGTGTGAAGACTGCCACCATGCCATCCACAGGGGAAGGTTGTCATCACACAAGGTGGAAAAAGCAGCGGGACAGGTAGATAGACTCAGTTTATTCTATACAGTATTTGCTTTTGCTGATTATTGCCTCCATGTACGGAGGCTCTGTTTTCAGTCTGTCTGGATGTTTGTGTCCTTGTGTGTTCATAGTTTTTTTACTAGACTGCCAGTAGAGTGGCAGAAGGTGAGTGGAAAGATGGTGTCACTGCAAAGGTCAGACTTGGTCTGAGTGACAGGAAGTAGAGTTCAGAGGTGGCAGAAGAAGTTGTTTATCAGACATGACAGACCTTCCAGGTCATGGGGTCAATGGAAGAGACTATACACAGGCTAG
This sequence comes from Branchiostoma lanceolatum, assembly GCF_035083965.1. NCBI lineage: Eukaryota > Metazoa > Chordata > Leptocardii > Amphioxiformes > Branchiostomatidae > Branchiostoma > Branchiostoma lanceolatum. Next base: position 28,264,787 of record NC_089723.1, read on the forward strand.
GGGGGTATTGTGTTTTGTTTGTCTATCTGTATTTTTGTAGAACTTGATACTTTTGCCATTTGATAGTCATGTTCATTGTAGGGTGACAGGAAGTTATCAATAGACACATTAATCAAAACCTTATTTGTATCATTTATGAACTACATTTAAACAACACACACAATAACTATTTCACTGAGGTGTGAGATCTTTTGTTATGGTTGAGATTCCATATTCAAACAGGTATAATAGTAAGATTTGTGGTTTCTTGAAGCAGTCATTGTACTATTTCAATTCTACTCAGGAAATTCGTGACTTCTGTTCCAGCCTGGACACCTTTAAGAGGTACCCGTGAGACCTTTCTACTGTTCTTAGACTTTCAATATCTTAACAGGACTTGAAAGGCTTCTTTTCTATTTTACGCAATTACATATTATTCATAGTACTTAGCTTATAGTATGATCTTATAGCCTACAAAATTGAAAATTTGTTTTTTTTCTCTTCAATTTCCCAATTTTTCTGCATATTACAGATTGCAGATAGTATTTCGACTTACGCTTTGTATCAAAATTTGGTTGATTTAACTTTTAAGTCTGCTTTTTTTAAACCATTAACTTTATTAAGGTTCTCTGGAGAAAGAAAACTTGACTTATTCCGTTCTATTTCTGGATCTTCCAGTAAGTCAAGCGAGCTGAAGAGAAGACTTGAAGAAGTGTGCAACTCAAAGAGGGACCTTGTCAAGTAGTGAGTAAAAGGAGTTTGCAATTTGTGGTTCAGTTTTACACTACAGATGTATATCATCGTGACTAAGCCAAGGTTGAGTTAATGTCAAGTCATTGTGCAGTCATTTTATAATTTGGGCATTGGAATTTTCCCAAAATTTTTAAGTGTGTATAAATAAGATTAAAATCAAGCTAATCTCAAAACATTCTTAATGATGCAACAACACAGTTGTTGTTATCCCTAAATTGCAACAAAAATCAAAAACAAAAAATTACTTTGATTTAAGTTTGATCCTAATCACCTGGGTTTCAAACGGTTGCATATGCTGTACTTTTGACTATCATACAAAAGGAAATCTACAACTTAGACACTGTCAGTGATCAAACTTGTGTACAACTACAAGCCATTGAATTCTATTTTCTATGTCATGAACCTACGACAATTAAAAAGGAACACCTGTATTTTACAAAGTACCCAGATACACACGTCCCATATCAAGGAGGTGGCAACTAAGTTGCAGCAGAAGATCAAGTCGCAGGCGGAACAGCTGATAGCACAGGTGCAGCAGGTGTCTGAGGAGAAGAACGACCAGCTGTCAGAGTGCGAGCAGCTGTGTAGTGCAGCGATGATGCAACATCAGGCCGTGAGTAGTACTAGTTCAATGTTTGTTGTACAATTCAGCAAGGCCATGATAGATTTGAAACCAATAGGGATGTTCTTTTGCAAATCGCATTAACTGCCCTAAATTTGCTGGTAAACTACAAATGTATAATAATTGTTTGTGACAGGCTTTAGTAAGAAGGCAAGAGAATGGTATCCATACAAAGTTTCTCTGCTGAGTAAAACCCTGATCATGAGTATGATTTAAAACAAAAATTACTCACTCAGAAGGGTTATATGTCCCAACGGAAAATATTGGTAATATTATAACCTGCAAGCTGAAACCTATAATCCATATGCAGCGCCCTATACACTACAACCTATAATTTTTAACATATACCCCTTAGTCCAAGACCTGTGGAGTAGGACATGAGTTTGCCACAAAATAGTGTATTGGTTGATGAATGCTTTAAAGGTTTGGACATACTGGTGGTAACAAATGTGGTCTTGTTCGTGTCTTATTTACAGCTGTGTGAAGAAGCTGATGAAATTCTTGGGAACCCCGGTGACAGTCTGCAAGACAAGACACAGAAAGTAGCACAGTTCCAGGGAAAGGTGAGACTTAAGTTCCCATAAGTTCACGGAAAAGTGAACAAACAGACATATGCGGACATATTGTCATGAGTAATATATTATCGATACCTTTGGAAGCACAGAGGAATATACAAAGAATGATCCTAACATAAGCATTATGTTATTTTGAAACGTACAACTGGAAAATTTCAGACAGAACACAATAACTTATGTACAAATGTTAACATTAATAAACATCATATAATATCTTCCTACATGTAAAATGTATTTCAATGGCTTGGTTTTAGTTGGAAGTCCCCCTGCTCACAGACTTGGAGACAAAGTTCCCAGACGTTCGTATCCATCTGGTTTGTGACGTCAGCTCTGTCGTGACCGCCATCAGTGAATGGCAGCTCACAATCACACCTGCACCACCTGACAACACAGGTGAGAAATATATAAAACTCAAGTTTTCTGTAAACAGAATACCTTGTTTGGTTATGGGTTTATGATGTTGAAATAAAAGTCATATTTTCTATGTCAAAGTGGAAAAAGAAAATGCAGTGCCTATTAACATATAATTATAATACATGCCTATGCCGTTTGCCCCTATTATCAGGTTCCAGATTTTCCCTTTCAAAATTAGATTGTGTTTACAAAACATTTTATTACCACTCCATGTGTGGTTTTTTGCCTGGGTACCACCCTCTGTTGTTTAGTAGGAAACATTACATCTTTTACTTTGGGTAGATTGTTGTTTCCCAAACTAATCAAAGCCATTTTTGTAATCTGGTTTTTAAAGAAGGAACTAAGCAGATACTAAAAACCCTTTTAATCCCATCTTAGAATACTTATTTCTAACTTTGCATAATGATGCTGTTTTTCTGTGCATCCTAGCTGAGATAAAAGTTGGTGGCTCTCTACAGGTGGAGAAGGGAGGAGCGGTGTCCGTCTGTGTGGAGAGCAGGATGTCTGCCAGGGGCGTTTTCTACGTTCAATGGGAACTGGATGTACCCACCAGAGAGATGCTGTCAGCTCTGTCACTCCGTGTCAGGTTAGTAACAGTGTCATTTGCTGCAATGTTAAAGGTGGGCCATGTGATATGATTGTTGTCTATTCAGTGTTTGTAAACAGCATATCACGAGAAGTGGTGGATGGATCTTTATCACATTTGGCATGTTGGTAGGGGTTGGAAAGGGGAAGAAACAGATAGATTTTAGGTCCCCTAGCAGCTTTCTACAGTGCTACAGCAGAACTTCCGTTTTTTATATCTTGTGTTCCGGACACGATACGGTCATGAGTAAATAGCTCTTGTCCATAATCTCACTTTGACACACATCTGCACTAGAGATATCATGCTGCCCCACATTGTGGTAGAAAATAAGTTGATGTGCATGTACATGTAGTTTGTTTTAATGTTATGTTAGGAAAGCAGGTGTTCTGGGTGCCCTTGGAGACTGGACTGGGGGTGAGGGTTCGCTGTGTGCTGTCAGACATCCAGGAGACATGAAGTGGTACCGTGGACTGGTGGAAGAACTCAGGAAGGTGTGACGCTCTAACTAAGCATGGCAGAACTTCAGTTAGATCTTCATTTACAGTTGTCATCTGCTACAGATTACATATTTGCGTTGTGTGATGAATATTTCTATTTTCCAAAATACTAATGTCTGTAGTACTAATGAGCTCAGCTCCAATGGGTGGCCTCTTACTAAATTGTATCTTGAATCTTATATTTGTTGTAGTGTGAGAATATTGTACAATGCACAAGCTGCGGATAATTCTATTTTTATGGGACTGAGCAGAATGAAAGCAGAAGAAGACATCAACTTCTAGAATAGTGTGTTTTGTACCACCACAAGTGCTCCATTTTTCCTGATGTTAATGTTGTACATGTATGTCTACCTCGTCCCAGGACAGAGCAGCCGTACGCCTCCTTGACTACGGTACTGTGGAGACCGTCCCATTAGCCAACCTGGCAGAGCTGCCTGCAAACCTGCCACCACTGCCATTTCAGGTTAGAGCTCTACTTCTGACTAGTACATTGTATTTTCAAAATCAAGAAATTGCTTTTATTAGTAATGGTAACGCCTTCCCCATATATTTATTTTTTATTTTTATTTGCCTTTGTTCTGCATCGTCATGTTGGCATAACGGTTAAGGTGTTTGACCCAGAACACAGAGGTCCTGGATTCATATCCCCTGACATGCCGCCGATGTTGTGCCCTTGGGAAAGGCACTTAACATGACTTTCGTCACTCCGCCCAGGTGTAAAAATCGATGCCTGACCTCAGTTGGGGAGGTAAAAGGTAGCAAGGGTTGGGCTCCCTAGAAACAATGAATAACAATCCACTGCCCCACGGCCTCTAAAAGTCTCCAATTTTTTACCTGTTTTTAACAGAATCGATTTGGCACATATGTTGAAAATGGTTATGCAATCAGCTGACTGACTTTTACATTTCTAGGCTGTAGCGTGCACATTCTTTGAGGACCAGACAGGAGAGATTCCACGAGAGGCCCGATGGCTCTTCTCTGACCTTGCAGCTCACAAGGAGGTCACATGTACATTTGAGAGGGAGGTATGCAACATTTGACATGAAACACAAATGTTTATACAGTAATTCTTGTTTTTTTCACTGTGACTTTATGTTCACTGTTTTCACGGTCACCTCTGTACCGTGAACTTATCATCACCGTGAAAAATCTGAGTGTTATTAGCTATGATTCCTTCACACATCCGTTCTGTAAATCACTTGCCGCCACCGTGAAGTTAAAGTTCAGTGAAAATGTCCATTTTCCTTACACCGTGAAAATAAAGTGAATTACAGTTATGTATCAGCACTAAATTTAACTGATTTTAATTTTAAATTGAAGACATTTTGGAACATAGAATTATTGTACCACCAGTTTATACAGACACTTATAGATGGAGTTTTAAGACCTAAGTTCTGATGATGGCATCTCTTTGCAGATGAAAACAGACACACCAGTTCACTTGTGGAAAGTGGACCTACAAGATGTGGATGGGAGTGTGAATATAGCTGAGAGAGTTATTGCAGCAGGTAGGGAGGTGGTTTTAAGTGGCTTCCACGTAAATATTTTTGATCGGATTACTCGTATGTTAGTCCATAACCTTAAGCTTGTAGCATGATCTGTTTACTTGCCAATGATATTTGATTGCTTAGCCCTCACATACTGTTGATCATGACTTGTACAAATATATAGTGTGTACTTGAAAGTAACAGACATTTGTCAAACATAAAGCTATGAATTCTTTCTTTCTTTATTCAAAATATCACAACTTACAGACAAAATAACATGCCTGAATGGCGATGATATTTACATGGCCTCTGTTGGTCAGACACTATATTTACACAATAAAATAGAAAACACCTATATACAAAATACAATATATCAAATATATCAATATATACATCCAAGCTTTATTGCACATTAGGTGCTACTGATTGTTGTACAAACTGATTGCCTTATGTAGGAATGAGTTCTGTAGTCTTTTGAATTATTGAGTGTCTGCTGCAGCTGTAAAGGGTAACAGAGTTGTAAATATTTGTAAACTTGGATGTTCATTTTCCTCTTTTCCCCCAACAGTGAAAGACAAGGAAGCAAAGTCAGAGGTATGGATTGTAGCAATATTTTCGATTCAGAAACTGTGACAAGATAGACACTATTTTTTCCTGCCTTAAGTCGGTTTAAGATATGTTCTGTATTGATACAGTGAATTATGCTTTCACTTGTTTGTTCTATTGAGTAGATTCTGGTTGATACATGTGTCTGAAACAGCAAGGCTCAAAATGTTGGGTGCATATGTATGTGCAGGTACTATTGTTTATTGGTGTGTGTATACAGGGTATAATACAGTGAAATCTTTGTTGTGTTACTCATTTATTTTGAAGTTTTAGGCTTTCAACTTCTGAAGAGAGACAGTACGGTTTGTAATGATATTTTTCTGAAATTCTACTTCATCTTCTGCTGTGTACTGAAAATCTTTTCTGTGGAACTAGCTTTTTAGATTAGGTGCACCTGTGCACCTATTCCCAAAGAAGAATTTCCAGCCAGTGTAATAAAATGTACATTTAGGCAACTACACATGAGACACCTCTTGTGTCTTATACTTATAGACGGTATCTTGCCGAGACATCAGACTGAAACATAACGCGGAGGAGTTTGCCCCTGGAGCGCTGACTGTCATCAGGACCAACGCAGCGGCCAAAGACCCTCCACCAGAACCCAACAGGAGTGACAGCCAGCTGAAGGTGCATTATACATACAATGTCACAAATGTAGTTTTGACACTATAATATCAATGTGCTATAGCTTGAGTTGTTGAATCTAAGATAAGAGAATAAACCCACATCAATTTGATTTGACTCTTGGGTTAAATGAAAATATTTCTACATTGTAAAAACAAGACAAAAACAGAGGCCAAGTTTGTACACGTAATATATTAATTAGGACTGAATACATTGGATTCAAGGTTATTTTAGGGTGTGTGTGTTTTTGATCATTGAAAGCCTCAAGTTGGCACCCTAACAAAGAGAGGTAATTAACATATATTTCCTCTTTCAAGACTTCCTTGGAAGGCAACAAGGATGTTTTGACGGAATGTACTGCTGAGGAATCAACCTCTACAACAAGTTCACCCCTACAAGCAGAAACGAAGACTATTTCAGACTCAACATCAGAAACTGAGGAGAGAAACATCCTCTTCAAGCCGACCTCTGTGCTGGACACTTTGGATGAGATAACACTCAGTAACAAAGATGCTGAGACGTATAATGAGAGTAATGATGGAATGGTACTGTCAAGCACAAGACCTGGACCTCCACTGAATGAAGACATACCACAGGGAGAAGACACCGCTGCATCCTTGGTTCCCAAGAAGTCAGTTTCAGGCACAGGTATGTTCCAAGGTACTACGCCAAGGATCTTGGCAAGGGGAGAGCTGTATATCCCTCTTCAACCCACATCAGACAGTATGAAATGCGCAGCCTCTGCACCAGACATCGTCTCAAGTAGTCAAGAGAAGGGTGCAGATGCAAGACCAGCATTCTCAGCTGATCCCAAGCAGTTTCATCAAGCTGCAAGAGAAGACGACATATTGCCCAGCTTTACCGACATGCCCGCGACTGAAAGGAATCAACATGGACTGCCCAGAGGTCCCCCCTTGTGGTGGGAAAAGATGTGGCTTGCCCAGCAAGGCGACAAACGTGTGCAAGAATTCCACAGGATTCCTGGTCCGCAGCCCCCACGCACCATGTACCCGCCACCAGGAATACCCCTTCCTACTGCCCCACCAGAGAGATACTCAGCCTTGAACCGCCAAAACCCTCACCACTTTGTTCCAGTAGGGGGCATGTCCGCGCCTGGGGACCTGCCTCCAACCTGGCAAGGGGACAGCCATCCATATTTAGAAGGGATAATATCAACTTGTGATGGACAAGTTGGACCATATCCAGGAATGGGGGACAACACTGGTACTGCGATCCCCCCAACTGCAATGACTGTGCCCAAGATGATGTCTGGATTCCAGGATTTTGGTTCTCATCAGAGCAGAGATGGTCTTGTTCCAATAGATGCATCTCTCTTGTCAGAACTTGTCCCTTGCCATGGCCTTAAAAAGACTTCTGATGACTGTCCCAGTGTTTCCAATGGAGATGATCACCCTGATGGGTTCAGCACCAAGGACAGGTCCATGGCACTTGCCTCTGCATCTAATGACGATGTTATTGTGTACAGTGACATGGAGTCAACAACACCAGTTGACCAGGAGTCCTGTATGGTGTCATCAGATAAACTGTACTCAGATGGTGTTGCTGATAGACAACAGACAAATGATCTACTTGCTTCTGTACCATCAGTTGAGAACAGAGATGAGGAAGCTGATCAAATTAGTTATTCTGGTGGTACCTTGACAAACGAAGAGACATATACAACAGAAAGTACTATTCTATCATCAGATGCTACATCTTTGTCTGCTGTGGATGCAAGCAGTATCAAGGGAAGACCTGGAAGCAGCCAAGCTACAGGAGGTCATTCTTCAGGGGAGGATGTCACAGACCCTGAGCTTGAAGAGTTTTGCACACCTGGTTACTCCATGTTGGGAATAGCCAATCAGCCTATAATTACATTAGCTGACAAGCAAGAAACAGAGAGGCTATCCACATTCATCGACCCAACTGCTGCTGTGTCATCAGAAGCAGCGAAGATGTCAACAAAACTTGACTCTACATCAGCCGCTACCTCCACATTTTATGGAAGAGTAGCTACAGAAGTCACTCCGACAGCGAGTGTAAACCCAGCTTTTCCCGATATCACAGCAGCTGAAGAAGTACACTCACATCCTCAGCCATCCCTGACAAATGGAAATTTGCAGCATAGACATGAGAACACTCCAGAACAAGCTGCATCGGTGTCATCGACAGAGGATTGTGTAATTGAAATGGAGGTTCTGTCTGACAAGGTTTCCCCAACTCCTGATGAATGTGCCTCCCCAATTCCAGTCACTCCAGCTGAAGGGGATCCAGACAACTCTTGGGTTTCAACAAATGAATCACCTGTTTGTGTTGAGGACAACACGGAAAACAGCTTGCCCAGAAAGGAAGCCGAAAAGTGTGGTAGTTCTGGGGAATGTGCAAGCACTGATATCGCAGAAACAAGTGCTGGTAATACTGCTCTGGTTGCAGAAATAGCCAAAGTTGATCATACATATGCAAATGTGCAGCTTATTGCTGATTCAGTGGACAAGACTGGAGAAACCTCATTAGAAGAGGGTGCCAAACTTCAGGACAGTTGTGCAAGTACATGCAGTGTTGGAAACTCATCAGGAGAGGATGCAAATAGCAGGTTTGCTACTAAACTGAAAGGCAGAGAATTAAGCCCCAGCTTGTGCAAGATGTCTGGAGCCAACTGTGCCAATGACATGCCCGATGCCTTATATCAAAAGAAAGAAGACCAAGGAACGTTAGCTATGGTTAGCACTGAGATGCAAGTGGCCAGAGATCCCCCAGACATAGGAACGTCCAGTCATCCTAGTCATCATGAGTACAGTCCACCCGACAGGCCCTTAAGTATGGAAACAGCTGGGAGTCTGCAACCCACTGGTAACCACGAGGAGATGGAAGATGTAGACAAACCAGCAGTTGTGCTAAGAGAGTCTCTACAAGAGGGCTTTGTGACAGGTAAGCACACCCAAAATACAGAACCCATACTGTTTGTCTTTAGGTTTTCCAATATTGAAACATACATCAATACAGATAAATGTATCTTAATTGTGGCATATTTTGTAGGATGATCCATTCCGACTGTGAGCAAAGGGCTATTTTGTTTTGAAGGTTCGAAGGGAAGGTTAAAGATTCAAGGGACAAGATCCCAACTTGAAAATGAAGGACCTTTTTCTTGAAAATCAAAAGGTCAGAAGTAAGAAATCACGATGAAAGGCAGGGCTTGTGTGCAAATTGGATGGTCCAAAAACCATTGTATACAACATACATTATGATGTAAACGTCAACTATGATTTCATTTTTAATTTGACATCATTGATTGTTTCAGGTGCAAATATGAAGGTATGTGTGGCACACCCTATGGAGCAGGATGGGTCCTTCTGGATAAAGAACATCCCCGCAGAGAATAAAGTGTATAAACTCATGATGGATGAAATGAGGTAAGCATATATATGCATAGGAATTATTCATATGTAAGCCTTCAAGTTCATCACTACATCGTATGTGCAATAGTTTAGATTTCCCACTTGGCAGTAACCGTGATGAAGCAGTTGTGATTATAGAGTATATGTACAATTGTGCATATCTTTAAACAACTTTCTAGAAATGGCAAAATTATGGAACTGTGTTTTCCTCTCAAATGCAACCCAAAAGCCTTCAAAATGAATGTTCACTGTCATTTCCTAGCACAGTAACACTGAGCAATCTCGTTTGGAAAAACAACATGTAAAACGATGTTTTCTTCAATACTGTGAGGGACGTCCCTGTGGCTCAACTAGTAGCAGCCTCACAGTTGAGTTCCTGGTTTCAATTAGTTGGTAACTTGCAAACCGACGTTTAAGTCCCGGGGTCAGGACATCTCGTTTGGGGCTGCACAGTCTTTCAGAAGGGACATTAAATGGGGGTCCCGTGTTTAAGGTGGTGCCTCGAGCACGTAAAAATATACCCTGTTACTGAAACAGCCACTAGGCACTAAAAGGGTCTGACAAACAAACTAGAGTACTGTGATATTTCAGAGCTGACGCCCCGCTCATGGAGGCGCTGATGGCAGCTGACTGCTGCAGCCTGGGGCTCCTTGTGTGCGCCGTGTCTCCCGAGGAAAACATGTGGTACAGGGGGAGAATAGAGAAGAAGTTCAGCAGGACTGTAAGTTCTCAATCCAACTGCATTCTTCATCAGCATTTCTGTTTTTTTCTCTCGATTGATATTCACCATATTTTTCCCTTCCATTTGACGTGAATGTAAGAAAATGTGCACAGTTTAGAATGACGTAGTTGTCATTCCAAAAACAGACAAGGAGAAATTATCTGTTTTTGTCTATCATGTAGGCACTTGTGCGGTTTGTAGATCTGGGCAAAGCAGAAGAGATTGCTTATGTAGACATCAAGCCTCTGCCAGACAAGTACCATCACATGGATTTCCAGGTAATATTATAATGAATGTTCATTTAAGATTGTAATAAGAAGCCAATACTTGCTTACAGCAAATGCAGAAAACATAATTCTCTCCTAATATTTTCCTAAGATATGCTGCGTACCATCAACATGTTACATATTGACTCGTCACGATAAACCCATTGCCCAACACAAAATGTCATTTTTTTTCCAGGTACAAAAGAGTTTTCTTGCTGGAGTGAATACAGATCTGAGTGAGAAACAGGTGGAACTGTTTAACAAACTCACAGCCAATAGGAGGACTCTCTGGAAACAAGTGGTAAGATATGCACTATTAAAATGTACTCTTACCAGTTTACATTGTGGACCTGTGTATACACTAGTACTAGTAGTAAAGATTGGTGAGAACAGAATACATGTACATTGTCATTAGTTGCCAGTTGCATATATCTGCCAAGAAGTGTGCACAGTATTTCTGGTATCTTTTATAGATTCAGCTCTTGATTTTATTCTATTGGTAGATTGTAGCCTCCTATGTCATAGTCATAGTCAGAACTAAGATTAGCAAAACAATTTCCTTTTATTTTCCACGATCACTATCTTTGACTTCACTGATCACAAGCCGTTTAGTTTGCAACAAATTGTTGTCAGGTATAATTTCCATATAAGCTACATATGTAGAACTAGACTCTAGAGTAATAGTAGCTTTTATTTGTTGATCAAATGCAATAATAATCGTTGTTAATCAAGATGTACTTTTCTCTCCCTTACTAGACCTGCATTCTACCTTCTGGAGAACAAACTGTACGTTTATGGGAATCCAATGATGTGGAGTTCACTATTAATCAACAAGTGGCCAACACCCAGAAGGGTAAGGATCAGACAAATCGTCATGCATATATGCATTGGCAGTGAATTAAAGGGCCATTGTTCTTTTACACAAATGTTCTGTGTAGTCAAAGGAAAATGAGGTTCCTCAGCAACTTTCCTCAGGGGCCTGAATGAACTCTACTTGTCGAACGGGGACAATGGGGCAACCGGGCAAGGATTTTGTCCTAGACCTGACTATATCCTCTCCCTTCATCTCTGTTCATGACCAGGCTATTAGCTAACATGGTGTCCTCTAGATGCCCACGCACAGTCACTGTTGTTTTTATCTGCATACCAGACACTGGGACAGCATGCAAATTGATTGACATGCAAAGCTTCCAGGTAATTGTTATTCCATAGATCTAGAGTCCATTGGGGAACTCTGGTTCTGAATATTCTGACACCACCACCCCCCACACCCCTATTTTTGGACATCCTATATATAAGTCCTAGCTAAAAGCCTGTTCATGACTCATGTACAATATCCAGATCTAGATAGCCTCTTAGACTCAGTGTCCATTCAGGCCCATAGGAGTTACTGAAAGATCAGCCTGGTAACTTTTTGGTTTCAAATAAGCTCATTTTCCAGTTACCCAAATGTTCTGTCAAACCTTTAAATCTCAGCGCTGCAAGTTGATGTGTTTCTGAGTAACTTTGCAGGCCTGCCCCTGACTGCAGACCCTGGCAGCTTGATAAGTGTTGTACAAAGGAGCATGCCTGTAGTAACACCTGGTGCAGGTACTAACACTCAGTTTATTCACTTAAAGTTTAGATAATATTTGTTGTAAAACAAAGAAAACTTTAAAGCAATAGCTTAACCTTCTCCCTGCTACCTAACCCCTGTAACCAGTACAACTTTGTACCAAAAGGTTACTTCAGCAGGGAGAATGTTGATATTCTTGATCAAAATTGAACTGTATTTTCCAACACAGAAAATTGAACCTACCCAAAGTTTAGACTGATCAGCGCCTGTCTTTGTCAAGGAATGAGCAATCCACAGCTTCTGTGACGTCACATTATGCAGATAGGAAACTACAGTTCAATTCTGTTCCAGAATGACTACTACCAACACAGATGAATTTTCAAGTGAAGAATGTTAATATGGTGCTCACATTTGTTTTCAGCAAGTTTTGGATGCTCTAGTGAAACATCTTTTTCTGTTGAGTTATGTTTATCAAAAAATTGTGTTGGAAAGACCTTACTGTCTCCTAGCAGACTTCTCTGACCACCGAAAGATCTCTATGTTTGTGTGCCTTGTCACCTGACAGGTCCGCTTGACACCTGTTTGTATAACCAGCATTGCCGCGGCAGCACCACACGATCGCTCCACGTCCCAGGTTTCCAACACGGGCAGTTCCACTCCTCCCCTCCCCACGAGACCCCTGCTCATCTGGGGGCCTCCAACATGGAGCCGGTTTGCCATCACTTTATTATTCCTTTGAACCATTATACATGTAGGTCTATTTTTCAAAATAGAGTGGTACAGTCAAACCTGGTCGGGCAACCACCTCGTGCAAGAAACTACCTCCAGTCATAAGCCACATTAAAACAATCCTTACATTTTTTTACATAGCTAACCCCACCCTATCCTCAGCATGGTTGCTGAATCCAGGTTTGACTCTATCAATTCAGGATGGTTGCTGAATCCAGGTTTGACTCTACCAATTCAGGATGGTTGCGTGATTCACAACATGACCATTTGTCCTATTCCTGTACCATACAATGTTCATGTACATGTAGTCAGTAATGAAAGAAAACCTGAATCACCTTCTATGATCTTCCAAGATAAAGAGGCCCAAGTCAGCACCTCCGGGACCGCAGGTGTATCTAGAAGACACTTACCGCGGGCGGCAAAGACAAGCTTCTGGGGACGAGGCAAGGTTTCCGAGCCAACTGATGGGCTTCCTTGGCTTCCAGTCTTTAACTTTTCAAGTACAGGAGGTCCCCTTTTGGCGCCAGATGCAGCAGCAACCAAGAGAGCCTCCAGTTTCACGTCCACAGAAAGGGCAACAGTTTCATCCATATCCTCGCCAAGAGAAGGCAAGTAGGGGTGAACAGCAACACATGGAGCGTAGGCCTGCACAGAAACAGTACGTCCCACCTCCCCTGAGGGAGGACCGGCAACAGAAACAACAGCAAACTCTTTTCAGGAGTCAGAAACACAAGCAACTGCAGTCCTCTGAAGAGGAAAGACCACAAAGTCGTCCTTTGGGGAAACCCTACCCCATGGATCTGTCAACTGTGGGGGAAGGTTCACAGGTCTGAATATCAATTCACCTGGTAGTGTTGATGAGTTATATGAAGAAGCTTTATTGACACGGCAAAAAGTACAGTGACTTTTGAACGGTCAACTACAAACTACAAAATAGAAGTACAAAATAAATCTTTAAATTCTTCTAGCTAAGCAATGCAAGGTAGTACATGTACATCCATAAAAGCATGTTACAATCAGATAGGGCTAATCATGGTTTTCATCTTTAATAACAAAGGAATCTTATATGTACTTTCCTATTTTTACATTGTGAGAGTTCACATCTTGAGATATAGTCCAATCTTCTTATAGCATCAATTTTCTTGAAGTCTCTTGTACTGGTACAAAAAGTGGTCACATTGACAAGGTGGTCTTTATGCAGAAGTGGTCACTAGTGCAGACTTCACTTTCCATACTATTAGTTAACAGTATTGACTGCAGGTAAATAAGTTTTAATTAGTTGACACATTCTGCACACAAAGTGATGTATATTTTATGCTGTATTTTATTTTACTTGCCTTGCCAGATGCCAGCTGAGAACAAGGCTATGACATCTGGGTCATCAGAGGACTGGGATGATGCCATTGATGACTGGACTGATCCAGGCAATCCAGAGGACAAAGAGCACAAGGTACAACAATAACCAATCTGTGATTGTGAAAGCACACTAAAAAAACATATCGATTATGGAAGATTGCCATTGATGACTGGACTGATCGAGGCAATCCAGAGGACAAAGAGCACAAGGTACAACAATAACCAATCTGTGATTGTGAAAGCACACTAACAAACATATTGATTTATGGAAGAATGCCAGGTGCTTATTGTTTGGTCTGTACCTATTGTGTTCTTAGTATTGAAGTTGGAAGGAATCATTGTGCACAGTCCAAGTGGTATTTGCCACACACGCACATACATATACATGTATGTGCAGATTTCTTGTAAGTGACCTTCAACTAGACCGTCAATATGCATGTTTAATGAAGGACATAATTTCATATATGTCTAAAAACTACAATGTAATGGAAAAAATTTGTCTACACATGCTTTAAGAAGAGGGAAGAGACTAACGGGGGGTGCCCAACCATCGGACGTTTTTTTACGCGCTGGAACTCACGGCGCTCCATTGCTGGTTGCCAGAGAGTGGTCAGGTTTTAATGAATGAATTTTGAACACATTCATCTAAAGACCATACTTGGACAAGAAATGCATTCATACTGTTCATGGGCCCTTCATGCTCCGCGTTACATGCGGAAGACGCTGTGAGATATTTTCACGAATGTACCTTCTGATTTAGTGCTACGCCAGATAGTGTGCCTAACTTAGTACGCTTTGGTAATTTTGCTCTCTTCGGAAGTTGGTGATGAAGTTAGGGAAATGTAAATAAGGCTTGAAGTCTGCTATATTCCAGCTTTCTTTTGACCGGAAAATTTTGACTGTGTGCACTTCTAACGTCATGTGAGAAGGGCTATATCTAGCGCATCCCAGCTCATGTTCCCACGGGAAATAGGCTACTACGCGGCCCGACGTACGTATTGAATGCGGCCCGACTTAAGACATCATTACGAAAAAACGACACCGCTTACATCAACAATACTCCGTCTACTTATTGGGAAACATCTTCGCCATCTCTGTATTCAGTTTCCTTTTCATAGACGGTACCAATCACATGTTAGAGCGTAAGAAAACTGTGCGTTGAATCGTTCCGCCACCATCGCGGCCCAAAAAAATGGCGGGAAAACAACGTCGTCAGACGACAGCAATGTTTACGTTGTTTTTCTTTGGTCGGTTTTTCTTTTGTCGTCAGACGACAGCAATGTTTACGTTGTTTTTCTTTGGTCGGTTTCTTCTCAACAAACACTTAAAGACAAAAAGTTTTAGTGTTTTATGAAATTATTTTTCTTATGTGTATGACAGCTGTGTGACTTATGTATCTCCTTGGCACAGGTCGTATATTTAGGTGCCGGGCCGTATAGCTACGCAGTGACCCTCTACTCAGCGTTGCCATCATTATTGTCAAAATACTACTTTTCGACAAAACAAGAAATGAATATGTACACATATGTTTTGAATGTAAATGATAATTATGTGCATGAACTTGGGTTATTTACCTTCCTTATCAGCATAGTCGTTGGACACAAACACGGTGTACTTATGCAAAATAAGATCAGTAAAAAATCCGTTCGATGTTCGGGCGCGTGCGATGTTCGGGCGGCCCCCGTTAGATATAGATGGAATACAGCATCTTCTCTCTACACTTAAACTTAAGTTATTTAACTGAATGCATTTCATTTTATCACCCAGCATCCTGTTCTGCAACAGCCATATGATAAACAACAATTAGCTGAAGGTACAAGTGAAGAAAGTGGTGTCACAACAGCAACTGGTAAGGGAATATGCTCTCCATGTAGGATACATGCATGCACGCACAAACAACCAACCCTATAACTATGGTAATGTCAGAACTAAAGAGATCAAGCCATATCCAAATGTTAGAATATAAAGTAGTATAATTATGACATTTATTTCTGAAATTTTATAGTAAAGCTCAGGGTGAGAGGTATTGTTGGTATACCATACTCAGTACCTTAAGTTATTTGTCAACCTTCCTGACCATTTTTCATAATGAAGGCAACCTTTTATTTGCCAAACGTTTTTTTGGTAAGTTCACATCAGATTTGGAGTTCCCAGGGGATGTCATCCATATAATCAAATCAACATGGCCTAAGGCCACACCATCTTAATTTCTTGGTTAACGGAATTTTAAAAAAAAATGCTAGATTGGAAAATCAACAGGAAAACAGAATCTGAGAGGAAAGTTTGTACTTTGGTGCACAGAATTTCAGGGAGTGAACAGGATCAGGTGCAAGTTTTCACCCCAGCCTTCTGTTTTCATTGTTAGAATTTTAAAAAATCTGTTAACCAAGAAATTAAATTGGTGTGGCCTAATGAAAGGTAAAAGTTTGACTTAGAATTGGCATTTTATTTTTGACACTGCACAAAACTGCACAAACTGAATTACATGTATACCATTTTCTCTTGGGTAACACATTATACTGCAGCCAGACAACTGTAGCATTGCTGTTCACTCATGTTACTATTTTATATAAAGAAGTTGATTGTTTAAGGATTACTTTGTTCACATCTGTGCCATGTAGATGAAACAGGACCCGACAGCGGGTCTGTGAGTGCGTGCAGTTCCCCAGCACGGTCGGTCCAGTCTGTGCCCAGTGTGTTTGATGAGGATGACTGGGTGGAGGGAGAGGACCCCTTGTCTCAGAGGGCAGACCTGGGCAGTCAGCACGAGTTAACTCAACCCGGCCCGTTAACTCAACCCGGCCCGTTAACTCAACATGGCCCGTTAACTCAACCTGGCCCGTTAACTCAACATGGCCCGTTAACTCAACCCGGCCGTATAAAGACACAGGGCTATCTGTAAGTTGTCCAACCTCACATAGTCACAGTACTGTTAATGTTGAAAGTTTCGCTGTGGTTTATTGTTTGCAGTTTTTGCAGTAACCTCTTCACTAGAACTTAAAACCACAGCAACAATTCTTGTTCTGTCTTCTGCCTGTCTACCCCATAGTTTCAGCCCCGAAATAGACCGATCATGTCGAACACCATATCAAACGAATAGAAGACCCATAGAACCCCCTGTTCTATTTAGAACACCTCTGTCAAAAACAGCGCTGGTGGGACAGAGATGGCATGTGTAAAGCAGGGTACGCATATATGTGACAGGTTTTCCACTGTATTGGTTGTATGCATGCTCAGGACAAAAACGATTTGAAAAAGAAAATAGATCAGGCACTCAAAGAGAGGAAGCTTGTACCACATGCTGACTACTACAAAGTCCACTAGCGCAGAGTTTCGCCTCTTCCGTTACTGGTGTGTGAAACTGGTTAACTTGAAAGTGAACAGGGAAGTAAAAGAAGGCATTTTAATTCTTAGTTACTTAATATCATGCAGCTGTTATGCATGCAGCCAATACAGCAGGAACCCTGTCACAGATGTACGAACCCTGTTTTACACGTGCATCGGCTGCTTGTCAAATCCGGGCGCTGATGCCCACCGACAAGGTAATACCATGCGGGGCCTACCGCTTCAACATTGACCAAAAACATAACACTCTCACCGCAACTACATCTACTCCCTCCTCAAACAACTCTACTCGGTGGATACAGCCTTCAACAAAGAATCCACAGCATTCTTATTTGGCCCGCTATGAAAGGGTTTCAGAGCCACAAAAGCAAAACTGAAGTCAGTGGCATTATTGACAACCTAGGGGCGGCAGCCATTTTTTGTCCGTCAAGCCCAGTTTTTGACGGGGGTAAATCGAAAGAGAACAGGGGGCATGGCTTTGGGATCGGTCTATTAAACGACTCATGTAGTGAGTAGTCAACATCATTAATCACATGATGACAACTCAAATACCAGATTTGACTTACCGAGGGTCTCAAAAGCTCCCCAAAAGGAGCAAAGTTTTGTTGTGTCAAATGTTAGATAATTTGTCAATAGGGTAGAGCCAACTTCTAGGAAGGCTGAAATGAAATGCTCCAAACATTTTGCTTGTTACCAGCAGCTCTGTCCACAGTTCCTTAGAATATATTTCTGCACCCTAAGATTTGCTCTCAACAAAAACGGCAAAATTTTTTTTGCAGGGCTTGATAAAATTACATATTCCTGTTCTTGATAATACATGTACTAGGATTCCCAATGATGTTGGAAATATGTGCTGTCGTTTCAGGAGGCAATCAGGGGACACCGCGAGGCAGCCTCCTATGGAGTCCCGCTCACTCCCGAGGAACGGTACTGGTGCACATTCCAGGCGGGGCGGAACTAACAATAACACTAACAGGGAGGGCTGCCACCACTGTGGGAGGAAAGGACACATAAAAAATGACTGCCCCAGTGTTAATGGCAGAAGGGAACAGAAGGTGAGTAATGGTCGTTGTTATTTTACATGTAAGTTAGACTGCATGGTAGTTTGCTACTTCAGCCAGTGGTTCCTCTGATGAGCTGGGGCTAGGCCTATGAGAAGGAAACTGTTTTTTTTTTGGTCGGTTGCTGGCATGGCAAGGAACATAAAATTTTTGATCTGAGTGATGAAATTCAAAATAGACTTCCTGTATTTCACATGGTTAACCGATGAGGGCAATAGACTGATTGCATAGCCCAGCTTTTTGTATGCTACATGTATAGTAACTCTTTCATTGATATATGCACAATACTGGAATTCAAGGCTATTTCTGTCTCCAGGATTATAGCAGTTCCAGCAGCCTGTCAAAATTTATCAATAACAATTGTAGTGACTTCCAGGGCTGCCTCCAAGACCTGTCCCTCCGTCAGTCCCGGGCAGGAAGTTGTTTGTTGGAACGGACAAAACTGTCATCCCGTCCATCCCAAAAATTTGAAATTCTTGACTTGATGAAAGTGTGTTTTTGTAAGCTTAAAATGACACATCTAACAACAAAAATCAACAACATTGGCTCAATGAAAATCAACGATGTAGCCTCAATGAAAATTAACAATGTGGGCCCCCAAACAATGAGTGGGACGGAAAAAAATTTCAAGCTGGATACAGCCCTGATTACGTAATCACTGTCGTTTTTTAGTTGTACAGTTGTACGAAACATAGCTCCAAAACCGCATGTCTGTCACACACGCTGGGGTCTTGTTGACATTAGGAGTTAAATTTGCCGCCTTTGTATTTCAGAACGGTCGAAGAGGTGGTGGAGGGGGGAAAAGAAGCAACCGCTGGTAGTGGTAGAAACATCACTGAACTGGCAGCTGGTTACTGTTCATTGTAGTGATAGCAGAGTTTATTTTTTCAGTTCGTAACTGTCATACCTGCTACAAAGGATGAAAGAGAAAGCAGTTATACTTCCTGTTCCATTAGTCATCCTCAAGTCAAGCGGTATTCACATTATTAATCAGAACATTATATTACTAATAATGTCACATTCTAAGTGAGACAAGGGCTGTGCACTCATTTACATTTTCCTTAGAGGACTAGAGACCTAGAGACTTCAAGAGAAAACCAGATACTTAAAGGAAGTATGTTTTATTTTCAAGACAACAAAGTCTTATACAAAAGGTGTGATTGCAACACTAATGAAAACAGCAGTGATGATTGCAAGAAAATTGCTGACAAATTGATACACCACACTGTCACTGTCATTGATCAAACTGTTTTTTACATATCATTATTGCCATACAGATGGCTTTCTTAATGTCACTGTTACCATTGCAAGTGATGTAAAGATTTAGTTTCTGCTTTTGTTTCAGTATCTCCCAATAACAAATATTTTTAAGAAAGAAATGACAATGATTACATTTTATACCTCAGATACTTTCAGTTATCTTTCTGAAGATAAAGTTGTTACCTTAAACATAGTTCTTGTTAAATGTTCAATGCATGCATAACAGTCTACATTATATTATGTTAGTAGTACAACAATGTTTATGCACTCTATATCCCTACTACAATATGCATGTAGTGAAAATGCAGTTCCTTTGTTTGATTTGTAGGAACTGCATTGTTAAATGTTATATTCCAAGAGCCCTATCAGTCCATGGTGCTCTTTTTTGTAAGGCAACAGCTTAGCAAAGTTGCTGTGAAAAATTTCCAAAAATCAAGGAGGATTACATAATTATTTTGTTGCTTCGAGAAAATAGATTAAGACGTCAAGTGATCAGGAGAAAGTTGGAGATGAAAGATGTTCATACTCATTGATACTTAAGACTTGGTTTGATTTATGTCATAACTGTTGTCAGGCATCTTTTTTACAAGTAAGGAATTGAATTGTCATTTCTTAATCCAAAGACTATAAGGGTTGTTCATGTTGTACACGAGCACCTCTATGGACAGTAGATGTTTTCTGTGCTGGAAACTAAGACAATCCCTATTGCCATCTAAGATTTTTCCACACTGCCACCTTTTAGTTTTACATCTTACACATGTTCCTGGATGTGCTTTAGTCAACTGTGTTTCAATTTTGAATGAAACGATACAAAATTTATATATAACACCACTATTGCACAATACACATTGTAGCTGTTGTTGTTTTCTCCGTACATGATATGTCAAGACCAAAGCAAGAAGTCATCATAGTACTATTTTGTTCATTGATATGCATTTTGTTTGAGAGTCAAATGATATGATGTTACAACATGTAGTATGAGAAATCATATTGTAGATTTGTTTATGAGTTCATATTCAATATAGAGGCAAGTTACATAAATATGTTCCTAATTATTATCCATATCTGGGCATGATGAACCGTGATGCCGAGAAGGTTTAAGAAAAAAATTATTTTGCTTTTGTTATTTGTTAATGGTTCCTAGTATAGTACAGACTTCCAGGCACATTTGACCCTCTCTTGAGTCACATGACCAAAGTGATGGGTCATTCATCCTGAAGAAGGCTGAGATTGTGACATTATATTAGTATGTTTGTGTTACTACGAATTATTCTTGTATGTTTGAGGTAACTGTTCGGATTATTTTGTTACACAAAAAACATTGTCAAGGTACATTTGGCGAGGATGAGACATGGTGTCAATAAAAACAGTACTTTGCAGAATTGTTGCCACTTTAGATTTCCTTGTTATGCCTATAATCACAGCACGCTATACCATAGTCCAATAAAATCTTCAAGCAGATCTATCTACCAGTGAGTAAACGGTGGCAATGACAGTATCCAACTGGCAAAAGCAGTCCAAGTGGCCAAATAATACTGCTTTTGTCAGTTTGATACTGTCATTGCCACCGATAGATCTGCTTGGAGATTAGTCCAGTAGGGAATAGCAATAAACAGGCAGTAAGAGTTTACTCACTGGTATTTTACACTCACTTGAACTTCATACCATTACTACCTCATTGACTACAGAAAATGACCTGATGTGCATATTTCACTTATAATGCTTACCCCTACATATCTCACTTCTGTCAAATATGAAGTTAGTCACCACTATATGCATAATTTGCATTATTTATATCAATTCATCCTCTCCCCTACCCAGTAGAGTACGAATACGGTTATGCTACAACCTAATTGGGACATCATTGCTTTTGACAACAATCAAGTCTACTAATGATATATATATGCAGTGCAATTTTCTGCTGACCTAATAGAAAAGTTCAGATGTATATATGCAGTGCAATTTTCTGCTGACCTAATAGAAAAGTTCAGATGTATATATGCAGTGCAATTTTCTGCTGACCTAATAGAAAAGTTTCTTCTTATGATCGGGAGAATCATTCCCACCAAAACCAATAATGACGCTACAACAATCCGAGGGAATTAAGGAAATACCATCTGACGTGGGAAAATGCTTATAAAACTTTCGTCGGCAAACGCAACCACCACCAACTGCCTGTCTGGCCCTACAGCAATATTGTTGGGTTGGGTAATGTTCACGACGGTGCGGACAAACTCCCCGCGGCAGGTGAACATGTCTACGCGGTTGTTGTAAGAGTTCGCCACGATGATGTGGCCTAAGCTGTCCGTACAAACATCGTAGGGAGAATCCAGTTCACCTCTACCACCTCCAAAGCCTCCGACCACGAAAAGCGTATGTCCAATCCAAGTGTACACAAAGATACAGTCAGTGCCCCAGTCGGAAACAAGGCTGTTGCCTTCATTATCTACCGTGCTGTTGGCTATAGCGCTACCAGGTTGAAACGCATGTTTGATCTGAACATTGGCTATGGGAACTAAACGCTCCTTGGCTATCCGTGTAAGTCCTTAAGCTTGGCGTGCACATCTAAATCGGTGATTGTCTACATTTTGTTTGAACTTTTGCTTGTGTAGAGCGTTTCGTTAACCGACTAATTTCACTGATTTGGTTTTGCAATACTACGTGGCATTATATGATGTGGAGATTTGATTTCACTGAAATATGTTTCAAGCTGAAATGTTCCAAACTTCATATTAAGTGAATTGTAGTAGAAACACATTTGTAGACATTTGCGATGTAAAAAAAAATCACATAAAGACCCCCCCCCCCCCCCCCCCATCATCAAAAGTCTATCATGGATTTTCTCCTTCCCTCTAGGCGCTGCCCGAAAGATAAGTTGTCTTAAGACATTCGTTTTAACTATGTTTAAAGTCCCAGATTAGGTCTGGGCATAAAAGCACTCTCAACAAATCAAAGAACTACTAACAGATCACTTGGCAATTCCAACTACTGCTGAGGCACAAACAGGTGTTTTCAACACAGGAGAGTTAGTTTTTATGCTGCACTATAATTTACTTAAGTTGCTGCATACATAATGATTATGAAACAATTATCATATTTGTAATAAGTCCTCATGTAAGTTATGTAAATCACAACACAGAACATTGAATACTGATATCTCCTTTATTTACAATATCTAGAGGTTGGCAGAATCACCATAGCCTGGTATCCACCCTATTCTAGCTCTGGTTTTCTCCAACAACTGCTTCTACACAGAATAGTCACGCCCCCATCCCCATTGAAATGTTTGGTCCCTACGTCCTACTTTACTTTGGGAAGTGAATATTTCTCTGAAGCAGTGTAACAGGGAGTGAACTTTGGAAAGCCATTTCGAATCCAGTTACTAAGCCATTACGAGGACCATGTGACTCGGAGCCAATCAGAGCTCTAGCCTACGTTTGAGGCGAATATTCAATTGCGAATTGTTTCTCTGTTTATGAACAGGTTCTAGACTGTTATGTACATGAATAATCAAAGGAGTAAACAGAGCTAGAATAACATGGGTACCAGTCTAGTTCTGTTCACAACTGTTTACTCATACTGTACTGGTGTCTGAAGGGATCTTACAGTGACTTTGCACTCATTGTATATAGTCCTCCAAATAACCTGAGTCATCGTTATAAGTAGGGCATTACATGTTGTATGTTATTGTATGATATTTAAATTGAGACAAAGGATGTTGGTGAGTGATACATTAATACAATCAGGGCTCTCCATAAGGAAACATGGCATTGTAACATCTGGTTATGATCTCATCACAACCTTAGCAATTTCTTAAAAGTTAGGTAATTTGGCCTAAATTCATCAAAACTTCCTTGTTTTTGGCCAATTTCTACCCTCCCCAGAGCTACAACATCACCCTGCTGTATATTTCTGGAAAGAGGGCTGCCAATGGTCACAGGGCTACAGGAATATCATTTATAAGTACATGTACATGTACTTCAGTAGGTGTTGTTTTTCTCCACAAATCTCACCACCACCAGCAGTTCTTAAACCAACAGTACAGCATTGATGCAGCCATCATTCTCTGGGTTGTTGGTAACCTGAGCATATTTACCTGTGGAGCGAAAGAAAAGAACATAAAAGAATAAATATCAGCACATGTTAAACAAAACAAATATATGTATACATTGTATGCAATGTTATACATAAACATTCATTTGCAGTTTTTAGAATCACTTCTGCACCTCAAACATCATGTAACATTACTACTATTGTTTCAACCGTGAACTCAAAGATACAGCAAACATTCACTATGACATAAACTTTTAGTACTGCAAACTTAAACAGCTTTACAGTAAGCTAATTACCATCTTGCACAGTTTCTGTAGATGCGCCATGTCCACTATGATACACATACCAGGAGATAAATGTCTTTATTTCATTGGCCCAAGAAAGAAATGCAGCTTCCCAAAATACAATCAAGATGATCTTTTTTTATGTTAATGATTAACACTTAATGGCTGTGATAATGTGCTAGTCCTGCCAGTCCAAATTTAAGTTGTTTGCACAAAAGAGTTTGAAGAAATCTTGACAAGACTGACCCCAGATGACTTTTCCTCCTTGTGTGACCAGCCCCAGTTCGGACACGTTGACCTCGATGACAGTGCCTTTAGTGATGACCCCCAGGGTGGTGTAGAGGGGAGAGGTGGGGTTCTTCTTCACCCCGATGATGGGCAGACAGAAGGTGGCCTTCAGCTCAGGATGTGTCACATGTGCCTTCTTAAACCTCAAACCCTAGAGGAGTCATGATCAAAATATATTAAAACTTATGTAACAACAGCAAAGTACATAAATGAAGTGTTCTTCAAATCAAAAATACTAATTACTTAATCCTAAATGGTGTGCATTCAAATTCTTTTTAAAATACAGTCAAACCTGTCTATAGCGGTCACTCAAGGGACTGGCCAAAACTGGCCGCTAAGGACAGGTGGCCGCTATGGAGAAAATGTTGATTAATTTACCACGAGTGACACATGTTTTCAGTACCCACTGAGATACATTTATTCACCGTACAGTACACATGTAAACAGGTAAGGCACATTTTAGAAGTTCGATTGTTGTTCTTTTACTCCTAGTTAGTTAAGAACAAAATACATGTTGCTCAGTTGTCACTTACTGTTCGTTTTCGACTGTTTTCAAACATAAAATCGTGGCGACAATTTTCCTCTTGATGCGTTGGTTCGGTTCCCGCGTGGCTTGTGTTGATCAGCATCTACCGTTATGCTAATAGGGTACTCAGAAGAAGGTCGCTCTTTTGAGGGCTTTTTGTCTTTTCAGAAAATTGCAACAGCCCGAATTTTACATCATAGTAATATTATTCACATTCATTTTGAAGCTTTTGGTTTAGTAATTATCCTCAGTGATACTTTGCAGCAAAATAAATTTAGTATATTATACCTCCGTAACAGTGGTGTCTTCCGTTGAACTTTATGCTGCTACCAATCCAGTTTGTATCAGCGCCATTTTGAAAATTGCGTGAAACACGTTTTGAGCACAATATTGGAATGAATTCCCGGTGAAAACGGAAATAGGGCCGGCATTCAAATATTTCGCGAACTTACCGCATCAGGTACATGTGTGGGTTGTCTTTTTCCAAAAAGCTGTCGTAATATTTGTCCAGTCGAAATGCACAGAAATGGTCAATTTTACCTCGATGTACAAACGCTTGCCATGTGAAGAAAATTATTCTTGACTTCGCGTCAACCTCCTTGGTCAAACCATGGATTTTCTAACAAAGATAAAACATTCTGGTTTTCTTTATTATGATCCTATCCAGTTGAGTCCATATAAATTTGATAACTGCGTGAAAAAAATGAAGATTTTGAACCCGGCTTGCGGTGGCGATGCGGCTTCTACCGGCGCGCCGTGACCGTTATCGGCAGTGTTACTGTACTCGCGGGACCGAAAATCGTCTGGCCGTGACCGCGTTGGACAGGTGGCCGCTATAGCTTAATTCTTAATGCTTATGTCAATGGGAAAAATCCAAGGGACCGACAAAAAGTGACCACTATGGGCAGGTGGCCGCTATGCAAAGGTGACCGCTAATACAGGTTTGACTGTATAAGAATGGATTTATGGAATATGCATGAGCTTGAAACCATTTTCATGTAACTTTTCCTGTAACACACTTAGAAGAGAATGACTTTTACTAGTAAGGTTGCAACCAATTTCATGTAAGAAAATAAAA
The DNA here is from genome assembly GCF_035083965.1 of Branchiostoma lanceolatum. NCBI lineage: Eukaryota > Metazoa > Chordata > Leptocardii > Amphioxiformes > Branchiostomatidae > Branchiostoma > Branchiostoma lanceolatum. The sequence continues at coordinate 28,290,847 of NC_089723.1, forward strand.
TAATGGATCGGAAAACTGCCCATGTCATGAATACTCACCATTGGTCTGATGAATCTCTCGTACTTTGGAGGTTTTCTAGTAAATCCTTCTCCCACGTATGTTACCTTGGTAACCATACGTTTCCAGGCTTTTTCTGAAAAAAGTATTGATTGAGTTGGTGGTATTCTGATGTAGCTGGTACTTCTTGTATAAAATGTATGATTGTGCACAGATCTATCTTCCTTGAAACATTTCCCAGATATTTCAGACTGATGTACAAAAAACAGTAGAACAAGCATGTTTCCTTGTCATTAGGATACATTTCGTTAAATTCCTTTCCAGACCATATTGTGTATAGGGCAGTGCCAATTTCTGTTTCCTTGGGCCACACAGATAACATTACAGCAGTAGGCTAGTTGCATGACAAACAAGCATTATACACAAGGCTATTGTTGTGGTTTTATTAGAATACATGGACAGATATAAATGGTTGCCATCCCCCTTAGATTGCCTGATAGGAAAGACTCACTTTTAGATTTGCCTGTTTTGACGACCCTGAAGACCTCTGCTTCTGACTGGGCTCGCACCTTGGGCAGAGGCACCTCCCACTTTCCCTGGAATCACAGAGGTACAGGAGAACTATTAGTGAAAATTGTGATCTCAAACCAGTTTAGCTCACCAAAGAGCTACTCTTCAACTGGTTGTGATGGAGGAGAAAGACGCTGTGTACAGTATCTACAGGTCCATATTGTACTGGGGAAATTCCCTTAGCAATTTTCACAAGCACAAAGAACAGTGGACCAGTAGTGTTACAGATACTCACTGCTTTTTCTTTCCTCTTCTGCTTGATCATGTTGGAGAGAACCTTGGCGCGAGACTGTCCTTCCCTGTCCAGTAGATAAGCAGGGACAGCTCCCTGTGGAACCTTGTCATCCTTACGCTCTTTTGTCTTCCTCTCTTCATGCATCTTCAACCTGAAAGGACAAATACAATTATGTACCTGGTCTGCTTTAAGTAATTTTCCAAAAGGGACAAGTGTATGTTACTTAGAATTGTGGAGAGAGATCAAGCCTCCGTGTTTATTGAATAATGCCTTTAGAAATCAAGCTCTAATCTGTAAACAGAAATAAAAGCAACTTACGTTTTCTTCATCTGTACCTTCTCAGCATGCCTCTTCTTGTTGTACAGCTTAGCCCTGGGGAAATGTAACAATCAGTTTATCAACACCTTAGCATCCCATGTTACAATAATAGTAAATACTTATATCCAACATTCTTGTTGAATGAACAAAAGAATTTTGAAATATACAGTCATTTTTTTCTGTTTTTGACAGTCACACAAACATGTATTGAGCAAAGCCAAGAACATAACATCAACATCAACGAAAATACCCCCAGATAACCCCGCTAGGGGCAAAGTAGGGGGGGGGGAGGAGGTCCCAGGCTAAGGCGGGCAGGCCTCCAGCCTGGCGCGGAAAGACTCAACGGTGGGAGCCGTAACAACCGCGCCAGGCAGGGCGTTCCACTCGGGTATGGTGCGGGGAAAGTATGAATATTTGTAGGAGTCTGTTCGGGCGTAAAGAGGTTGGAATTTGAGCGTGTGGCTTCCCCGGGTGCGCCCCTGAGCTGGTTTCAGTAGACTATCTGTATTAATATTGATGAGGTTATTAACTAGCTTATAGAAAAAGGTGAGGCGGGCGTTCCTCCTCCTATCAGAGAGAAGGGTCCACTGCAGGTCATTGAGCATTTGTGTCACGCTGCTAGTCTGCCGGTAGTCATTCAGAGTCACTCGGGCGGCCCTGCGCTGGACGGCCTCCACCGCCTGTATCCCTTTGGTGGTGTACGGGTCCCAGACGGTGGCACTATATTCCAAGTGGGGCCGCACCAGCGCGTTGTAACAAGTGGCCTTGACCCTAGATGGACAATGGGTCAAATTGCGCCGAATGACCCCTAGTACCCTGCCGGCTTTGCTAGTGGCGTAGTTGATATGGGTGTCCCACCGCAGATCGTCGGACAGTTGTACTCCAAGATAGGGGTGGGACTTGACACCGGTGAGGGCTTCTCCACTTACTCTCATCTCCCAAATAAACGTACCGGTACGTTTATTTTTTTCAGCCTCAAAATCCACCCAGTACGTTCTTATTTTGGACAGTACGTTTATTAATTTTTTGAAAATCAGAGTTTTGCTAACCAGGGATTCCATCAAAATCGAAAGTTTGGGTATTCCTGCCCATATTTCCCCGACATTTTTGCTCATAATTTGCTATTTTTCGGCCTAGCGGCGTTGATTTCCCTGCTGCTATGACCCGGCATTTGTGAAATCCTGGCGGTACTAACATGTCAGTCGATCTCGATACAAAGTAAATGTTGTTATCTCAGACAAAATAAGACGCCACACTTAAGTTTTGAAATCTATTTTTCATATAAACAACATTGACAGTCTTTTCCCGTTCTAGACCATCTGAATTCTTACAGTGATCGCAAAATTTACGCCCGAAAAAGACAAAAACATTGCCAAAAGAACAACCTTGGAACAACGTAATCAACACCATGAATGCTCAAGTTACCATTGAGTCGCATGTAAATTCTACTCACGTGAAATACAGCCTTTCCTCAAAACTTTTAGAATATGAAAATAACACCACATTATGACAGTGTCTTAGCATTAAAAACTGAATAATACTTTTAAAATCTACAAAAACATTTAAATCCTACGGTTCCTACCACAAACATGAAAATTCAGCCCTTGGAAAATCGCCACAGTACAGTAACGCACGCCACTAGAAATTTCCCACGGACGGAAGAACTCACTTCTACCAAGGGGAAACAGCTCTTTTTGATCTTCCAATAAAACTCTTTTGTCTTTGTCAGAAATGTGTGGTATTTCAAGAAAGTGACTTCCCACTTAATAGTTGATAAACAACACTAAGTTGCAATCTATATTCAGTAATTATCACCTACGATGTTTTGACAAAAATCACTCCCCTACAAACAAATTGGCTGAGTATTCTCAGAACTTCATGTAGCTCTCTGTTAGCCCCGCCCCTTACTGTCTGTGTTCCTGTGTTCGGTGCCGCTCCGTCTGACTCGCGCTTTGATGTGTAACATGAGAACCCTGTGGTTTGTGGCAATGTTTTAGATGTAACCAAGGAACTTTTATTAGTTTTTATCAGAAAGAGAATCTCTAGCACAAAATAGAGCAAGCCTGAGATTTCTCACATCTAAACAATGAATTTGTTGACAACTAAGTTTCTCAAAATGAAAGATTTTTTCTGCATACATCAAGGGTAATTTTTGGATTTGAAATTATTTGGATTGCAACAACACAATAAAGGAGAATATGTGATAATGTTCTTTATAATAAGGTGATTTTGTGGAAAGCATATACTTCTAGTAATGTTTACAAAATTAATCCATGTTTCTTTATGCAATGCATACATGATAAATGGAAAGTTGAGCAAGAAAAAGTACTAGTAACAACTAACATCATACATGTCATAGTTCAACCTTTTCTACATGGCTTTTACAAATACGTAATACTTGTATTTTCATCGGATATTCAGGATATGGTAATTTTCTGTTCAAGTTCTAAATGTTGATACATTTGTACAAGGTGTTACCCATGCAAGTGAACTGAGAAGTTTGGCAACTACTTCTGTTTTAATGATATGCCAGTTTATACAACAATTTTCCTTGATCACTTGGTTCAAGTTCCAAGTAGAAAATACATGTATCATGTACATTTTCACTTGTTGAATTTGAAGCACCGTTGGCCCCCGCGGGGAACCTATGCCCAATTTTTCCAAAAGTGGAGAAAATGATTATAATTTGAACAAGATATCTACAGTTATTCGGTTCATTATTTACATACTTATATAGAATATGTAAATAAAAATAACCTACCTGCTTATCATCTTCTTTCCCTAAGACAGAAGTAGCATGGACACAGTTAACGTGTCAATTTGGTAATTTTCCGGGGGGTACGTTTATTCCGGGGGGTATGTTTATTAGATTTTAAAAATTTGTCCAGGGGGTATGTTTATTCCGGGGGGTATGTTTATTTGGGAGATGAGAGTAGGGAGTACTGGGTTAGGATGGGGTGCTTTTTACGGGTGATATGGAGGATGTGGCATTTAGAGGGATTGAACGACATAAGCCAACGATTTTGCCAATCTGTTAGCGCATCAAGATCAGACTGTAGACCTTAAGAACATTCAATCATGACAATAAAACATGCATGTTTTACTTACTTGAGACCCTTGAGTTTCTTGGCTTTCTCTGCCATCTCGTGAGGCCGCCGAGCTTCTTTTTTACGTCTGAAAAAATAGGTTGGATGTAAGAAAGTTCTACATGTAAATGCAACTTATACTTACAAGTTACAGTATATGCCTTGGTATACAACACTGGTTAATAGCCATTGACAAAATATATGTACAATTTATTCAATTTTATTGAGAAATTTAACTGGCAGAAGTGCAGTACAATGAATATATGACTGAATTGTGTTGATTTTTAAAAAATTAGGAAGATATAATTATATGAATCTGGTCCTATACAGGTATCTATCTTTACCTTGAACCACAGCCAGTCGATACCCTCACGGGTAATAAGGCTGTCCTAGTTGTGGCGGTAGTAGCATCAGTATGTGAATTGGTACTCATATAGGTCTGGATGCCGTCCCCATTCCTGCCCCAGTCTTGTCTTGAACTCTTTCACTGTCTTGCTGTTGACCGTGGTCTGTGAGAGTTTGTTCCAAGCGGGGGTAACTCGTGTGGGAAAGAAGTGTGCCCTCGGGCCTGTAGCTTTCTGAATTTGATACTTGAACTGGTGTCCCCGTGTGTTGGTTGCCAAGCTTGGCTTAAACATGGCTCTCCCACATAAGTTGCAGTGGTTGTTCACTCTGACTTTGTCAAACCCATGTGTGATCTTGAACAGCTGTATTATGTCGGCTCTCTGTCTTCTGTAGTGTAGCGTGGGAAGGTCCAGTTCTCTCAGCCTTTCAGAATATGGTAGGTTGGCTAAACTCTTCACCAGTTTTGTTGCTCGCCGTTGCACTCTTTCCACCATGTCCCGGTCTCTCTTGGTTTTGGGGTGCCATATTGCCGTAGCATATTCTAAGTGCGGTCGAACCAGGCTTTTATACAGCAGTGAGAAGGATACACTGTCCACATGTGAGAAGGTGTGCTTGATCAGCCCTAGTGTTTTATTTGCTTTATTCACCTGCACTTGCGTGTGTTTGCTGAAAGTCAGGTTCTTGTCAATGGTGACCCCTAGGTCTTTTTCCTCTTCTATACTCTCCAGCGTGTGCGTTGTTCCGTCTACCTTATTCATTGTATACTTGTGTCTGGGGTTAGCCTTCCCGAGGTGCATGACCTTGCATTTGTCGGGATGGAATTGCATTTGCATCTTTGTCGACCACTCATATAAGCTGTTCAAGTCCGCCTGCAAGCAGGTTGTGTGTGCGTTCAGTTCACAGTTTTGGGCTGCAGCATATATTTTCGTATCATCTGCAAACAGGGAGACAAAGTTCTGGATCGTTTCCGGAATGTCTGATACGAAAATCGTAAAGAGAAGCGGTCCGAGGACCGAACCCTGGGGCACTCCACTTGTAACCGGTTTCCATGAGGAGGCACTTCCGTTCACCACAACCTGCTGCCTTCGTTGTGTCAGAAAGTTACGAATCCATTGCAGAAGGTTTCCGCCAATTCCGAAGGATTCAACCCGTCTCAGAAGTCTCTCGTGTGGCACTGTATCAAACTCTATAGTCTAGAGTCTGAACTCTGATGCAGCAAATATGAACAAAATATCTTAACTAGATCTTAACGAATGAGTCACAAGACTCTTTTCTGACACATGACAAGTAAAACTTTGACGAGAGAAAAGTAACTCACTTTCTTTCATGGTAGTCCAGTCGGTACCCATGTCTCTTCCTGTGAAGTTCTATATGCTCGTTCTGAGGCTGTTGATCACAAGACAATGTTCGTAAATACAGAGTTATAACATCGTCAACAAGTTGGTAACAGAGTCTTCAGGATCCAAGTGTACTTTTGGCTCACATAACTTAAATTAAGATTCGATAATTAACAAGACTGCATGCCACATACATTTCTTTTTTTCTAGTAAGGGCCTGTATCTGTATCTGTATAGCCGGCCAAAGAATTAGACCTTGGTACTCTTCAAACAGATGTTGGTATGGAAAATGTTTACGTTTTCTGGCTGCCAAACACAGTTGGAAGGGTCAACGTGACAAAATTTCACGAGCTAAAACAGCACAACCTTCTACCAAGGAGGTTAAAAATTAAGAACCTCCTTGCCTCTACTCAACATCTGCTTGGAGATTAACATTTAGGGCCTCTTTAAATTTAATCCTAGATGCAACAACAGTTCCCTCAGACATGAATTAGGTACAGCGATGTAAAAATATGTAGAATTCTTCAACATTTTTGGAGGATTAACATGACCCCGAACCATTAAAACCAAGGAGGTTAAATATACACCTTGTTAAAACGAAGACTGATTTCGCAAAAGGAGCGTCACCATGCCGCCCCCCCTCCCCACATGTGCGCACATGTGCACGCTTGTGACAACGCTCAAGAATACACCCCACGAAACTATACTCGCTTCTACAGAACTAGCATGACGTATGGCATATTTCACGTCACCTATGGCTAACAAAACTTACCATGGTGGGATTTTCTGGATGTTTTCGTCTTTTTTCAACAGCGAATTTTTCCTTTCCTGACTACGGCTCCCGCCGGCCTCGTTTTCATTACGGGTGATCACATTTACCTTGACTTTACAAAAAACTACTTTGTTTTTACAACAACAAACAAGATATCCAAGTCATCTCTTTAATTTCGGCGATGCTAGCCTTAAGTTTGTTGTTCGTATGGAAAATGTCCCCTTTTTTCATTGTTATAGAAATTTAACGCTTTAATAAACAGGTTTCAATCACCCCCTTTATTCCATGATCGTACAGTCCGAAGGTAGTTCAGTTCAGAGGTCAGTCAGTAGGAGTGTGCCGGTTTACGCACATTGTTGTTTATTCCAGCAAATCTGGTCTTTAAATACCGATTCCTGGGACTTTGAAATCATTATTTGCCGAAGGAAAGAGCAGAGATCCTTGAGATGTCCGTTAACTACGCGGCGGGACTGTCAGATTACGATCACAAGGGGAAATGCGGTCTGCCAGAGGTGAGAGAAAACTGCATGCATGTTGACTTGGTATAATTCCTCCTGTACAGAAATATGACAAGGTTTTTTAATTCCTCCTGTACAGAAATATGACATTTTTTTTAAAATTCCCCCTGTGCAGAAATATGAAAAGTTTTAGAATTCCCCCTGTACAGAAATATGACAAGTTTTTGAATTCCCCCTGTACAGAAATATGACACGTTTTTTTAATTTTTCCTGTACAGAAATATCACATTTTTTAATTCCCCCTGTACAAAAATATGACACGTTTTTTAGTTCCTCCTGTACAGTAATATCATGTTTTTATAATGCCCCCAGTACAGAAATATCATGCTTTCATAATTCCCCCTGTACAGTAATATCATGTTTTCATAATTCCCCCTGTGCAGAAATATGACCCAGCGGAGGTGCTTGCGGAGAAGGTGTCCCAGCTGGCAGACATTATTTGTGAGTCGCAGCACCTGGTGGTTCACACAGGTGCAGGCATCAGTACATCTGCAGGGATACCTGACTTCAGGTGAGACACCTGGCTTCAGGTAAGACACATGTTTATGATACCTGACTGCAGGTGAGACACCTAACTTCAAGTATTAAAGACACCTGACTTCAGGTAAGACACTTGACTTCAGGTAAGACACTTGACTTCAGGTAAGACACCTGACTTCAGGTAAGACACCTGACTTCAGGTAAGACACCTGACTTCAGGTAAGACACCTGACTTCAGGTAAGACACCTGACTTCAGGTAAGACACCTGACTTCAGGTGAAACACCTAACTTCAGGTAAGACACCTGACTTCAGGTAAGACACTTGACTTCAGGTAAGGCACCTGACTTCAGGTAAGACACTTGACTTCAGGTAAGACACCTGACATCAGGTAAGACACCTGACGCCAGGTAAGACATCTGACTTCAGGTAAGACACCTGTTAATGATACCTGACTTCACATGAGACATCTGATTAGTGATGCCTGACTTCAGGTGAGACATAGCCTGAATTCAATCAAGCCTCCTGTGACCGCTCGCTGTCCTGTAATCGGCGCGGGAGGGGAGAGAAACCCCCGGACAGCTGGAGTTTGCGTTATACAGACTAAGGTGAGACAGATCTGTTAATGATACCTGGTGTCAGGTAAGGCACGTATCATACTATTTACAGCAATACCATTTACAAGTTTGTAAACTAAACTAAACTGAACTAAGCTATGGTGGAAGTGAGCTGGTATCAATACAAATATCAATGTCTCAAAAAAAAATAAAGTTGACACTAAAGGCTATGTGATAACTGTTTTATGGTAACTTCACATGTACTGTGAGCTGAAGGAGAATTGAACTTTATAATTAAAAAACATGTTTTCCAGAGGTCCCAAAGGTGTGTGGACTCTGGAACAGAAGGGTGAGACTCCCCACTTTGAGACCACGTTTGAGTCTGCCTGCCCCTCCCCTACACACATGGCGCTGGTGGAGCTGGAGAGACTCGGCATTGTGAAGTACGTCATCAGTCAGAACGTGGACGGGCTTCATGTACGCTCAGGCTTTCCCAGGTAGGACACAATGATCACTCACACTCACTCACTCATTATCTGGTTTATCATCTGTTGTGGCTTGATGGCACACTGCCAGGTGCCTCTGTCTTGGGTGTGCTCTCCAAGCAGAGGTTCGGCTCTGGCTGGTTTTTGACGTCTTTTTACGCATTTTTGTCAGGCTTTCTATTTTGTCAGGGTTGCTTTGTGTTGGCTGGCTGACAAAAAGAAACCCCGACAAAATAGAAAACCTGACAAAAACGCCTAAAAATACTTCAAAATCCAGCTGGAACCTTACCTCTGCTTGGAGAATATTGCGGATGAACACTGTAGGTTAAGGTGCTGAAGGTGAAGATGTCATTACTAATATAAAGATTTTCTGTTGCTCCATTTTTACAGGGATAAACTATCTGAGCTGCATGGCAACATGTTTGTGGAGCAGTGTGACAAGTGTGGGAAGTAAGCCTTCTTTTTTTACAATAGATTGTTGACTAAAGCTTAATCATGTGCCAGGACTCAAAATAAAGAACCATGTACATATTTTTTTGGAACTTTGAAAGCTTCTTACATCAAGGGATATTGAGGGATCTTTCAACTTGGAAAAATTTTGCTATCATTTGTAATGTACAGATATGCAACAAAATACAAAATGTATTGTTCCACTCTGAAAGATGCAAATAATCTATGCATTCCAGCTTTTCTTTGGAACAATAATCTAAACCCTGAAGCCATGATAAGATTTTTGTAGAAGTTGTTCTTGGACTATTTGTATCTGTTTCAGTTTGAACCCTGATATGGTTTGTGCCTAGTTCTTTTTCATTCAAATTTGTGTAGTCTTTCTATGACCATCTCTGGAGAAAAGGAGAGCAAAAAGGGTTCTGTCAGAAGGCTGGATCATACCTGATGTTTTCCCTCCCCACCAGGCAGTATGTCCGTGACACAGTTGTGCCGACCATGGCCTTGAACCTCACAGGTGGACAGTGTACTCAGGTCAAGGCAAGAGGAAGATGCAGGTCGGTCATCTCTGTTGTCTTTCAAAATTTTGCAATGTCTGTCTTGAGAGCAAGCACTTGTTCCTGTCACAGATAAATCTGGCTGGAGAAAACATTATTCCTTTATTCTATTGTCAGAATCTGGCTCAAGGCCCATATTTAAAAAAAAAAGCAATGCTTAATAGTAGTACACATCAATACACTATATACACAGGGTGCGAAATACCTGGTTGCACGTTGCACAGTGCAACAAGATTTCGGTTGGTGCAAGTTAATTCCAAACCCAGGTAGCGCAGTGTGCAACCTTATATTTTGAGCCAAAGATCTCAAAGCTCACAAAAACAAAAACACAGTGTCACTCTCATAAAATTTGGTAAATCTTCAATTGAAATAAAGAAATCAACACTTTTTCGTTTTAAACCATCCAAAACCCTTCATAGATCGTGGAATTTGAGCTGAAAAAGACGAAAACACACTGCCCTCGGCTAAACAAGATGTTGTTAGGTCAATGGGAACAAAATACTATCTAATTTATATTTTGAAATATTAGTAGTATTATACGCTACATACGAGCTTAATTTGAAGAAATCGGTGAATGTTGCTGGAGCAACCTGAAATTTGGATGTGCAACCTAGCATTTGCCCTAGGTTGCAACATGGGCAACCTGGCTCAAAAAAGTATTTCGCACCCTGTAAACATACTATCTAAATGATGCTAGGGCTAAATGGTGATAGTGGCACTAGGTGGGCTCAGAGAGAAGACCTCCATGTAGCCTAAGATTTTGATAAAACTATTCTCAGATGCCAAAAGGTGACATCTGAGAATATGGCCTGTATTTACTTTCTTTGCACATATCTAGAGGGAAGTTGCGTGACACCATCCTTGACTGGGAGGATTCCCTACCAGAGAGAGACCTGACACAGGCAGATGAACACAGCAGGTCAGTAGTGTACAGCATCCACTTTGTTGAACTTCGAGAACATGTCCTAACCTGGGTGCCATCCTATCTTCTGCCAGAGCTCCATACTCGCTTTCCTCTTTTTGAGGGAGCCAAGGTAGAAAATAAGATGGCACTAGGACATCATGTTTCTATCAGGGAATGAAATTTCATTGTTGTCCTGCTTGGTCTTTCTTTTTAAATCTGAAAGGATAGGAGTAAAATAGGCATCTGCTACTTATAACGTTAATTCCAGGTGTTTGGTACAGGTAGTGCTTCACCTTACAGTTCCTTAAGTTTGTTTCTGCCATTGCCATATTGTTTGCACTTCCTTGAATATGACATGCTCTTTATTCCTTTGAGAGCAATTGAATTTGAGGACAGGTACATGTTTGTTTGGACTATCTCCTATACTGTGAGCAGGGCTCAAATTCATTCACCTATTCCAGGTGCAGTGGTGCACCTAACCTTAAGATTTAGGTGCATGCACAACATCTTTGGTGTACAACATAAGATTAAGCACATGTATGTTAGCAACACTCTACAAACCCTACTTCATAGCTTGGATCTGATATTTGATAGCTAACTTCACAATTTTTAAAAGTTGATACAACAGAGGTTTTATTATTTTTCTGTTGATTCAATGTTAAGAATTTGCTATATACATGTACTAGTGTACAATAGTACCTTTAAAAATGTAGCCCTCTACAAATATCTAGGTGCATTGGTGCACCCACAGTCAAAAATGATTATAAGATGCACAGCTCCAATTTTGGGTGCACAAAAGTGCACATGCACCCAGTATTTTATGCTCTGCTTTTAGTAATTGGGTTTCTCCTGTTGCAGAAGTGCTGATGTTGCCCTTGTGATGGGGTCGTCCCTGCAGATTGTACCCAGTGGAAACCTGCCCCTGCTCACCAAGAAAAGAGGAGGCAAACTGGTTATCATCAACTTACAGCCCAGCAAACATGTAAGTACAAACACTCATCTTCTAGACATTAGGAGGTCTGTTAAGGTGCGTATTATAGAATCTGGTCGACCAAAGTCACTGGTTTTGGTCCTTTTTCCTGCATTATAAGTTGAATCTACCATACTACTTTGCACAGCAATATTTACAGTGTAAGAATGGGACTTACCAATGCTGGAAATGTGAAAAAATAATGTGAATATGTTGAAAATTACTTGCAAATATCAATCCGTTTTGTCACCGAAATTCTTCAATACACTTCTTTAAATGTTTTTTACCAGATAGATGTAGTGGATTATGAAAAGATGAATGGCAACATGAGTGGAATGTGGTAAACTAATGATAACTAAATGATGTAAAAAAAAGGAAGATGCAGAAAACAATTCCACCAGTTACACAATTTGCCCTACATGACATTGTGAATATGTTTTGATAACTCATTGCTGATACATCTTTTTCAGGACAAACATGCCGACCTGCGCATTCATGGATACGTTGATGAAGTGATGTCCATGATGATGAACCAGTTGGGAATCAACATTCCAAAGTACACAGGACCCACCGTTGTCCTAGAGTCTCCTACTCGACTCAGAGTCCCACTCAAAAGGGAACATACAGTCAACAACCTTCTCAATGGAGACCCACAGGACAGGAAAGATACCATCCTTGAAAATGCTGATGATTCCACTTACTGTGGACAGAAAATAAAAGCAGAGGAAAATGAAGAAACTAAAACAGACAACTTAGGGGTAAAGGATGCCTGCAACAGTGTAAAGACCAGTGTAGAAACGGACACTGACACAGCGGTTTCCCTGGGATCTAGTTCTAGTAACAATGTATGTCCCAGCTATCAGTCCCATCAGAAAACAGAAGAGAGAATCACTGCTAATGACACACTTTCAACTAAGCAGGATGTGAAGCATAACTCCTCTTCTCAGCACACAGACGGTTCTGTGGCTACTAAGAGGCTGAAGCTAGACAGCGATTAGTAAAGGTTATCATTGTGATATAGTTATCTTTGTTATAAGAAGTGCGTACGTCATCAAAATGCTATTGTTTTTCTTGTTCGTCTGTTATTGTTCATGTTGACCACAAGCATGACATTTTAAGTATGATGTGTCCAGCTGTTGGTTATCAGTCTGATTCAGGTTCAGTCGGGCACAGGAATAAGAGATGTGCAGAAGGCCCTGGACTTATATTTTCTTACAGCTTTAGAAGTCCTGTTTTTCTCATAGTCACATAGAATGTAGCACCAAATACTAGTAAAATATTATATACATAGTAGTGGTAGCACTTGAAGTAGTACATTGTTCTTGAGTAACAAAGACATTTAAGTCACACTGACATGTTGATCTTGATTTTTGTACTAGAGTTTGTTGTATTCAAGTCTGAATAAATATTTTTTGTAAAGCCATCGAGAATTCTGCCTCATTTGACCTGCTTACTTTCCACAAACCACATTTTTAATGATACAAACTTACACAAATGCTCATACCAGCTTTCATTTGGTATGAAAAAATGAAATTATCACGACTTCTCAGATTACATACAAACCGAAAAATTTGGCTTAACATCTGCGGTTTTCCTTAGTACTTTTAGCACACGGCTGTAGTTTCAACTACTGTCGATGGGGGTCGAAATGCTACCACATCTTCCTCAGCCTGAAAGCTATCTTCTACTAACCTCCATGCTACAACCAAATACAGCAAATGATACAAATAAGGTTTTGCTGTAGTACTGATAGATACCGTCAGGGGTCGTTAGATCTCCTTTCTTACCCCGACCTACCATAACCATAAATCCTGAAAATCCATCTAGATCTATCTATCTATTTATAACGTTTCTTACAAGTATATGCAACACAACGCTTTAGAACTATGTATTCTTGCTAGTTCGTTCTTTGAAGTTTGAACGTTACCACCTTGCAGACTTGTACAGTCATGATCCTCTATAAGTTAAAACGTCCTTGCATGATCTTAAAGACTAGTTTTAATTTCTTGAAAACAATGATCTTCTCGGCCTTAACACATTAACTGCTGGCACAGAATGTCAACGGATATCTGAAACCAACATGATACGTTTAAACTTTCAAAGAGATCGTAATGATAAGTATATGTGAGTTGGACAAATCCAGAATACTAAATTAATTTATATAAACGTCTCAATTCAGTAACTCTCTTTCCACCCCCTGCTGTAGACTTCCCACACCACCCACTCTCCTAAACCATTACTAACCTACCCTCTCAACAACATGGCAATCAAACTGTCCATCGACACAAGAATAAAAGCTGTCGTGTGATCTCAAATCATTCCACCAACCATCACTGTAAATCGGGTACTAGTATCTCACCGTAGCCTCTACCAGGCGCCACAGCTCGCTGGAAAAATGGTGCCAAACAGACAGATAGTGCCACAGGAGTTAGCTGGCCAGGGAGTACAGTTTGCGACCTTATTTTGCAACTTTCCACAGAATAAATTGCGTATATTTTGCGCCATTTTGCCGGATGCGATTTTTTCCAAGTTTTCCAAAATGTCGCCAATTCAGGCGACAAATTGGGGCCGATTGTCGCTTGTTCGCGTTAATTTTGAAAAGAAAACGAACCACTTGACATCCACAACTATGCCACAAACTAACGCTCGGAAACACCGAGTCGGTCCTGTCGGTTGGAAACGTTTCAGGACTGTCATTCCGAGACAGTTCACCGACTGAGACAGAACACTTCCTTAACAAATTGCAGACACGAGGTCGATCGGCTTGAGTCGTGTGCTCACCAATCAGCGAACACTTCGCCACATTCTTCACACGTTTAACTCCTCGCCTTGAGCAATGCCAGACCCCCAAGTACACCCTTAACTCCAGCGGTCAAGTGCGCTTTGGGCGTCTGGCTGAATTAAGCACGGGGTTACGGGATACTAACAGAAATTGGGCCCCACCTTTCAGAGTGAAGAACAGCGAGTTTGCCTTGCTGAGATGTCCTCAAGTGTTGCTGTTGAAGGACAACGTTATCCCGTAAAAAAGGAAAGGCATGCACGTCACTATCTAAATATAGATTCCTTTTGTTTTTTTATAATCAAAGACTCCAACGCACCATCTTTCGGAGTGAAGAACAGTGAGTTTACATTGCTGAGATGTCCTGAAGTGTTATTGTTGATGGACAACGTTATCCCGGAAAAATGGCAAGGCATGCACGTCACTGTCCACATCTAAATTTAGATTCCTATTTCTTTTATTATCAAAGACTTAAACGTGATTCAGTAACTATATACAAACACAACTGAGGGACATAAATTGTCTACATTTAATTTGCGGGTGTTTCTAAGCTGTGACGTCAGTTGAGCTGTTTTCGTGAAAGTGAAATGTATAACAACAATGACCGCTACATGTACATAAATGACTAAGAAATGTCAATTTATGTACGATTAACTACATTTTCTTTCATCATACGGTCCAACTTCACGATAACACTAACAGACGTCACATCATAGCATGTACATGTACCAAAGGATGTGTTGTAATCTAGGACATAGCCATATGTCAACAGAGAAAGAAAAAGAGGGAGAGAGAGAGAGGGAGAGAGACAGATTGAAATCATAACTTCGCATTATGAAAATATGACTACGTTGAAAACAGTTGCTGCTGGTACCATTGTTCTTGTACTACTAGTATGTAACGTCGCATGTGGATACATGGTAACTGAGTATCACAGCTCACTTCTTATCTGTACTTATGAGGTCAGCGATTTATGACATAATACATTTTAAGAGCATAGCAAATTTTGTTCTGCATCCTTTGGTCTTTGGGTACCGAATATGTATTCTTTGGTATAAAAGTAATGAATTATATTACCATGTTGGAAACGTATACATTCGTATACCATGTTCGCAACATTGTTAACGATTTGTGTAGAATTTATGGCTAATCGGTTCAGCCATTAAGACTTCCAGAGCACTACGTATGCCATCGTCTCACAAAGAAAGGATGTCTAATACTAACGTTATATAATATAATGACATATAATATCGGGTGTATTTGCAGCCAGTGCCACAGGCAGGTACCCAATGTGTAGGGTAATGAGGCTGTTTAACGTGTTCGAGGCACCTCCTCGAGCACGGGACCCCCGTTTTACGTCCCTCCCGGAAGACGATTTCGTGGAAAGCTTCGTGAGGCTACAGCAATCCGGACGTCCTTGGTTGGTCTCCCATCCAAGCACTGTCCGGACCGCGCGTTGCTTAACTTCCGAGATCGAGGGATCGGGTGTATCCAACGCGCTCAGAGGTACAGTGATTCGGCCAGGAAGGCAACTACCTGGCCTCTCACAGAGACGTTCGAGGCGATTTGTATGTACCTAGGAATGCTGCAATACAAGCATCCAGTATCTGTAGTTTGCGAAAAGCAGTCTGACTCTAGTCCCTGTTTTGATAACCATTTGGATCGGGAGAGAGTTAACAGAGTGATTCTGTTACAGTGTAGTACGTGTAGTTGCGTTAGTTCTGTGAACGGGTCATCCCTGTTTTCCTTCGCAAGATAATGTTACAATCTCCCACCAGTAAGATCCCAGAAACACGACCCGGTGACGGGGAATAAGATCCCGTGGAATGGCGGGAGTTTGTGCCAGGTCTGCGCGGTGGTAATCCTGGATCTCCGCCGACCATCGCCTGTTGTCCTGGAGAGTGTTACTGATGTTCTGACTGTTACTAGGCAAGGGAGAAACGTTCACCGGCCATCGTATCACAACACGGTGTCGAGGAAACTACAGCTGTGCATCCAGTCAACGTGAACTTCCTCTCCAGGAACATACCAACCACCATATATACACCCGTCAGACAAAAACGAAAATTCAAGTTGTAATACTAGAATCTACTAACATAATTCCACCAGCTAGGTACATAATTCCGCCACCCTGAAAAGATACGTCCAAACAGATCTCCAACCCAACGTCCCCCCGTATAACGCATTTCTGTATATCTAAACTGTGCATACTTGGAGGGTGCTGCACTAGAGATATCTCAAACCCCCTGTTTTTCACAATTTGGCGGATTTATGTAACCCGGCGGATTAATGTTAATGGAGGATACACTGTATGCTGTATATTCGAGACCAACAGTTTTCAAGGTTAGTTTCTTTCAATAACTTAAGCCCCCATTCAAGTAGACGGCGATTGCACTGCGCTCTCGCTGCGACCTAAATTTGATTTGTGTAACCCTTGATTTCATAATTGAAATATCATGCAAAATGTAAAAGTATGACTGAAAGGACAGCAAAACACACAAAGCGTAAAAACAAATCGTTTTATCTATGAATTTCGTAATTTCGATCTGTCAAATTTAAGGTCGCAGCGCGGTCACAGCAAGGTTGCCGCCCTAGTGGAATTGTGTTTAAAGCGTCGTTTTGTACATTCTCAGTGTGGGCGGTTTCAACCAGGCGAGGGTATCTAATTCCAAATAAACACAACAGGTTCCCAAAGAAAAGCAAGGTGCAAAGACCAGGTTTCTAAATGGTCCATGGCTACTTCACTTAAACAAGTCGGTGAATGCAGGAAACCATACTGACTCCATACACACGAGGGCAGCCAAAGCCCCATATTTCAACTCAACTGGTAAAACATTTTTTTGGAAAGCGCAAACTTTATCTTAAATCTAACATTTTTATATCACATCTCTTCAAGCAAAGTGTCATACGCAAAACTATCTGTATACCCACCACCAAAGGCAATAAAGATGACAGTCAAAATGATTCTGTGTTTTGTGCTAACAATATGATTTAGTTGTATCTTTCATCAACAACACGGCAATGCGTGACAGATGCATATCAGACCTAAACATGCCAACCCTGTGAACTTTGCAATACAAATTGTTTACGTATTACATCTTGCAGAGATTCTGAAACTACTTTTCCCGACACTATTTTTGTCTATAGAGCAAAATACATGTAACGTTATAGACAGCACAATACACTGCAAAACTATATTCGTATCTTTGAACAAACTGAAAAAGCACAAACAAAAATATATACTTTGCAACATTTACATTCAATGTATCACACCTGCTTTGCATTTCGACCTAACTCATTTTCTTTTGTGATCTTAAAAAAGGTATTTCAACATACGTTTTTGTCACAACTGTATTTATAAAGCAATAGAGAAATTCCATTCAAATGTGTGTACCATGTATTTCCATTGGTACGTAGCCATCATTCTGTACAGGGTTGTTGCCAGTTCCTCAAACTAGAACCAAGGACATTATAATGTCCTTGCTAGAACTTAGCACAAGTACAAATTATATGTGCATATTTGATGAAATTTCCACCAGTCTCTTGCATAAATCTTTCTTCATAGTGCAACAGAGAAATCCAGAGAACCTTGCCTTTCAACGTAAAGTTGTCCGTTAACATGTCACGTCTTTTTTTTCAAATTCACGGTCTCGTGCTCAAGGAGTGATGACGTATACACACAAGTTGCTACCTCAATGTTTCAGTTCTGGTAGAACCGATGGACGCCGGTCTTTGGAGTTCCCGGCTATCTTGCATTTTGGAATTGATAGCAAACGGCCATGTCTGTAAGGTAAAGACAAAAATAAAGTAATTATTGTAAATTTCATACAGTTATGCATCTTCAGCGATCTAGAATGTGCTAGAATCGACATTGTCCCTTCTCCATCTTAATGCTGAGACATAACAAAAGTTACATGTTTTCTAAGTTATATTTCTTATTGTGTAACGTCTACTAAAGGTTTACCACTACTAAATAAAGGTTTACTACTACTACTACTACTACTACTACTAACATAATTCCACCAGGGTACATAATTCCGCCACCCTGAAAAGATACGTCCAAGGGGATCTCTAACTCAACGTCCCCCAGTATAATGCTTTCCTGTATATCTAAACTGTGCATACCTGGGGGTGCTGCACTAGAGATCTCTCAAGCCCACTGTTTTTCAACGTGGCGGATTTATGTAACCAGGCGGATTAATGTTATAATTAATGGAGGTTATATAGTAGTATCGACGGTTGAGAAGTGAAACAAAGTGCAAAAGACTTGAACGCTTGCTGGTCTGTCAGTCTGTTGTAAGCTGAACGCCAGCCTTGTTTTGCTATATCGCGCTAAAACCGTTTTTCCCATGACAATTGTTTGCTAGAGAGTGAAGGTTGGAGTGGTCTTAAGCTAAACAAGCGGCGTCTCAGGTTAGTGTATTTTCCTATTCTGTATATATATACAGAACATTTGTAGCCCCCCCCCCCCCCCATGAATGTATAAAGTTTGGATCGTTACGTTTAGCGTGTTAATCGTTGATATATAATAGAATGATTGGGCAAATCGCTAATTTACATCTACACGTATATGTAGAACTCCTTTACCTATGAAACAAAGTTGAACCATCCTGGCCAATCTGCTAAGTCACATTACATTTTCATTTATAATGAAATGATGGATAGTAAGACAATACGGGAACTTGAATGTGTACTACGATACTTCAATGCAAACAAATCTTCTGAATATCTTTCAGTTGTCCTTGAAAAAAGACTGGCAAAACGGAGACTTCAAGAACACATACATATTACGACATAACTAATTCCGGTCATGGTTAACTGGCAGAAGGAATTGAAAGCAGCTAATTAGAACCCTAAAGGATGTGGCTATCTCGGTGCAGTAGACCCCGGCACGCGGACACGCCAGAACTGGGCACTATTCTCAGCCACCATATTCCCTAGTCGGTCGTCAGAGGGTCTAATCTTAGAGACTGTCCCTGTGAACACATGCACCGCTATCACGCGAGGCTACGTCAACGCCGCATGTTAAAGGTCCACTATGTAAGATTAGGACAATACAGAAAGTAGATTTCCCTACCATTTCTTTACATAGTGAGTTAAATCGACACTGGAGCATTGGATACCAATATTCAAGTTGCAACATCATTGCACCAAACATGTTTGAAAAAAACTGTGATCTTCCAACCAATCCATCGCGACCCACAGCCCACTTACAGTAAGGAAGTACTGGACTCAACAAACCTGTGAGGACTTAAAGATGATCATAAAAATGTTTTGAAAAATCAATTTTCACATTTTAACAATATTTGTATGTCAAACAGCCTTAATTTTTGCGGGTCCCCATGACAAATTAGGTTTATAGTTTTAGTTTTAGAAAAAAGGCGACATTCTAATTCCGGAAAACTTTAATCAATTTTGAATAGATTGACCAAATGAATTAATGTCTACAAGCATGATGTAACAAAAGGTTATCAATATCTAGGTAACAACTAGATGTCTCCTGGGACGTGGTCAGTTCTGCAGAATTCTCCAGAATTTGCAGAATTCTGGGAACCTCGGACAGACTTTGGCCAAACTGGAATGAAAGATTTTTTCCCTTTACTTGTTGGAATTTCGCATCATAACGTAACATCATCAGTATCAGATAATGTTATTTTCTCCCCAAATGTCAGAATTCAGAATTTCCGGAATTAGCCTGTCAGTCCTCAATCACAGTGTCTCCTGTAAGCACCAGAACTAACGGTTGTTCTTAAAAGATGAAGATGTTAAAGATGAAGGTCCAGTGAAATATCCATACAACGTCAGGCTTACCAGGTTGACCGGGTGCATACTGTTGTTCTCTACCTTGTCCTCCTGTAGAACCTGTCTGAGGTGCGCTATGTACGAAGCCGCCAGCCGCAATGTGTCCAGTTTTGAAAGCTTGGTGTCTGGGGGCACCCATGGCAACGTGGTTTTCAGCGTCACAAACGCCTTGCTCATCGTCCGCATTCGGGATCTCTCCCGAGCGTTGGCGGCGTTCCTCTGCTGGGGTTTCGGCTTGCCGCCGTCCTTCTCGCCGCCCCAGTTGGCCCGCTTGCGGCGGCGCCGTCGAGTTCGGTTCTCGGGAGAGGTTGCACCTTGGCCCGGCGAACTTGTCTCGACGTTGTCGGCGGTCGTGCTCTCCTGATCGGACTCGATGCGCTCCGCGGCCGTGTCATTCACCTCCTCGTTGTCGCTTGGCGTTCCCGTCGACATGGCGAGATGGATGTTGCTGTACACTCCAAGTATGAAAAGATTCTATTCAAGTAAGGCGCTACTTACAGGGCAGTATTTTGATCAGTAGTTTGTGACATACAAATGTTCGTGGACCACAGCCTTGAAGCCAGGTCACATGTACCTAACACAAGTTACAAAAGTCAGAGCAGTAATTCCAGGGCACCGCCAGTTGACAGACACGTCCGCAGTACAGCTTTTATCGACTTGGGCAGGACGCTACCAACAGGTTGTGAAGGGGGGGGGGGGGGGGGGGGGGTAATCTGATTTAATGCCTTTTATCACATGTATGTTTTCTATTCTTCCCTTTTACTTAATACTTTGTTTATCACAGCAATTTTATGACAAACCTAGACGACAAGAGAGTTTCAACAGACCATTTATTCGTTGGATCTCTTATCTAACGATATACAATTACGTCTTTGGGTTACAAATCCGTTCATTAGGAAGTGACCACAAACCGAGACCATGATAATTCTAGCTCTTCGATTTTGTACAATAAAGCAAGACACAGCAGAAATGTCGTTAAGTGTATATTTTCGTTGATGTGTTTTTTTATAGATATGCTATGGGAGAGATGTTACGTTTGATCGCAACTTTTGAACCGCCTTATCAATGTTTCCCAATCTTTTCCACAAAATTGATTTTGGGCGTTATCTCCAATGTTATGGAGCTGTGCAAAGCTGAAACAAGGAATGTCAACAATGTATATATGATCAATAGGGGTCGCAAGTCTTCACTTTCTTATACATTGAGCTCATGATGTACCTTAAACTCAGTAAGCTGAAATATTGTCTAGTCACTAGTTCTGAGCTTTGGAAACTTGTAGAAAGTGTTCAATCAGAAATGTGTTTGACGCTATCAACTGTTTTGTAAAGTTTGTAGGCTCCTATATTGTAATTACCGGAAATACCATTAAAAAATACATTTCTGGCAATCCTATTGTTTTGAACATATGTGCAAATTCTTGTTCGAACACGGAACCCCCATTTTACGTCCCTTCCGAAAGAGCGGTACAGACCCAACCGAGATGCGCTTCCCCTGATTGAACCTGGTGTCTTCGAGCTACCAACTAATTGGAACCAGGAGTTCAACTGTGATGTTGCTACCCGTTGAGCTACAGGGACATGTATGTAACGTTACATGTAGATATGTCCACATGATCGTTGTTATACCATAGACCTCCTATCACTCAGTATGCGTTGCTACCATGTGATATCGATACATCGGTGGTAACTACATTTCTGGCGTAACTAAGCAGATTTAGCGATGGTAGATTAGTACGTGGGTACCACGGACCACCGTGAGCGGCCGGCTCGGTGCGTATTCCTTCTCATGGTGTATCTTAATTCTCATCTACGTCTTAGCTTCCTAGCTTGAATTCATGAACTATCTATTCACGACATAATGAATGATATCCTTTATTGTATATCAATAGGTGGACAGGCGTACAAATATCAAAGTCTTAACAAATTCACTATAATAATTTTCTAACCGGTTTGCCACAGCAGTTTTATACAGTATACTTTCTGAAAGTACCGTTTCAGTATTTTGTGTTTCTGTCACAATTTTATCAAAATATATAACGCTATTTCTAGAGGAATGACTTCCTTTGATTAAAGAAAGGCGTGATGTTCGAAAATCACGCAGATTCCGCAAAACTTTGTATTAAAGAAAGCATCATATCACAGAAATGTATGATCAAATGAAGTTATGTAATATATGTCTGCAATGTCTGAAATGTCTGCATATAGCTTGCTTATACATCAATCTGTTGGAGCATGGGGACTACAGCATTAAAACCTGGCGAACCAACTGTTGAAGAAACATTGTGCTTGAGAATTAGTCACAAGCGTCTATCTTCGTTGTGCCATGATGCCAAGTGTTTGGCCATGCATACCTCTAATTCCTTCCTCCATTTTCGACATGTCCCGGAGGTGGCATTTATCGCATTATATCGCACAGAAAAATCGGGAAAATGTTCTCCGGAATAAGATTGTTTTTCCTGCGAGCTTAAGGACAACAAGTTGGGATCAGTTTCTTTCCGCTGGTACCCACCCCAGGGATGGCTCGCACGCAAGCCGGGGTCATGGACACCGAGCCGCGCGTACATAGTTCCGAGGGAAACGGGGAAACTTCATCATTATTATACTTCTCTCCCTTCACTCTGTGTAGGGGAAAGGGCATGTAGAACACTGTACTAGGTACACCAGTCGTGTGGACCACAGATAGAACTCTGTACCAGAGGCACTTCCTCTCTTTTTTCCATTCATACCTTGAACATTTAGTTCGCAGGAAGACATCTATCATAACGTTTTCAGAATCAGGTCACCTATAAATTCGTCATTGTCGGTATTAATTAGTGATTCATCCGCTGACTCATCTCTTCACCTATCTTTACAGACTTCCGTTTATCCTTCCCTTAATCCGTCGATCCTTTTATCCGCTAAGCCATCTCTCCATCAACATGTCAGTCCTTGTACTCATCATTCCTTTCACCCAGAGATAGTCAACTTTCTTAGCTTCAGCCTATTGTCAATCAATGTCAAACTGTAGAGGTCACTAGTATGTAGTTCGTTCGTTCAGACCCTTGTAGTGCTTAGTGGCACATAGGTCAGCAAGTTTCCTTGCTGTTTCTGTAGCAGGGTATATTTTTACAGGGAGGGGATGCTAGCCCTTATCCTTTAACGTGCTCGAGGCACCTCTGTGAAAACGAGACCACTTTACGTCCATTTACGTCCCCGAAAGACGGGTGCAGCCCAAACCAAGGATTGAACCGGGGTCTCCAAGTTACCAACTAATACGAACCAGGAGCTCAACTGTGAGGCTGCTACTTTGAGCTACAGGGACATCCCCTCACTCGTATGTAGAAAATCTTTGACTTTGAGATGAACCCACACAAACTTTCCCGTCATATGCATTTGAAACTCTTCTTTTTCTGGCATGTGCTTACTCTAGCCTAAAGGTGCAAATATGTACAAAAAAGTTTTTCATTCATCCATTCATCAAAACGTGCCTGTCAGGCCTACCCCGCATGCGCACAACAAGCAAACCTCGTGACGTCTCGCGTGGGTTGCGTGCGACCGTCCAATATCTTAACGTGGTAACACAACTCCCTCAAGTCTTTTGATTAAGCCAAGGTTCCTTAACAGGTAAACTGTGTATGTAAGACCCTGATGTAGAATCGTGTCTTTGTCTTGAACTATGAGGGTGGGTTGGCTGTGTAAAACCCTGATGATGTAAGATAAATTGCGAAAAGCCCCCTTTGATTATTTTTCCTGGCTCGAAACGGGGATAACAGCTAATTGTCGGTAAAGCTGGGATTTGATACTGCCCGATTCCGTGTAATGTTGAACAGCGTTATGGATTAGTAACATGACCCTACAGGAAGAACTACTGTAAACAGCCGGTCTACTTGTAATATTTCTTTATCTCACATTCGTTCATCACTTCTATGTTTATCGTTGTGTTTGTGACCGTGTGGCATTCCAATTCATCAAATAGAAAGAAGTAAAAATGAACGAAAAGAAGACAAGGTAGGATAGTGAAATAGGAAATTAAGTAAAGAGTGAAAGGCGAAGAGTGCAAGAATATGTCATATGTGTAACCTATGTTTCTCTTTTCGTAACCTTCATAACGAACATCAGTATACAAGAATGTCACTTAATTTGTCCAGAACCGGTAGAGGCTGCATTAGATTTTTTTAATTGAATGTCCTAAATATTATAATATGCGTAATACATTATATGTATTTCTGTCATATGCTATACCAGAATTCTGGTCAATGGATCAGGGGACCAAGCTCAACTACGCATAGGCATATGGTAATCCCTTTATCGTGAATATAGGATAAGAAACTGCATATACATTAGAAATTCCACCATAGTTTGTAGTTATATAGTATATAGTTTCATCCTGTACTGCTAAGTTTTCTTTTGTAAAGTAGATTTCTTTCCATGAATTTTTGTACAACTTACCATACGGTATATCATATACAACAGTTGTGCAATAATGTTGTTCACCTTGTAGTGCCTGGTGGCACATAGGTCAGCAAGTCTCTTTGCTGTTTCAGTAGCAAGGTATATTCTTACAGGAAGGGTTGTTAGTCCTTCACCTTCCTCGAACACGGGACCCCAATTTTACGTCCCTTCCGAACGACCGGTGTAGCCGCAACCGAGATACCTTCCCAGGATTTGAACCAGGGTCTACCAGATACCAACTCATTTGGACCAGGGCTTTCACCAGTTGATCTGCAGGGACATTCCTTGTTGTGCAATAAAGTTATTGACAATGACAATGAACTTTATTGCATATTCATGCCCAACATGGGCTAAATGCATTAGGTAACATAAAGGAAACGAAAAGGAACATTGTGTTATATTCCATCTAAATCTACAGAGTCTCTTCTCGAAACATTTGAACACAAATTTACATAGTTTTGCAATTATTTCGTAGTTTTTAGATGACATGATACATGTGAATAACTCGTTATTTGTAAGACGCGCATATTTCTTGTCTAGTTGTATGAAACTTATATTATTACGAAGTATCTTGCCATAGCCCTGAAGCGATGTTAGAACACCCTTCAACACGCCCAGCTGCAGTATAACAGAAATCCAGAGCCTCTGGGGTCAACAGTCGGAACTGACGTCCAAACTTTTCACATCTCTAATAGTAATAAGACACTCATTTCTTTCAAGACCTTCGTTGGGCATATTTAGTAAACTTGTGGCTGAAACAAAATCCTCGACAGAAGAATTTTAAGTTTTGTGCAAAGAGAGGATCATTGTTTCACCAGACAAACTCCGGATCAGCAAGTTTTGGCACAGCATAAGAGAACCTAAGAGGGTACATGTGAAATACGTGTCAGAATTATTATTACTATATGATTGTAATATGTTACTGTGATTATCCATATTGTTGAGACTAAAATCCATAAAAGTAAGATGCATACATGTACAAGTTCAACACAAATAGTATCATAATTCTCAAGACAACAAGTTGTTATTTGTAATTATTAACATGCCAACATAAGCAATAGAAATACATCGGACTTTGCTCAAATTAATTGTTTTCCTAGGTTGTGCCCAACTATCATTAGTCATATCATTCTATGTTGTAGAACAATGACATTCTTTTGTAAATATAATGAAAAAATATCATAAGTCATCATTAAATTTCAATCGAGTGCTAAGTAGAAAAATGATGCACGAACGGGTGAATGTCATTTCCACATTGTCATTGTAAAGTTTGCGCCCAAATTCCGTAACATATAACAGTTACAGTGCCTTTCAAACACTAACAAACACCCAGTCATTCACAATGAATTAACTAAAGATACTAGATAGAGAGAGAGAAAAAGAGATCTATCAGATAGAGAAAGATTAGACGGAGGGATTTCGATAGATAGATTAAGAGGGAAGACGAGCGATATCAGACAGAGGCAGATAGATAGATAGACAGATGGATTGATAGATAGATAGATAGATAGATAGATAGATAGATAGATAGGTAGGTAGGTAGGTAGATAGATAGATAGATAGATAGATAGATAGATAGATAGATAGATAGATAGATAGATAGATAGATAGATAGATGACAGGTAGATGTTTCTTGAGTTTAAAGCGGGGCAGCTGTTCCATGCTTGTTGTGCAGACGCCGTGGTGTGCTACTGATCCTCACAAGACCGCCAGCCAACAATGTAGCGCTACTGTTGAGTACCGGGCGGTTGAGCGATACTCCGCACCTGGTCCCACTGGCGGCCTGACACGGCAACATGCTGCACGGAAGCTCGGAACCCTGACAAGAAGAAAAACACTTCACGACACACGTAAATATGTCAGCCCAGCTTCTTTAGTATACATCATCATGTTGTTTAATCACTACGATTTACAATGCACTAGAATGAGTAGGCAAAGTATCTTCAGAAAAGACGCTGTAGCCGCATGTTCCCGTTTAGACCTTTATTCAAGCCCACATACAATGTACTAGAATGAGGTTAGCCCTTGCTTCGTTACAATTTAGTTATTTCTAATCTGTCGTGCAAAATAGTTACGCATTTGTTTAAGCCGCGTTATACAATAGTAGCTCGTGCAGCAGAAAACTGGTTTGTCACGTCCAGATTAATTAATGAATTTGTTCCTATTCTTGGACTATGGATAATGACGTTACTCGTCACATTAGTATCGGGCTAGTATTGCGTACATTGTAAATTTACATGCTAGATTGGCAGTTGTTCAGGAATTGAATCGAATCTGCAATATATAGATATAGTGTAGGAAAGAGCTGATGTTCTGCCCATTACTATTCTTTCCAGAGCAAAGGTGACAATCGTGTCCTGTTAGTCCATAAGGCAATAATGGACAATGTAGGAAGATTTCACTTTCGACGTTTTCGGGTAATTTCAAAGTTCTGCACAATATAATGGCATGTTACAGGTAGATGCTAACTCACAATGAACTCTATCTAACGACAATGGGACTCCCCGAACTGTTGACCCATTGCTTATGCCACTTGTATATCCTCCCCGACAGCGAGACGAACTATCATGGACACTATGGAAGTCTGACGAACCAACACGAACCATGAGAAAACGTTTGACGGTTCTGAAGGATGCCCCCCCCCCCCTGGGGAGGGCAGGTGTGTGGTAGTTTACCATATCCGTTAGAAAGGCAGGACCACCAGAGACCCTGTCGAGAAAACCTACAGAGCGCTCCTTGAGGACCTGATTCTCTGATTTCCTGAATCAGAACGAACCAGCTCGACTGCTTGTGAGGTGTCATAGGACACACATAGAGTCGTCTGGACAGTGGACACATTTTGTGGATGCCGAGCCCGATTTATGCAAGGGTCACATTTCCAAACCGGGGCCCGGCCGGACAGTTTGCGGGAATGAAAACTATGAATCAAAATAAAATAAAAACTCACAAAAATTTATAAAAAAAGTTTTGAGCATAATTTGTGTATACTTATTGATTTACAATGTTATTTTTCGTTTCCGCAAACAGCCCGTCCAGGCCCCGGTTTGGAAATGCACCATGTGACCCTAGCATTATGTTCAGGAGGAGTGAACGAGGCAATTCGGTGCGCATCAGCCGGGCCGGGGGACGCTACAGACTTTGTGGTGAGAGTCGGTGGCAGAAAAACCAACTGCGGCGATGATTGACCTATAAATTAAAAGGGCAGAAGGAATGTCGGTGCAATCATTTCAGATGATAATTTCCTTGTTACTTTCTTCTGCTCTACCGTCTTAAACTTTTATGTACGTCTGACTATCTTCATCGTTACTTTCTAGGAGTATTTTTTTCATGTTCTTCTTTCTATGTGCAAATAAATGGTTTTTCGTTATTCTTTTGCCCAATTCTAACTCAGTCTCATTGTCACTTGCGATCCATCGATAATCTTGCATAAACTACATCTGTATCTGTATCTGTATCTATATAGCCGGTATAACCGCCATCAGGCGTAACACACCAGCTTCGCAGGCACGCGGCGCGGCAGCAGCTGGTCATATTACACCGAACGGTCTGTTACACCTAGTCTTTGCATATCTGACTGCAACCGTTCTTTAAAGCTACTTAGTGATGAAGCTCCTACAGTACTTGATGACAACGAGTTCCATTCTACTATGGTTCTCGGGAAATACGAATTTTTGAACACGTCAATCCTTGGCTGATAACTCTGGTACTTAAAAGCATGACTATTTCTGGTCCTCTTCTGAGCTGGCATTAGATACTTATCAGTCGGTACGTCCACAAGTTTATTAGTCATCTTGTACATCATGCAAAGTCTGGACATTGTTCTCCTGTCCTCAAGTGACATCCATTGCAGGTCTGCTTTCATTTTTGTTACACTGGCGCCCCTTTCATAGTTGTTCGTGCAGAATCTGGCAGCTTGGTTCTGCACCCTCTCGAGTTTATCTATATCCTTCTTTGTGTATGGATCCCAAACTGTTGCAGCATATTCAAGGTTTGGTCTTACTAGAGACGTGTATGCAAGTGATTTTACCTTTGCTGGGCATGCCCACAAATTACGTTTGATCACTCCCAATGTCTGTTTAGCCTTAGTTGTTACTTTGTTGATATGGGTGTTCCACTTTA
Organism: Branchiostoma lanceolatum; assembly: GCF_035083965.1. Lineage (NCBI taxonomy): Eukaryota > Metazoa > Chordata > Leptocardii > Amphioxiformes > Branchiostomatidae > Branchiostoma > Branchiostoma lanceolatum. Next base: position 28,319,554 of record NC_089723.1, read on the forward strand.
GCCCCGTTGTTAATGTAACGCCTAGGTACGGGTGGCTCTTTGCTGTTGCTAGAGCCTGTCCACAGAACTGGTAGGTGGTTACAATTGGGTTTCGTTTGTTTGTTATATGCATGATGTAACATTTTTCCGGATTAAACTGCATTAGCCATCTGCTTTGCCATTCTTCGAGTGTGTTCAAATCTTCTTGCAAAAGCTGTGAATCACTCTGTGTGGACAACTCTATATATAACAGGCAGTCATCGGCAAATAACCTAACATTTGAATCAAGCTGGTCTGGTAAGTCATTTATGTACAGGAGGAAGAGTAACGGTCCCAGAACAGTTCCCTGTGGTACGCCTGACGCAACTCTAACTGGAGCTGAGGCCTTGCCTTCTACCACTACCGTCTGTTCCCTATTGGTCAAGAAAGCCTTCAACCAATTTAGTGTGGTGCCTTGAATTCCATAGTGCTCTAGTTTAGTGATGAGTCTGCTATGTGGGACTTTATCGAAAGCTTTAGTAAAATCAAGAATTGCATCAGAATTGCATCAACCTGCCAGCTAGGCATTTGCCACCTTTTTACTAATGTACTCACAGAAATACCTCAGGAATCAGCAGGAGTGCGTAGGACACAAACCTCCGTGTCCAAGTTATTATGGTGTCTGCGGTATGGGCTAAGGTGTTGGATAATCTCTTTACCAGGAACATGGGTGATTTCTTTGAACCTGTCTCCATTTATGTCCAGGTAGTTGTTTATTATAACACTAGGCAATAGCCAAGGCAGAGTGGCAAGCCGGAGCCTAACCTCTACTTTGAAAGTAGCCAATTGTCCCTAGCTTTTACAGCACAGGCAAACGGCAGATGATCAAATAGACTGTGCCAAACTACATTCAAGATGGGGTGTCGATCTATAATCCTCCCAAACCTCTAAATACTTCTACAGTGCTCCAAATCACCATGTTTCATCGGGACCTCAAAAGCTACGAACGTGCCAAAATTCAAACAAATCCATCAAAAGGATCTTGAATTAAACGTATAATACAGCTTTATCTATGAATTAGAATAAAACAATCACGACTTCCCATTGTGAATGACGTTGATCGGTGCGTCACTAAAAGCGTTACTCTACGTGAACTTTAACCCCTGCACGTCCCTAGGGGTTCATATGTCTCCGAACACCTCAGCAGGAAATGCTTGAAGTGTCCCCCGAGGTCCGGTATAACGGGGTGTCACTCACCCCGCGGTGAATTATGGGCGGAATTCTAAACAAAACTCAGCTTTGAGTTGCGCAGTAATCAGCTGAAGAATCTGAGGAATGTCACAAAATTCCCGACCTTGGTAGGTGGACGCAAATGACGCGAAGGACACTTTTTCTTCGGAGCGTCTGTGAAACTTTAAAGTCAGGCCAGCAGGCCATTCTTGGCGTGACAATCTTAATTGAAACTGGAGCATGCCAAAAAGGACAAGAATGGACATCTCGGAAAAAGACAAGGGGAGGCAAAAGTTGGGCAAACTTTTAACAAGAAAAACCTATGTTCGCCACAAATTTCACTGTCCCACACTCTTTACAGAGTTTTGGCCCCTAGGATTCTTTTCGGAAACTGCATATGCCTTTTTCTTTGAGACTTTGCAAGAGGACGACTCAATAGGGATAAAAATATTTTCATGATTTTTGCAATGTAGGTACGTGTAAAATGCAAATGAAATATGGCAAAGTCACATCCTTGTGTAAGAAGTGACCGTTGATTTTCTTTCCTGTGGCAAATGTAAGGACACTGGTGCGAATGTACTACGCAAAAGAAGTGACGTATGTGACGATATATCTAGCAGAAAATCCTCGTCTTAACACTGCATCATCACACTCACAGACGCCAAGTTTGTATCACAATCTACAGTGTTTGATCAATTTACTGTGCTTTTTACAGGCTTGTGATAGTTTCTTTACTTTCCTCATTCACCGACCTAAGGGATAACGGTCTCTAGGGTCCCTACGAAATAACACAGCAATACCTCCCGCAAAGTAAAGTAAACTTGCTCTAATTTTTCACCTTCATCAAAAAAAAGAAAAGTTTACATTACACCGTATGATACACGAGCTCTAGATGCCTGGGAGTCACGGGGTCGTCTAAATGTTTACCTTGGTGTGTTGGGTGGGAGGAATATCGCACGCCAGGTTGTGTATTTTCTTTCCAACGTTTATGGGCGCACCTAATGGAGCTGATGCCTTGGCGGGATCCAAGGAAGATAACCGATAGGGATTATGTTTCTGATGAGTACGTTACCATGGCAACAAGAGTTATCTGTGTAAACTGTTGTTGCTAGAACGGATACAGCCAGGTTTTGAGCTAGGGTGCGTCCTTGTAACGCTAAAGTGCTGCTTGGTTCATTTACCGGTCGGGCTAAGGGTAAGCGGCGAACACTTGTTTGCCCATAACACACTCTTTTACCGCCTACCACAGCCCCTCTACATTTTGCATTTTAGAAGAAGAAAAACGCACACATTAATTGAACAAAGACACGCGTACACGGGGGAAATAGTGAAAACTAAAGAAAGAGAAGAGATCTGTTTATTGTCGCTTGCTGAGTTGTCAATCACCGGGACGGACTTCCCACCTCAGCCATTACAGGGACATCATGTGTATCACTTACACGTCGAGTGATGGGACTCAGCTGCTGGGACAGACTGCCGCGACTTGGAAACAAAATTGCCTCAAACAGTCTAAGTGATTCATTTAGTGAATGATAACAGTACGGTTCTGGTATGCATCGTGCAAAATGTTCTAGTAGTACATTTTTTCAATTTTTTGTTTCACGTATCATGTACCTTGATGTTAACGCTTATCTTCTTCAGTTTACCGTTTTTAACCCATGGTGGTCATGGCCTCGTTGCGGACTTTTTGAGAACTGACTTGTCGCACTGTCGGGAGCATTTGTGATTCGGACTCCCATTTGTGTACAAGTTTGCTCTTCACCACTTGTTGACGTTTTCCGTTTTCCTCGCTATACTGCATCACATTGTTTAACGCCTGCCATGCATAAGGTGTATTCTAATGTCCTTCATCTGAGTATATGTGTGAATGACTTCATTTGCGTACGAAGTTATAATTTGCGATCAATAATGGCTTAATGAAGTATTTGAACAATGTTTCTTGGAAAATAATGTGTATCTATAAAGAGCGTCTTTGCAAGTGAAGCCATCGGGAAGTCGGTTAACTGAGAGCAAAGGGTACATTCATTGTTGATCGTGAATTTGATCATAGCCCGGGGAAGGCATGAATATAAATCACAGTAACCTCATTCTCCATGTGCAACGTTATATATTTCTCTACTGGCATCAACAAATAAGGAACATTTCCTGTAACATGGTACACAATAGGATGAAGTACAAGGGAGAACAACCATTAGGCTAGATAAACATACGTTAAAACAGGGCTGTTCACCCCAGTCAGACACACCTACAGGACAGACACGTGACTAACGGGTCCTTGCATTGCGTTTGGTTACCTCGTAACCGCAACACCAACTGCTACGCGGGGTCCCACAAGAAATGTGTCCCGCCATTAACAACCGTCACCTTACAAACTCCAGACGTGCACACGGGCTCACCACTCGGCACGAGGTGGGCTGGAGGAATGAGACCTGGTTAGAGTCTTTCACGACGTCCGAACTGCTCAGAAACTGACAACACAAAAACATGCATTTTATTTCAGGCTCGGAGACTAAAATTAATCTTTTTATGAAAATATCTGATGCAACACATCGATTAACTGCAAATACATCTAGACTCTAGAATCTGGACACTGTCTTAGATAGATATTGAATGTCCTCAGCCCCTTGCAGAAACGTTCTAAGATATGTTTCTTTGACTCAACTTATACAGTTGGTTTAGTATGTTAATGATTATGAACACATCAGATACAACGTACAGAAAAAAGACCTATCCTTCTGGTAGCCTGAATAGCGCGTCCAGCAGAGGAGCACAATGACCGTACATGTACCGTAGGTACGAGCTGTGTTTTTGAAAGCGGTTTGTCTCAAAAATCCAACACAAAGTCTTAAGGGCCTTAGGGGTATACATGGGTGGATCATGGGGAAGGAATTGAATGTCATTTAATACCACGTTACTTTCCGTACGTGGAATCAATGACTCAAGAGGCCATTTTTTCCTCATAAACATTTTTATACGATTTCTAATTGCTACTTTTGAACAAGTACAAGCAACTACTGATTGCTACTGTTGAAACTGCTCAACCCCGTGCCATTAATTAATTTCTACACAACCACCCCCTTCCCCGTACAAGATCCCGGTCCACCCCCTTGGGGAAACGTATCAAGGGTACCCGTTACTTTAAATGCACAGAACTGTCATGGCGCCTGTTTGTTTTGATGGCCTGTGACCAACAACTGACTTGCCACTTCTCGCGAGAATCAACAAACACATGGCGCCATCAGTCTCGCTCTCTCTCGCGTGCGGACGTGTGAGTGGGTCAGCAGACGGACAAATGTTTGTCTTTCGCGGACCTCATCGTCTCAGCCAAATAAATGGTGGGGAGTGCATGGCGTTTCGTCGGAAAGAAAGCGCCATTTGGGTCACTTTTTCTGTCAGAAAGCTGCTTCGCTCATGAACTTGATGATTTAGATAAGTGATGGCGAACTTAGCTCAGATTTTCGACGTTGCTGTCGCAACCAGATTCGGGCAGAGTACATGGCCTAACTACAACCTACTCCCTATAGATGAAGCTGGGCGATTGGTGCTATCGTAATAGAATAACACAGCCACTCAAATAACTGTACTATCATTGTCCTGCCATTCTGCAGTTCGACAGCAACTTGATTGACAAAATGGCGAAATCAAAAAGCTGCAAGAGGGGTCGTCCGAAAACAAAGTACTATCATGTTTGCGCCATTGCTTTCACGAATGGCTTAGTGTGGAATTCGGGTAATAGTTCCTCGTCTATTATTTCCGTGACAGGGTAGAATAACTGTTGATAAGGAACGTCCGCTGACCTGACGCATGGGGGAGGTCAGCACATGTGTACAGCCGTACCTTCTTTCATCGGATCGTTGTACCTGATGGTGGTGGCGTGACAGTTCGTTCTGAGCCGCTGGCCAGGTGCGTTCTCGACCGAGAATCTAGTTCACCAGAGCCCGGCGGGATGATCTCCGATCCCGCCGATGGTCGATCATTCTGCTGTGCCCTGCAAGAATCGCCCTCCATTCCAAAATCTTCTGATCTTCCCATTCTAGAAAACCAACATTTTTGTGCAAATTCAGCAGATTCCTCTCCGCAGTTGCCAGGAAATCGCGTTGTCGTAAACAAGTGTGTGATAGAATGTATGCCAAAAAACACCCCAGAGAATAAAGAAATATGGTCATCATCTGACATTCTAGTAAAAGAATTTGAACGGAGGTGGAAAATAGAGAAAAAGAAAGTTCATTCGCTCCATCGGGGCCAAACGTATACACTGTACATCAGTTTGTGTCCGAAAATAATTTCATCAGGTTGGTAGAATATAGGATATAGGAGGTTCTTTGTACACAGCCAGGTACAGTTCTCACCTCACTGTACCTGGTTGTGTACAAAGAACCTCCTATATCCATCAGTTTGTGTGTTTTTTGGTTGTTCAAATCAAACATTCCACGACAAACATTTTAGTTTAGTTTACACACGCGTTCTTTCTATTATCAAATAATGCCAAAAACTTTAGTTACAGTGGCGACCAGCCATTCATAACAACAAACAAACAAAACATGGACGAGCAAATAAACAAATTTAACATTCAACCGAAAGTCGCGCGCACATGTTGAGAAGTGACGTCACTATAAACCAATCGCCCACCCACCCCAACTCACTGCGCTACCCAGGTGTTTCGTCCCCCTGTCAGGTTACAATGAATCGATTTGTGGGTAACAGAGACCTCATGGGTCGGCTTAGAAGACTTAAACGTACCGGAAAATCGCTACCGGAGTTACCGGCGGGAGGTCTCGGGGCGCTCGGCTCACGGCCACCGTCAGGAGCGGAGGGATACAGGGAACACCTGTTCACCAGTTTCTGCCTGCCCGGGAAGGGCACCATCTGTTCGCTTCACATCTCCATGGATTGACTACTAGAGAAAGACTGTTGACGGTGTACATGCTGTTTTACATGCTTACTGTGCCGGAGATGTCACAGCTGATGCACGTCACTGAAAGTTTTTCTCAGTGCTGTACTGTCTCTGCTTCGATACATGTTGTATGGTCTCTTAGTAGGCTCAGTTTGAGATACATACTGACATCATTTGTACCAGACATTTTCACATCAAAGCACATCAGAAGAAAACAACAAAAGAGCTACAATGTAACAAAACATGGCTTGTCAATGTTCGGAAAAATAATCTGATGATTTTCTTAGATCCCCTCATCTTGCAGTTTGATCTGATGTGTTTTGAAAGCAAATGAAGTGTGAAGTTTGGGCAGAAGGAGACTGACTCGGAAGAGGAGCACTGCTCAATTTGAGAGAACCACAGTAGATAGCATATTCACAGAGAGACAAACAAACAAACATGCATGACTGTGTACATTAGCACCTGCAGATAAATAAAAGCTGCTAGAGGGCCCAGAATTCAACAACTTTTACCTTTCAGGTACTAGTAACACCTATCCCACCAGCCAGATTTTTCTAGTCATCCTACTGATGACAAAGTGTACGAAATCATAACATTTGAACGGTTGCAATATCCAGATTAAAATTGACTACGCCTGAGTTTTGTAATCACAGCCCTTGTGCATTTCGTTTTCTCCGTACGTGCGTACGGCCTAGCATTGGTGTTGTGTGTCCGTTGTAGTTTTGTTTCGGTTTTGTAACAGCATTGTGGGATACCTGGTGCTGGAGTATGGAGGTACATATGGTGACATGTCACATGAAATTTCTCATCATCCACAACTTAAAAAATGAAGCGACAATAATACGCGTTTATAGCAACAGAAGATATTTACATCACTATGGCAGTTGTGATACGAATTATTGGTAAACAGATACACTAGTAGTTCATGGCGTTTCTACATGACGGTTGTTTCAGCTGTTTGTGACTGATCACATGTACGTAAGGAATTCCCTCTGCCTGCATCCCTCATACTCCAACCCTGTCATCCCATCCTTCACTTCCGAGCTCTGGAACACTTCTCCTGCGGAGGATTGCGTTGTGTTAACCTCCGAGGAGCCATTCCAGCCTTGCGGCCACGGAAGGCACTTCACCCCGGCGTGTCCAGCAAGTGGGGCGTGCCAAAACATTGACTGCGAACATGCCAACCTCCACTAACAAGCAACCACAGGTGTGTGCTCCAGCCTCGCCCCTCATCGTGCCGTAATGTTACCCCCTCTTACCTCTCAGGAGGTGTTTATACAAGGTGGCATTCTTGCTTACTAGAGTGACCACACGTCGAGGCTGGAGGCATCTAAGTTTTCCGTAAATATTGTTAAAATAGTTGGTGAGGATGTAGGTTTGTCAGGCGGTCTGGGCTCGCTGCACGCCACCCAGAGGTCTGTTTGGTGCCCTGGGGGAAGTGGAGGGGGAGGGGGGCAGAATCATCGATATGTTACAACTTAGCTGTCAGAACGTTTCAACTTCGATATTGTCAATGAATCGACGTTAAATTTAGGTGTTATAAATCGGAGACCAGTCTTACACATTCGTATACTCTTGATCACCATCTCTGTGACAGAGACTCCGATTGGGATCTCTACCGACAGAATCGATGATTCTACCAGAATGCAATCTTAACCCTGACATGTGCATACAAACAAGTAGGAAGGCAGTTTTGATTTGATATGAAATGGACTATCTGAGTGAATTATATGTGAATCAACTTGACACTTGCTTGAACTCCCTATTTGCGGTAGTATCAATATTGATAGCAAGGCATGATATTCATCATCATCGTGATATTCACTCGAACGTAATGTGACCAAAGCGATCGTTGAATAAACGACAACAACTACTAACGTTACATTTCCTTGCAAATATTTCTTTTAGGTACTGTGATATTCATCCTATAATTGATATCAGAACTGCTAATTAAGTGGAGAAAGATAGAAATATGTAGTACTGTAGCACAAAACAGCTCAACTTGTAGAATACAGCACATCCAACCATCTGCATGTACCAAATTCCACTTCTCACCCATTCACCGCCCTTAGATAAATTGAAAACATTGCAGAAAACGATTTCATGTTTGGGGCCGCATTACGCTGACTACTCGGTGGTCCAAACACGCAATCTATACAGGCAGCTTTAAAGTTGATGAGTTTTCCTTCAGAAAACTTTCTTGGGGTCATTCTTTTGTAAGTTAGCCGTTGCTTATCGACAGTTTTGATAATATCTTAGTTTGTAACTTATAACTCATCCAAAGACTAGCTTGAACTATTTAGAAACACTAATTTGAGCACACAGATAACTGGATAACCATTTTCTCTTTTCATTATTTGACCTTCTTAATTCTCTGAGATGAAACAACAACATTAACGACCGTCTGCGGCAAAGGTTAAGGTAGTCCCATAGTCATTTTGAGGCCGAAGGGGCAGTGGGTTGTTATCCACTGTGTCTAGGGCACCGCCTTTTACCTCCCCAACAGAAGTTATGGATGTACCCATTTTTACACCTGATGAAGTGAGGAAAGTGAGGAAAGTGCCTTTCCAAGGGCCACAACATCGGTGGTATGTCAGGGAATTCGAACCCAGGAACTCCAGGATTCTGGGCTAAACACCCTGACCGTTACTCCAACATGACACAGGGTCCGCGGTACGAGTCGTTAAACTCGTGAGCGAACGCTTTGACGTCTTAAAAATGTAGGCCTGGTTTTTGTGGTAAACAATAGGCACTTAGGAACAGCCAGAGTTCGGACTGATACTGTACAGACACACTGTTGGGGCGCTGCCATCGAGAACAAATAATCCGCCAGCTTTGTAGCAGCGTACAACACGATGAACATGACGATTTATGGACGTGTTGGAACACTTTTTGCTGCTTTTAATCGAACGAAAACAAGTAATGTGACGTGGGTGTCTTTAGCTGGTTAGATTTCATCAACGCAGTTTCCAACAGAAAAGCGTTGCCAAGAATCTGAGTCTGTTGTGCGAACCAAAAGTCAATCCTTTACTGCGATGGGCGACAACAATTTCATACGTTGTGTTCCAAAGTGAAACGCGCAGTAGTAGACATTCATCAATCTCATGAGATGATGCTATCGCTCTGAAAATCGCGATGACATGGCAGTGGGCAAAATGCAAATTTGCAGAATCGTACTTTCAAATAACAAAAAAAATCAAATAGAAATTCAGTAATATATGCATCAAACTTTGTATGTGAATGGCAATTTCAAAATGGCAAGGCAACTTATGGCCGACATGACAGAAAGAATGACATCATGTTGACCTAACAGTTTGCCGATGGTACAGGTCCATCAGAACAGTCGTCACATTTTCCTTTCATGACGTCACGACCTTGACGTTCGGAAAGGGTGCGCCACAGTAACACACATGGACGCCGTTAGTGGCCGTCACGACTGTAGGAGGAAATTATGGCATCATGGCACGCTTATCGCCTAGTGATTAGACCACCTAGACATCAGGGAAGCTGTCAGCACGCCATTGGCGGGGGGATGCCGACATCTTCCCGCGGTGTGGTGGCTAGTGTCTGCCCGCTCTGACAGCTGCCAAGCGCGCGGCGAGGAAAAGGGGCGGAGAGATGTATTATCGTGTTCATTAGTGGACGTCTGACTGTATATGTGAGATGTCAACAACGTAAAAGTTACGTGTCTGTGTAGTTTATGCTGTGGAAATCTTGTAATATGAATGTTGGCGCCGTAAGTTGATACAAATGTCGATTCCAACTCCCGAACGTTCAAGGATAAAGGACTTCAAGTGCACGCTGCAAAACAAAGTTTTTTTCTTATTCATCGCTTCCGATTACTAATTGCAAGCTTATCTTGTAAAGAAGACAGTAGGCATCACAGACACCGTGTTACTCAGTATCAATATGCATATAATAATGATGCCATACTAGGAAAACTTCGGAAGGGAATTATTATTACCCTGTGTTAATTAGGGTGGTAGAAGACGAAACGTCAAGAATGAAAAGGGTGTTTCACAGTTGTACCATAATTTCTTAGCGCACTGTTCTGACGTTGCTTCTGCAACCAACACTGAACGGTACAAGAACAAGGAGGCTTCATTGGGCCCTACACTAACCAACTACTTGCCCAGAACCAGAGAAAGAGTACTATTGAATACTTGTCCAATTCTGCCATGTACAAACAATATGACGTATCATATATTATATGACATATTATATGGAGTGTGCTAAAATCTCATACAGTACGACATTAGGACGGTTCTAGGACGTAAGTTACTGATGAATGGTGATAGCTCCTGACCGGATGAAGTGACAACGCTCGGCCGGAAATTAGCAAAGCGAGACCTTCCTCGCCTTCTCCTCCTCATTTGTCAACATTCCTCCCGCTCGACAACCCCGCTAGCGTGCAGGCGTCCACTCCCGCCACCTCCGCAGAGACCGCTTGAATTTCCGTGCCGCTGGCAAAGTAATCCCCAGCCCCTTCCCCTGCAAGAGTCGAGTTTACGGTAGGAAGGACGCTTTTTCCTCTCGACACATATCCCCAAAATACCTCCCCGGTCTAGGAACACGGCCCTCCTTCGCGTTATCGCCCGCGGCGGCGAAAATTCCTCCGGAGTTTCCTGTAAATTATGAGCAACCCGAGACGCGGAAAGGAAGGCCTGCCTCAAGTCGGATGAAAGAACGTTCGCAACAGGTGTATCTTATTAAACGTTATCAGCGGATAAATCGAAGTGACAAGGCGATCCCGCTACATCTGACGGCCAATCAGGGAGGAGGACCTTGTCATCGGCTCGTTACGGACGGATATAACGAGATGTGCCGGGCTCGGGAGGATAGAAATCTCCCGGACTGTCTTAGCGTTCCCTAACACCGCAGACATGCTCGACAAGTTTGTTACAGGCCCCAAATCTGGCCAGGAAGATAAACAAAACACGGACATCCGAGTTGCTGAAACCCCTTCGTCCATGTCTACACTTGACTCAGGAAATGGGGCAGAGTACAACACGCCGTCAGTAGTATATCCATGTCAGTAAAGACCCTTGTTATGGGTGAAGGTTGGAGGGGGTCTGTCGGAGTGATATAAATTCTTCTGACACGACACTTCTTGAGTTGCAGCCTTTTCTGTGCAACCCGACATGTTCCCTGTCATTTATTCAATAAGACTTGAATCATTAGCACACAGCACTAAGGCACGGTTTCCACTAGACGTCGATCGCAGAGCGACCGTTCAAGATTGGATTTGTGTAACCATAGATTTCATATTTGGAATATGATACAAGATGTAATATGGGGTTCAGAGGACAAATAAACACACAAAACGTTAAGTCCTTATTTTTCTTTGAAATTTCGTTGAGCATTCTGTCACATTTCTGGTTACTCAGTGGTCGCAGCCTTTATTGGAAAATGGGTGTAAGATCTGTTATGTACAATCGACGTCGCTGCGCTCTAGAGCCAGGCCACTGCGGGCCACGGTTGTCCTACCTAGAACATTGTAAGATCTTGTAACGCTGCAGCAAGATCACGTCTTATACGACGAATGTTCATGTCGATGATTATGAGATATTCTCTGTGTTATCTCAAAACCTTTTTATAGTTTAACACCACCTCTTTATAATCTGTTAATCATATAATAGAACGTTTGCAAACGTTGAAGAACTCTTCCCTCTTGCCAAACATCACCTCGGTCAATTTGTAACCTTTTGTTCTTGGTAAGATAGCTGACTTGTTTAATTGGTCAAGTCGGAATTGGCTAATTAGGACTATTGCGGGCCATTTCTGCAGCTGGAATGTCACGGTCAATGGCGACCCGAACAGGTGGGCCCCATTAGGCGTGATCGGAACAGATAGGGAGAATTGTCGGGCTCGCTCCGCGCCCCGGGTTATCAAGTGTGCGGAGTTGTCGGTGGGCTGGAGCTCCGGAGGCGGTGGGGCACACACAGGATACCCGCGTGAATGGACTGAAGCCGAGCGTACAGGGCAGGAAGAATTACGGCAACAACAGATACTATTATGTTACATTGTGTGTGAGCTACTACCCCCCCCCCAGGTCATGGCAAATAATTTACAATAAAGTTTATTGCAAATACAAGCCACAGACACAAGTAGAAGAAACACATACAATAACATGACAACAATGACGATATTAGGGCCTACACCCAATGTTATATGTTCTACTACATTCTAGAATATACATGGTCCTACTTTTCTTGCGTTTGACTTCTTTTATTAAGGCAGTATTAGATGAATTTGCTTATTCTATAATACAGTATGTGAGTTCTTTAATTTCATTTGTAGAATAGTTTTCTCGTGGTCAGTAACTAAGTATGCATTTTGGACACGCTGATACATTTGGTTTCCTAATCTGAAGAACATCTTTGTAAGACTTCGCTCGAGATGTGCACGTTCACACATAGTAGATTTTACAGGGGGCGTTTGTAATTGAAATATTGACTTTTCTATGGTTACGCACTTTGCCGATTGCTACCGTTCCTTTTATGTCGGGAGAGCGGTAGATATTGAAAGATGGGAGAATGCAATAAGAAAATAGTACGTAATCACTGAAATATAAGCAACAATATTCAAAATGTCTTCTCTTGAGGCTAGTACGCATGTCACGATCTGGAAGCGCCAAAACAGCAACACGTATCCACTCTAGAAAAAAGGTCAAATATTTTTCTTTCTTTCGGAAGCATATCATAGGAGTACTATGCGCTTCAGACATGTGTCCCCTGCTTGTTTGCTGCAATTCAAGCCTGCATTACAAATCTGCCAGGTTCCAATGGATCAACACAACGCGTTGTGATTTCTCTGAAATAAATATACTCTGTACCCAACAATGATCAGCTGTTCAAACTGACGTACAAGAAGAAAGTTCTGTGCATTACCCTCCCAGGAACGTATGAACATGTCTACTGGTGACAGCCGACAAATATCATGTATAATGTAACGTAGAGGTCCCTTTTATCGTTCGGTAACGTTACATAACTTTCTCATTCCAGTATCGACGTTGATTTCATTTTATTTTTACGATATTCTAGTGGAGGATCTCTGATAGGAGTTCCAGTCAGCCGGAGTCTACTTGATCGTACTGGGCGGTCATTCGATGCTTTTCTGCGTCAATAACTTAGGAACGAAAACTGTCGCTCAGAATTTTCAAGCTAAATGTCACCAGATATCATAACGTTAACATGCACTACAATAACAATATGTACCAACAGGTCTACTGTTAAATGCATTTGGCTTCTCAAATAGGTCAAATGTGTGCTCGGTACAAGGTTTTTACGAACCAAAATTCAGTGCTTGGATGTATGCTGTAGACATAGATAAGTCATAGATAAGTTTAATACGTGTAATATATGCCACTATGCGGTACACAAATCGCATCACATTGAGCCCATCTACAGATAACATGGCTAACAATAACAAGCGGTGTGAAGAATAAACAAGGAACGAATTACACGCAAGTTTACACAACTGGGAACTTGGTGGATTCCTAATCCGAAAATTGAAGAGAGGAAAATGTGAGAGGAGATTGTCTTCCCGTGACGATAATTCAAGAGATGCTTTCTTAGATACAAGTATGGTAGTTTAAGACCAACCGGTGTCAAGTTATCTTTCGGAAAGAGTCGAAAACCTTGAACCAAGGCTGCTTTTCTCGTTTATTTTCAGACTGAAGCGTTGTGTCTGATAACTATCTATCCGATAGATGGACTCAGGGTTACAACATGCAAACGTCGTACAACTAGCACGTCATGTTGGAATCCGGACTCACCCAAACAATACTCTCCTCAAAAGTGTTCTATTCCTGTTTCTTCAAGGAATGGTTTGTTTTCAGAAATAACAAGGGATATGAAGAATAAACAAGTGTAAAGCGGCGCGCTGAGCGATCACATCGAGACAGCATTATCCCAGCGGCACCCCGGCCGCCCCTAGGCCGCCCCGACCTCGACTGTTTGTTCGGTCGCGTTGAAACGCCTGGCCGGTGCGAGATGCAATATATCTACTGACCTTTTCCTTCTGTTTATAGTATTTCCTTGGTGATATCTATGTTGCACTTGCACACAATCGGTTCTCTGTAAGACTTGCTGGTCTAGCATCTTTCTGATTTGTTTACGGCTACGATATCATAATGGCACAAGCTCAGATTCTTTTTATGATTTGGAATCAGTTCAATTCAGTTAAGCAGAAATTTGCATGTTTCGACGTAACCAATGTGTTGTATATATGCTGCACAAAATCAATTCTTTAAAAAGACTTGCTGGTATAGCGTCTCTCTAGTTTTAATTTAATGTATGAATTTGGGATCAGTTCAGTTGAACAGATATCAAGATGTTTTGAGTGTACCAAGGTCAAGGAGTGTACTGAGTAGTTTTTGGCTTGAGATATAAGACGAGGCGTTATCTGGGTGTTTCAGAAATTAGGGAGGATGTTCCCACTTCACGTGATATAATTTCACGGTCGTCAGACAAGCCGGAGATATAGGTATGAAACAATAACACGTATTGCCTTCTTCATTAAACGCGATGATCTGATCCAGGGCATGAAAAATGAGAACACACGGCCAAAACAACCTCAACTCATACACGAAGAAAGTACGTTATCATAAGAACACGTTACCTTTAGAATGCAAAATAATGTTTAGTTTCTAACAGAAGGCAGTAATGATTTGTGGGTTTCTGGATGTTCTTTTACCGTGATTGAATGAGATGCTATCGCGCGAGGGCCGCGCTCGGCTCACGGGTGGTTCACTATGGGGGAGGAGCACTTCAAATTGACCCCAAACTGCAAATGTGTTCCTGATTAACCCCTGCACGCTGCGAGGTGGACAAACATCGATTTAGTTCAGCCCCGGGACGGATACAAAACGGATACATGTGCATCTCTGGGGCACGGGAAAAGACCTGGTAAAAAGACCATGACTGTACTGAAACGCACCAGTTACAACGTGTTGAGGGAAAAGTTCATATAATGTGTATGGTCTGTTCAAATGGTGACTGGGTTTCTTGTGCCTCTGTTTTGTCATACTGAAGTCGTATGTTTCAACGTTTGGGAGACGAATGCTATAAGAACTGATGTATTAAATATCTAGAGGCTTATCACAGAGTTAGGCACCGATCGCGAATGATTGGATTGAGTCAAAATATGACCTGGGATAGACAGCCACCATGATACTGGCCAGTATATAATAATGAGTGTACCATGATATAGGTCTCTGAATTGTAATATAAAGAACATTCGGCTGTAGTTTGGTTCAAGAGCTATTCGTTATCATGGATATGCTTATAATGTTAGAAAAGTTCAACGCTAAAGAACTTTCATTGAGCCTCATCTAGAGCCTCACCCAAATCGGTTTGCTATGAACCTGCTTTGTCTGTATTTGTCTTATGGCAGACCGCTGAAACAAACCTTCGTATTGAGCGGCTAGATTACTGCGATACGATTCAATAATGGATCTATTAAATTGTATTAGTCAGATACTAAATGTAGAGGCGCCCATTCAACAACGTTACCAGGACAGATATGTCCTGTACTGTAAAATGTAGACAGTATCAATATCATACACCTTGGTGATCAGAATAGCATGTGCTTCTCCACATCAACCGTTTAAAACTACTTGCTTGCTATATGGAATTATCTCGATTCATTATTTCCGTGTATTCCCCCAAGAAAAGCCATCGAAATTCATGAAAAAAGAATGGGTTTAATTGAATATTCTGTACATACAAAAACTTATCCTGACAATCTGACAGCATATTTCCATTTTTCATTAATATCTCACTTGTTGTTGTTTCTGACAGCACGATTTTTTATTCAGCAATGCGATACCCTGTAGATTACCAAACCTTACAGAGTGCAGAGCCAACAAAAACAAACACGGTTTTTTCTTAACATCCGAGAAAGTGCAGAGACTACTATAGTATAGCACTTGGGAACAAGACTGACATTGTTCTGAAATATTGTTTGTACGTACATGTAGATAAGATATAGGCCTGGAAAGATAGCTAGACACTAAAACAATGGTGCGAACGTTCACTATACAACTATAGATGCTTACCGCACTGTTACTGATAGCTTCGTCTTTTCGTCGTGTTCCGTACAACAGTATATTTATAGTGTTTCATAGCAAAAACTCACAATTTCCTCGTTCCTGGACGGAATACGTTGAAGTAAGGACAGGAATAATTCTTCAAACATCAAAATGTCAGAGGAGAGCCAGTCTGAATCTGTTCTGTCCTGTGCAAGATACAAGAATCTTTTCCCTCATCGGCCCTTGCTTCTTGATAACAACAGGCATATCATTCTTGCTCGGCGGGTTGTCTCCCAAAAGATCTCTATTTCTACTAGAGTTTTCTTTATCACATAAGTTTCACTTCAGGACGAGCAAGAAGCGACCTCAGTTCTTGAGTCCGTTTGAGGCGGCCCGAGCGCTCCCATCTCCGGGTCCGGTGAACTTGGATCCTGCAGTTTGGCGTTGATCGCAAAAGGCCATGTCTGTCCGACAGAAAAGAATAAGAAACGTCAAACAAAATAAGTCGTCTTAAAATGAATACACATTCTCAAGAATCATGATGAATCAATAGATACGTACGGAGTTGTTTTGACTAGAAAGACAAAGCTTTCCGTAGTTTCTAAACAAAATATAATGGATAGATAAGAGCTTCACTGTAGATATGTCCGCAAGTAAGACAGAGTATCTAACACAACGACAGAAGAAAACAAGACAGGTTGAGTATATAAGTTTCGTCAAATGAAATACCATCTGCGATATTTGGTAAAATGAACGGAGTATGTGATTATTTCAGGCTTAATTTCTACAAGTTGATGCCGTGATTGGACACGACAGTGAGTAACCACAAAACGGACAAACACGTCCAGAAACACTTTCAAGATGACTCAGATTCTAATCTGTGTCAGGAAATTATTTCCCACTTCGCGTCTGACTCATAACTATGTTTGACACAGAGGTGTTTTTTTTCTTTCAGAAATTCTTTCCATGATTTTTCTAATCCCGTGTCGTCTGTGTTGAATTGATTGATATGGTAAAGATGGCCGGACTGATTGTAGTGTATTAGTAATTTAGCATCTAGAGCCGAACTGGGCCGATTTCCTTTAGACTTAGATATATCTGTTCGTTTGATTCATTATTGGCTTCGCTTTTAATATTACAGTTAGACTCCGATAGACACCCATTACAAGTTCATGCCCTTCTGTTTCAGTATAGCTCTATTACAAATAGCCGTAGAAGAACCCTCTTACAACGTGTGAAAGATATACTAGATTGTAGTGGAAATTCCTATCTGTTCTATTCTTGTAATTCATCCAGTGACATCAAGTCAGTTTGTACTACGATAAGTCACATGCTATATTGTTATCAATTGTCTGTCCGTCCTTTCATGTTACATGTACTTGCAATTAGCCTACGGGCAAGAACTTGCAATAAACTTATTATTATTAACGGTATGTATGTTTTCATAACGGTCCTTGCCGTATCAGAGTTTGTGATCGTACTATAGTGGCGTCGCTCCCAAACATTGTTAGATTTAGACGACATTGTCAGAGCAAATTTGGCACTGTGCTTCAATATGCTAATATTGGAAGTGGAAACCTAAGGATTCTTCAGTCCATACCATTATGAAAAGGAGATGTTGAGATTATTTAAGACAAAGTAATTGGTTGCAATTGGTTTTGAACTTCATGTTCAATAGCAAAATTGTCCAAGTATACACGTCCTACAGATCTAACACTATGACTGATACAGACGACAATTTGTCCTATCTTTTCTATATCAACGTGATGTGGTACCAGTAGTAATAGTAATCTGACTTGCACTAAGTTTTAACTTGTATGATGATACGGAGGTTCTACCATGTGAGCAATCTAGGACGGATTCTTATACATCCGTTCCTGGAGCCTCAAAAATTGACAAGAGAAACTACAGAATTTGAAATTTGAGATCTCCTTACCAAACTGACAGGATGGAAAGCCGTGTCTTCCACTTTATCGTCCTGTAAGACTTTGCTGAGATGCCCTATGTAGGAGGAGGCGAGACGAAGTGTATCCAGCTTGGACAGCTTGGTGTCGGCTGGAACCCACGGTAACGTGGTTTTTAGGCGGACGAACGCCTTACTCAACACACGCATCCGCGTCCGTTCCCGTAGGTTCGCCGCTGTCCGCACCTTCGGTGGCTGTTCCTCCTTCCCCCGCTTGCCTCGCTTCCGCCGCCGGCCTTTCTTCGTGGGACTGGCTCCGTCTGCGGGTTCCTGAGAATCGTGGGAACCTTCCTGGGTCGAGCTTTCGGTTTCAACGCTCTCGTTTCCAGAGTCCACGTCGACCGTCTCTACATCCATACACTCCTCCGGGTCGACGTCGCTTGCCGTTCCCGTCGACATGACTCGCCCGGTCCGTCGCTTCGTTCCCGTAAGAGTGGAGTTTCTCACCACTTGTAGAATGTCTTCATATGATTCGGAAAGGGTGACGGATGTCCAGAAACAGGCTGCTCTCTGTGTGAGCTGCGATTGTTGGTGAGTGCCTCTTCAGTTCCTGTGGAGATGAAACCGTAGCGTTGTTTTTGGAGAGAGCTAATGATCTCGCTTTCTCGATTGTCACGGTGATACTGTACCCTACACAGCCGCTCGCGAGGTATGAATCCTTCCTTCCGTCCCAGAATATGATCCGTACTTTGGGCGGGACGTATCTTCAAAACTGGCACAAAATATCAACTTTTACACGCTGGATGTCCCATATAGATCTGCTAAGCCGCCTCACACGACTGTCGAACTGGAGTACGGAAGGACATGTGTGGTCTGGCACACAGAGAGTTGTACTAAACTTCAACACATCTCCCTCCTTCTCTCCTTATGCAAATATCGGTCAGGAATCTACCTCCTAATTGGTTAAAGATTCGTCAGTCCCTATCTGCCAATAGAAACCCGTGACAGTGGTAACTCGATGCGGGATGAAAATAATGTCCAATTTGTCAAAACAGCCGAGACTAGACCTCGGGCTAATTCGAGGCAGGCCAGGAAAAAAAGGGAGCCCTAGTGTCAGGAGAAGGTGACAAGGCGGATTATCGGCAATTTCCTCCCCGTGTGGTAAACTGTGTGGTGGCTAAGTCCAGAACTATCCAACTAGTCCTGTGCAGTCTGCTATCTCCGGCTCTAACAAAGCCCGCAGATGCTGGGGTCGAAAGGGCGTTGCTTCTTTGACATTTTGAAGTAAAACTAGACACATAACGATCTACATCATGATCTGATCGCCTCATTTCCATACAAGTCACAGGGTAAGTCCAATTTCAGCATCGGATCTATAGTTCACGGTCATACGCTTCACGTCAACTCATCAAAAAAGTTTTTGCATACCTGATGAAATGTTCAACTGTCGTGATAACAGAAGCCCCAAAATATCAAACAACCCCGTAATTTGAACATTGTTATGTTGCGCATAGAATTTAGACTTAGAACTATGAAAAAACAATACATCGATGGTCTATCACTGTTTCCTCGAGTGTTATTGCTGAACACTATAAGTTTCTTCTTGTGATAGAAGTAAATGTACTATCGGCCCATTAATGTCTTTCTAACATCGGCTCACGTGTAGGGAGAAAGACCCAAGTTATCCGTAACAAGCTGAGAAACGCGCGTGTCAGCCCCCTAAAAGGGCGTGAAAATGGGTAGGGAGGTACTTAATTAAAGACAACAGGGTGGGGAGGGGGGCCGCCCACACACAGCATTTTTGCTCGTGTTGTTAGTCAAAACAAACCGGTCTATGAAATTGTTGGCGATATCAAAGACCTACGATGCTGACTAAACCATATAGTCTACCAAATAATTCTGAAACATACAGCTTTCAGCTAGCCAACACAGATTGCTGTATCTCTTTCTCATCGACTAAGTTGATAGGACCGCCAAGAAATCATCCGATGCAAAAGAAAGATAAGGACAAGTCTCCAGTTAATTGATGAATTCGCGGGATGTTTATTTGTGAATCCGTACGACAGAAACAGGCACCGTGAGAGAGATGTGTCCCCCCGGGACATGTGCGTATCAGGCCCGACCATCTACCCGCACCAGCGCGCTGTGACCCCGGAGAAGGGGGGACCGGCTCATGTAACCGTGGTGATAACCCCCTTATCAATATTACTGGCCTGCTCAAGGCAACGTTCAAGTTCAAACCTGACATTGAGCCTAATCTACCCTCAACAGACGATGAATGGTGTACTTGTGCGTTCCTACAGCTCGGAACGAAAATAGGAGCTAAAGTCATCCGAGTTGGTAGGTGGATGGTAGTGGGGGCGATAGGGTGTCCGCATTCTTACATAACTACACCAGGTATTTGCATATCTTGGAAAAAAGATGGCGGATGGTATCAGACATATCTGAGTAAGTCCTAACCTTTATCCAATTTAAGTATATCATGAATCTAACAACTTACTGAACACATCGATGTTTAACCTTCATTACCAAGCTGACGATTGTCATGATGAAAAACAATCCAAACGTTTTATAATGATTGTATTAGTTATTGCAAAAGGCATGATTTATCAAATTCTCATGGATACGTTTACGAAAATCGGCTTCATTCCATTGGTTGGTTAGCTGCTGGTTGGCGATGGCCTCCTTATAAATTACATGTCTATTACAAACACGTAAATCCTTGTGAGGAGACTCTAAGCTACTTTAGCGGAAGTCTGGGATTTATTTTTTCCTTGCAGTCTCAGAAACTATACCTAACAATGTAATAAAGGTTATCACTAAGTGTTTCTCAGGAAATGAATTATGAAACTTTAGAACGTGCTTGTGATGTACAGACAGAAATTCGAGGTTACGCCCGGTGACCGCATACGTCAGGGTCACGTGACCACGGCTTTCGTCTCACGAGATTTTGTACGGAAACGACTGTTCGAATATCAATGTTCGCGTATTATGTCTTATCAATATTTCCGAGTCTCTCTCTCTATATGAATAATACTAGGGTGCTCTTTGATAAATGACAACGTGCTCCTCAACGATGAAGATTAGAATTTCAACGGTGGACAAAAGTAATAAACACAACACTTTCATAAAATATGTTTAAGTGTGTTATTGTGTGTGTGTTTTTTTGTGTCTGTATGTGTCTGTCTGTCGGTGTGTGTACGTAGGGTAGACTGCATTTCATCATAGCCTTTGCAAGGTCTCTCTAGGGATGTCTCTGTGGAAGTGATTCGTACAAGTCCTATTCCCATGTCTATACAATCTTTAGTACTAGTAAATATCAATCGACGCATCCCTTCATGTTGTTGTAGCTCATTCAGCTTTCACATTTCTTTATAAACAATACAGTCTCGAACCTGGTCACCAGTCTCTCCCATGCATAGTGCTGAAGAGACGACCATCGCAGGCCATGGCAACAGTCTGGATTCTTGGCTACGCATCCCTTTGTCTGTATACATTATTTTCTGACCCTACCACGAGCTCTCTGTGACGTTGATTTACAATACCGTGACAAAGTCCTGTCAACTTGTATCACCAGAAATCATTAGCGATGATACAGATCACTCCCAGCTAATGGTTCCGATAAGTTAAGACAAATTGGTAAGATAAGCATTGGGTCATCTGTTATAAACAACGATCATGCAACACACAAGCAGATGGTGGTAAAATCAACAAAGTTGATACTGTCTTCTTTGGGTTTGGAAGATGGCTACAATCACAACAAGTTCTTGTTTAAACGTGAAGTTAGGGTCCGACGTTCACGATCCAGAGTTCTTATGCCAAGTAGCCAACGGCATTGCATAATATTATCGGAGCAAATGAAACAAGACCACAGCATGTGCAGAACAAAAGATACGAAAAGCGAACGTCCTGCTGCAGTACCAATGTTAACCACCAGTCGGCCTAAATCGACCTTGATCTTTGCGTTCACAACACCTACCCACACACCAAGGAGGTTTTATATAGAAGGAGAGCGGACGAGCTAGCGCCCCGCTGGGTCCTTTTGTTTCGCCCCGCTGCGACCCATTGTGTATAGCTGGCGCGGCGCCGTCTTTGAACCGATGCGTGAATCGCGGTTTTCTATGCAAAGGAGCTTCGGCATGACGTCACACGTGCCGAGCTTGAGCCGACCGGCAGCCGAGATGCCTCGGGTTTCCGACGATTTCCTTATTTGGAACACCCGGTAGGGTTCGGCTGACGTCATCATTCGATCGAGGACAAAATGGCGGTCATCTGGATTTTTACCGTGCGACGAACTAGGGCGAGTTTTTGGTCATTTTTGTTGACAAGTCTCTGTTTTTTAGCGTCAAAAATATAGATTCATACCTATATTTCATGTTGCCACAAAAAATTTGTATCGTTTTTCTTTGGTAAGTTTTCGTTTTTTCTGAGTAGCTGAAGGGGTCCTCGTTCCAAATTTGTTGTTTTGGTCAACGGAACCTGGGTAGATTTTCCGGCACCTGGGAGTGACTTTTTGTATGATTTTCGTGCATGGAGGTCCTTGGTTCGTATCCATGGATTCTTCGGTCATGTTTTGGATAGCTATGTGTTTCCTTAGGAGACTTTTAGGCCGATTTATTTCGGCTCCCGATTGGCATGTTTACAGAAGAACTTCAAGAAGGTGTATGCGAGCCTACCCTGGGATGCAGACTGTATATCGGGCCTTTTAGCTGGTTTCTTTAGCCGGTTCCTTCCCCCCAATCCCTTCGGCGACCGAAAGCTCCAAGCCCGCCGATGCCGTAATTAGCGCATCGGGGGAGTCTAGTCCGGTCGGGCTGAGTTCTTGGACCGCCGCGGAAGGAAATCGCTAGCGACCCGGTACTAGTCTGGGCTCCAGGGTAATGCGAGCCAAGTCAAGCTAAGTTTGTAATTTCTCCTCAGTCGGCATATATGCACATTAAAAGATACTGTTCTCTAAGACTTGTGTTTTTCAAGCCATCCGGCGGTTTTGTATACATTCTCACAGACTTCGCAATCAAATGTACCGCGGCTGCCGGCGGCAGCGTTGATTGCCACATAGTGCTTTGATTCTCGCCGTTAGAGAGATCATCTTCCACGTTGCATTCTTGTAACTCAAATGTTTCAAAGTCCTCCTCAAAAGTAACTGCTGAAAAAAAGATCGAAGTTGCTCTACAGAGTCATTTTGCCTCCTTGGTCGCACCCGTGAAAACAAAGCAAAGTCGCCAAGCTGGGCGTGGGGTGTATGCATATCGGGGTAATTCGCACCTTGACGCCACATTGACTTTTCACACCCGTTACACGCATAGTACAATAGAGACTTAGCTCGTCCGCTCTCCTTCTATATAAAACCTTGCACACACCAAATATAATCTCAATCTATGCAGAGGTTCTTAAGATATTGCGCCGGATACGGGCGCACACGCACGCGCACACACACACACACACACTCACACACACACACACACACACACGCGCGCGCGCGCGCACACACACTAAAACACACGCACGCACACACACTAAAACACACACACTGACACACCCAACCACCCAACACACTAATTAGGCAATTAGATTCTAACAGATCGGGTATAGATTCACTATGCTGTGTTTCGTGGAGCTTGAGGCCTAGGAAAGCTCACTACCTTCAAATGTGCATGGAGATCACAGCTACAGCGTTGAGATATAAATCTTCAAGCAGATCAAGGTCAAGGCAGACCGCTTTGACAATAAGTTAATGGTGATAGATTACGTCAATTAATCTGGGCGCTTTTGCATGAGTAATGCATGCATGGCCTTGTATTAGTTATTGTGTTAAGCCTAGGTTACACATAGCCGAACATGGCTCCCGAACGCTAGCCGACTCAGGTCGGCGGTAGTTCGGGAGCATTCTGACCAGTTTTTGGGCCACGCCTATCTTTGGCGCCGAACATGCGCCGAAGATGCGCCGATCATCTCCTAACCAGTACACGAATTACTCCCGAATGGGCCCCGAATGCTTTCTAGCTTACTCCCAACCATCCCGACCTCTAGCCGCAGACTGCCGAATCTCTCCTGACTAAACCCCGACCGATTGCAGACCCTCTCACGAATGTAAATGGACATATTCAGCGACTTTCAAAAGAGGGGTCATTTTCGGTTTTAATCAAAATAATCCATTCTATTATGTTGTTAACATCACCGAGAGATCGAATTCGGATCATGGCTAGCTTTAATACTGCTTTTAGTGTTCTTCTTTGTTTTTGGTCGTGTGAAGGTCGGGGGTGATTCGCCCACGTTCCGATAGTAGTCACTTGGTTGAGAATTAGTTAGCAGAGTTTGTCTACGGCCTTGGGGTGAGTTATGGGTAGGTTGGAAACTAGTTGGGAGTAAGTCAGTAGTGTTTCTGGCGTGGTTAAGGTTCTAATTTTACTACTTACTCAATCCCGAATACCAGCCGAGCACTAGCCGACCGCGCCGAACACCAGCCGAACACCAGCCGACCCATTTCAGACCCTCCGTCCAGAGCCGAATGTTTTGAAATTTTCAAAACATTCGGCTGGCGCAGCCGAACACCAGCCGACTCAGCAGAACGCCAGCCGACTCGGCCGAACGCCAACCGAGCTAGCTCCCGAATCACTCCCGAATCACTCCAACCATGGTCGGGGGACAGTCGGGAGGCCATGTTCGGCTATGTGTAACCTAGGCTTTAAGCCTAGGTTACACATAGCCGAACATGGCTCCCGAACGCTAGCCGACTCGGGTCGGCGGTAGTTCGGGAGCAGTCTGACCAGTTTTTGGGCCACGCCTATCTTTGGCGACGAACATGCGCCGAAGATGCGCCGATCATCTCCTAACCAGTACACGAATTACTCCCGAATGGGCCCCGAATGCTTTCTAGCTTACTTCCAACCATCCCGACCTCTAGCCGCAGACTGCCGAATCTCTGCTGACTAAACCCCGACCGATTGCAGACCCTCTCACGAATTTAAATGGACATATTCAGCGACTTTCAAAAGATGGGTCATTTGCGGTTTTAATTAAAATATTCCATTCTATTATGTTGTTAACATCACCGAGAGATCGAATTCGGATCATGGCTAGCTTTAATACTGCTTTTAGTGTTCTTCTTTGTTTTTGGTCGTGTGAAGGTCGGGGGTGATTCGCCCACGTTCCGATAGTAGTCACTTGGTTGAGAATTAGTTAGCAGAGATTTGTCTACGGCCTTGGGGTGAGTTATGGGTAGGTTGGAAACTAGTTGGGAGTAAGTCAGTAGTGTTTCTGGCGTGGTTAAGGTTCTAATTTTACTACTGACTCAATCCCGAATACCAGCCGAGCACTAGCCGACCGCGCCGAACACCAGCCGAACACCAGCCGACCCATTTCAGACCCTACGTCCAGAGCCGAATGTTTTGAAATTTTCAAAACATTCGGCTGGCGCAGCCGAACACCAGCCGACTCAGCCGAACGCCAGCCGACTCGGCCGAACGCCAACCGAGCTAGCTCCCGAATCACTCCCGAATCACTCCAACCATGGTCGGGGGAGAGTCGGGAGGCCATGTTCGGCTATGTGTAACCTAGGCTTAAGGTAACGTCATATGTGTATTGATATCGTCTATATTCTTTATGTAATTATTCTGTAATTATATACTGGTATGTCATGCCTCGGTGACTCAGTTACAATGCATGTTGTACTTCATGTGTATGTTCATGACCATTTGCCTGAGGAAATCCATAGTGACGTTACACCTATCAGTTGTTTTCCAATGCTTTTTTGTCACCGATTGATCTACAATTTCATGATCATTTGTACGTGTTTATCCGAGAGGGATAAGCTTTCTATAATCCTTAGTGATATCGGTGACTGTCAGCATTGTTTGATTCATAAGCGATCCTTGGACCCCGTCTTGAAACCTTACGCCGAGGTCGGGCGGTGGATGGTGTTGCTCGCCACAACACGCGCGCATCCCGCCGCGCAGCTATGTAAACACGGCCGGGCGGAGAGCGATCAAAACACGCGCTATTGTTACTCTCAAGTGGTCGGTATCGTCAGGTGGGTGAATGTGGGGTTAGGTTCCATGTCTCCACTTGGGAACATTGTGCGATACTTTTCAAAGTGTACCCGTGCCCTTGCTATGTGGATTGTATAATACCAACGTTAAACATCACAATGCAGATATTTTCATGTGTTCTGTTTTCTGTACACCATGATAGTGCAATTCTAGTGACTTTAAAGTAAAATAAAGGTGAAACAACAAACATTAGCACATTGATATACAGACAAGGGTTGAAAATTTTGTCCAAACACAAGTTTATAACGCTTAAACGAATACGATACAAATAAGTTATATTTAGTTAACTCCAACAAAGATAAAGGATACGAAATCGTATTATCAATCTCTTTTTCGAGAATGCTATTATGATAAATATTGTACAAGCTATAGATTTCACCAAACATACTTCGTACTTGATTTTATACTATTACTGTACATGAGCGTTTATTATGTCAAAAGTAACTCGATTTTATTTGTTGAGAAAAACGGAGTCCATCCCGACCCTAGTGTCTGGTCCGTAGCGGCACGAGGCGGACAGCTGGGCGGAGAGAGGCGGCTCGTGCAGGCACAGCTCCGGCTCGGGGAGGAGGTTCTCCTGCACCTTGGTGCTGAACGTGTACGGCCAGGTCTGAAACAGGTCATCAGAACATCTATGGAAGTCGTCGATGAAGGTTAGACATCCAGCAATACGATACGCCAAATAACAGTTACTCAACAAGCAACTGGATATGATTTTGGCAACGGTCAGACGTTTCAAGTAGCATCCACTACTTTTGTCAGTGACTCTGAGCAAGATTTGTCGAACAGCAGGTTTTAACCACGAACTATGAATTGATATGCAAATAAAGAGAATACAATTTTAGATAGTCCAATAAGGAAACAAATTCGACAAAGTCAAGAATTTATTTATGTCACAGATTCACACCTTTTCGCTGCATGCTGTCACACAGGATTGCGTAGAGCTGTAAATTTAGTTTATTGTAATTGGTGCAATTTGTTCATGCGACCAACGGGTTTGTATCTAGGTAACATTTGTAAGTCGTGTGATGTCTAGTTGAAGTTTAACAACTGAAGGTAATACTAGTACTATGCGCACTTTTTACTAAAGTCAAGCTACTGTAATTATATGATGCATTACATTTTAACTAGTCATAGAAATATCGTCTGTGGCTATGTTTTAGAAGAGGATTCCAGGTAGGTTACAAGTTTGGATTTCACTTAAGCAGATTTTTATCTCAAGAAACGATTAATATTTGAAAAATAAATCAAGGAATTTCATGGGTAGAGAACGAATATTTTCACGTTTTGTGTGTTTTGCTGTCTTTTAAACCATACATGTATGTCTTGCGTCATATTCCAATAATGAAATAAATATTGGTCGCTGTATGGTCGCTCCGCCGTCAGGTGGAAAGGGGCAAACCAGCGGCTACGTGTGCAAAGTTTCTTTTCTTTAAATTTGTTTGGTCCTTTCTAGTTTCATTCTTTCAGATATGGAATATTCCTGTCTCTTCTTCGGAAACTGCAAAGAAACTCAGAGAGCTACGGCGGCTTGCAGGAAAAAAGACACAGTGGAAAGAAATGAAGAAAGACTGAATGCAGCCAGAGGTTGTTTCCACAACTACCTGCGCTGCAGAACACAGTGGATCATCATCTTCGGAAATCATACCCACGATGTTTCCTGCCTATTTTCATGGTGGTATTACCGTTTTCTCTTCTACTATAGCTCTTTCTGTAAAAAGTGTTTATGGAGAAACTACAGGAAAGCCACTAGAAAATCCCTTAAAGTCTGCAAAGTCGGGCTCATATCCAACCGTCTAAACTGATCACAAAAATAGTTCTTGTCACAAGGGTACCTCTGTAATACATGCCAAACTCTGTATAATGAGGTGCCAAGTCCGTATGAAAGGTTTGTCAATCACATAAGCTTCTCGTGACCGGGTTAACAACACAGACCTTCTAACGTCATGGTGTCTCATCTTAGATATTAAGGCCCCATTTCCACTAGACGGTGACCGCGCTGCGATCTCGCTGCGACCTTAATCGAGTTGGTCTAACCGTTGATTTCATATTTGGAATATCATGCAAAATGTTTAAGTGGGGCTAACAATATAGTCCATGGTCCAAAAAGAAAAAAGGCAAAAGCGAACAAAGATTCGTTTTCTTATCTATGAAATTCGTTGAGCGCTCCGTGAAAAAAATCGTCCTTTGTCTACGAAACTCGTTAAGCGTTCTGTCAAAAATTTGGTCGTTCACAAGGCTGTCGCTATTGAAAAGGGGGTGTTAAACTCAACTTTGGAATTGCTTATTACTTACTGCTTATTGATGATAATAGAACTAGGTTGACCTTCTGTTATGAAATCAGATATTTTTACGACCTTTATAATGATGGAAGATATTTTGTCACGTCAGGGTAGGTCTTGGCATGGGGGAGGGGGGTCATTCAACAAACATTTTAACGGCGCGCTTGTACGTTGATACTATCGCTATCATTATTATGGTTTTATAAAAATGTTCATTGTACTTATTAAACAATATTTTCCAATACTGTCATCGGTCATTGCTATTATCGATAATGATTGAATATTTCGTCAAAAGTTATTATTGTTATTGACAGGTTTCAGACGGAAATGTTTATTTTGATACCTATACACATTTACTCTTCCACATATAGGTTTTATACTACTTTGCTTCGACGAATGTTGAAGAAGGGGAACACAAAAGTAAAAGGCCAGTATGTATTATAATGAAAGTTCATCTGTGTTGGTAGTAATCATAATACAGTGATAAACTTTCTTCCAACATCAAGGTATTCACGGATCAAATTTTCAACGACCACAGTCGCCTTCTTAAGGATCAATAATGACCAATCACTGCCGAAAGTGTCTGTTACCCTCGCGAGATTACATTCGGAAGTGATTGGTCATTATTGATCCTGAAGAAGGCGACAGTGGTCGTTGAAAATTTAATCCGTGAATACCTTGATGTTGGAAGAAAGTTTAGCACTGTATTATGCTGGTATGTATTGTATGGTATAGTTACATTCAGTTACTTACCAGCATCAAAGGATGTAGCGACTGTTCCACCATCTTGTCCCCCACCAGGGCCTGACGCATGTGGGATATGTAAGACGTCGCTAGGCGCAGTGTGTCTAGTTTGGACAGTTTAGTATCCGGCGGGACCCACGGTAGCGTCGTCTTCAACTTGGAGAACGCCTTACTCAACACTCTCATCCGGGATCTTTCCCGTGCGTTGGCGGCGTTTCTCTGTTCGGGCTTCTGCTTGTTGAAGTACTTCTTGGCTTCCGCGTGCCTCCTTCTCCGTACCCGACGCCGCAACGGCCTCGCTAGGTTTGCCAGCGGGTCGTGGGGAAGATCTGGTCGGTGGGGGTCGACTTCGGAGAGGGAAGCTTCCTCCTCTGTGTCTGTGTCGATGAAGTCGAGTTCGCTGACGGTGTCTGTGCTTACTGTCCCCGTCGACATGTCGGTGCTCTTACCTCTAGTAAACCATGTTTTCACGAGATAATATAAGTCCTGTAACAGAAATTAGAATTGTTTGTTGTTTCCATGTTAAGTTAGAAAGTGTTCTGGATTAAGTTGTAAAAAGTTTGTAGAATAGTGTTACATGTATTTTGCTAAAAAACGTCTAGTTGAAAGTCAGTACGTACAGAGCAGACCTCATTGAACTCTAGCTCGGATTATCAGCTCAGACATTGAATAAGACTAAAAGAGAAAAAGGAAACGCTCTATCAAACAACGGGGAGCAATGTGGGATGACCTTTCTACACTAATTACCGTTAATTGTTAAGTCTTAGATCCTCAGAACATCAAATGTACATTCAACCACAGAGGATAACGTTGATTCCTTCGGTCCCCTAGGATTTCATGTTTGCAAAACTCTTTATCTATTTCAGGCTTTATATTGCTGACAAAGGTTAGAAGCTGTGAGTACGACTGAAAGTCAAGCTGAGACGGAGCTGATCCTTGTGGGTTTTGAATGTCTAGTTTACCTGATGACATCTGTACTTCAACGTTTCAAAAGCTCAAGAACAGAGTAAGGCAAAGACCTGTTGTCCTTTCTGTCTCTTGGTGTATATAAAATGATCAGTCGCTATAATGAGCTGTTGCACTATAGCATAATACCCGTTGTCAAATGTGGTTTGCGGTTTGGCATATATAGCCTTTCTTATTTCAGGATAGGAATTAACGAGATGCTGATGGCATGCGTCTGTACCTGCATGAAAATTTGATTCCAACGATTTAATATGCGGTCTGTTAGCGAGCTTTCAAGTTGTATTGTTATTTTTCATATCTAAACGTCGCCAAATGTTGAGTGGGTTCCCAGAAAGTCTACCCAGACTTAGAAATCACGAGATACATAAAAGATGAAATAATTTTAAAAAAAATTCATATTGTGAATATGACCTATGAAGTTTTCAAAATGTCATTGTGGAACGTTTATTGCACAATAACTAGAACCAAAGGCAAAAAATCAAGCGAAGTTAAGCACTCACACAGTAAGAAAATACTTACTAGGTTAAGTTCCAAACAGCAACAAATTCAATTATCATAGAAATAATATTTGCAATATCTATACGTAGGAAAAAGTTGTAAAACCACCGACAAAAATTTCTTAATATTACTAAAAAATGACAGAAAACCCACTTATACTCCATACCTACAGGAGAGGTCGTCTGCCCTGCGCACCTTGCCCAGTCCTCTGACGGAGTGTTGTTACATGTGTATGTACCTCCGCCAACCTTACGTCATTCCAATGGAACGGCCTGGAAGAATATAAGCAACCTGAACCCAGTTTATTCTCCTCAAGTACAATTACAGGAGAGCAAAAGCCACAAGCCCCCGAACGATTCGACAATATTGGAAAGAAGGGCAGACCATTCAGACTACTGTAACTAAATCTTCAAAACCTCATAACGGCTCGAATTCTTTTCCCGACACTTGTATCCATTGTCCAGCTACACGAGTGCTTGTCATCAATACAACTAGGTAGGAAGTATAAATAGCACGAGAATGTTAACTTACCATTCAGACTCTTGTGCGAGCGGCGACCCCGTCGTTTCCGGAGGAGGCACGTGTCGCGGCCTGCTCATTTAATCGTTTGAAAGTGGCTCGGTACTCCAAACATTCCCGCGCAGATGATGGAGGAACCGCGGCGTGTGGTACGGGCGCAGGTGTGTATATCCCCGCGAGGTAACCAGACCCGGCCTGTACCCGTGGTGTTTACCCAAGGTTTCCTTCTCGAGTACACGAAGCCCCAGATCCGACAAGGAGAGTTGGCGAGGGTCGAGGCAATGTTTACACTCCGGTAGAATCCTTGGGAACTCCTGACGGCCCGCTGACAGAGCAGGGCGGGACAACTGACCGCATAACCCGATTGGGCACGGCGTGACCTTCGCTATTAATTCACTCAGACATTTTCAAGTCGTTTCCATATAATACGTAACCTTTAGATCGAAATCGTTCATAGATCCTAAAATTTTGAATATCTAAACGTGAGTTCTTAGATGTTATGGCGAGGTTTCTTTGGGGGGGGGGGGGGGGGGGGGTTGTCGTTTCGTCATTGGTTCGCCTTCGATATTCTAGTCTCCCTCTTTTTTCTTTTTCTTTCTCTCTCTCTCTCTCTCTCTCTCTCTCTCTGTGTGTGTATGCGCGCGTGTGTGTGTATGTGTGCGTATGTATGCATCTCTCTCACTATACTACCTATCCCTGTATCTCTGTGTGCATATGTAGTGTGTATCTTTGTGAGTGATGTAGAAAAGAACATCAATTCGATGTATCACAACAGCCGCACTGAGACCACACTCAGCGGCACTTCAGCGGAAAAATGATAGTAATCCTCTTGCAATTGTAAAACGAACCTCTTGCAACAGACGTCTAAAGTCTACTCTTACACGTTGGATGTATCCATTGGCAGGTGCACAAAAACCCCTGGTAAGTCCCCCTGCTTTAAAAACTAACAAACATCCGCATCAACTTCGCACCTCCCTAATCTTGTTGTCGGGGGGAGTCAAGTTCTTCCCCTTGACTCCAGTGCCGTGGAGATGTCGTTAGGGAATGTTGCCCCACTTCTGCAGCCGGTCAGAAAGGAGAGCTGCTGACAGATGACCGGGGGGAGATGTATAAACACACACCGGCACCGCGGCCGGGACGGGGGGAGATCACGACTTGGACCATTCCTACAAGCGCGAGTCATGGCTAGCCTCCACAAGGCCTTTTCCTACGGAGGTACGGATCGTAGAATTCAGTAAAAAAAAGGGGGGGGGGGAATAATTGGCCAGGAGAATCAGCCCACGGAAAGGTTAACATTTTCCTCTCCAAAAATGAAACCCAAAGTCCCCTGGCAAAATTATTCTCCCTACAGCCAGCGTGGTTAGTCTAGTAGAGACTACGTCATGGCGGAGGAGAGACGGTTTTCTGAAACAGGACAACATACGGTGGCTTTTTTTTCAAAACATCCTCCGAAATGGATCCTATCTTGTTGTAGAGGGATAAAAAGGAAAATTGACATTTTTAAGAAAAAAAAGGTCAAAGGTCAAATAATAAAGAGGAAGAGATGGGACAAGGAACAAGAATGGAACTTGAAAGTACACTCTACTGACATTGTGAAATGGTACGTTGTATTTCCAGTTTTTCGTCGAACATCGTTTTAATGATGTCACTAATGATAAAGTAAAATGTATGTGGAGACTCCGAGAGGACTTGAAAGTATAAGTCGATTTAGGACCTCCGTGCGGCTCTCCTTTGTGCAGCAGCGAATATTCTAGTTCTTGTATCTGGCCACCGCTGTGGTCTTGATTTTTTGTTGTACACTTGTCTAATAGGGGCGCTAGGCGTACGTTCGCAAGATTTCCAATTAGCAAGGGCATGACGTCATTACGTCCAAAGCTGCCATGGCGCCCGTTGAAAAGAAGTTGTCTCGCTTTCCACCAGCGCTCGGCAGAACATAATAGCTGTTTGCACAGGTGGCAACCCAAGGATATTAACTCCGGATTCTATGAACAGGACTGAAGGATGGCGCAGTTATTACTTCAAAGAACAAAAAACAAGTCTTTCCGATTCGCGTGATAAGACCTGGCGTGCTGCTCGCAGATTTCGTGAGAGTGTGCCTTTCTGCGGAATAGCAGAATTTTTTCATGACGGAAACCCACGAGGACTTCCGTAGATTTCAAGAACAGAAGGTTAGGGGGTCCGGATCGGGACTTTAATTAAAAGACTAAACGTTGCCTGGGGCGGGTGTAAAACGAGTATGATTTCTAAGACTGTTATTTTTGGATGGAGTCGTGTTCCCCTGACACACACCCCGCGGTACACCTCCGCTGTTCCAAGGCCAGTCCAGCAGGCCCATCCTTCATCTCCTGACGTTAGACATTACTCACTCTGGTTGTTGTGAAGTGTCAGCGTAATGCCACAGCACCATTCACGGCAAGACTGGATGAAACATAAGGTACGGGTAGCCCCATATATAAAAATAGCCATTTTTTTAGACCGTAGGGGCAGTCGTTATACAAACTGTCTAGGGCACGGTATTGGAAGGCGGAACCCATCATTCTCCTTCTACCGCCTTTTGCATACCCAGTAATCATATAGCCTTTTTAAGGCCGTAGGGGCAGTGGGTTGTCCACTGTGTATAGGGCACGATATTACAAGGCGGAGTCCAACCCTCACCTTCCACCACCTTTTACCTCCCCACTGCATTTTACACCTGGATGTAGTGAGGAAAGTTGGATGGAGTATAGTACCTTTCCCAAGTTGATTCGACTAACATAGGGCCTCTGACTTCTGGGCCAAACACCCTAACCGTTACGCCAACACGACGCCACTTGGCAAATTAAATGTACTTTACCTGAAAATGAATACATACAAGGCACAAATTTCCTGTTCTATATGGGGACCGGCGAATGGTACTCGTGTATCTTTGCCTTCTGAGGTTTTGAGTACAGCTGGAGGGTTTCGGCGAAAAATGCTGCAGTACTCTTGACGTTCGCATGAAGTCACGCCAAAGTTGTATCAGCACGTGAATAGGAAACAGGGACTGCGACAAACGCTTGTAAAATCCATTAAATGATAGATCAGACCATTAAAGGACCTTTATAGTATTTAGACCTGTAGATTACGTGCACTTTCTTTGGTACAATCCTCACGAGAACATCTAGCATCTCGGTTTGCAGTTCCTCTTGATTAGGTTCTGGACACTGAATCCGCGCTTGCAGGGCACACATTACTAGTAACAAGACAAGAATAATCTATACTTTATGTATAAAAATGACGCTGGCGTTAACCTTGAAAATCAAGTTTGAATTGATCAAAGCAAGGTTAGATGCGTAAAGTAGTTAGCGCTATTAAGCGTCATCATGAATTCTCACTGCCAGACAGACACTGCGCGCGTACATTTCGCGCCAATTTTGGCTACTTAAAAACTGTTAAAAAAGTATAATAATTACAATAACAAAATTTTGTGTGCTATACCATCGATATCTCACAACTTGGGATACCATGTGGCTCAACTGGTAGTAGTATTACAGTAAAGCTCCGGTTCAAATCCAGGGGTCAGCACATCTCGGTTGGGGTTGCACCATATTTCGTAACGGACGTAAAATGGGTTCCACAAGCCCCATGAACGTTATAAAAGGGTATGGGCAAATTCCTGCATGCAAAAACTAAACCCTGCAACATAAACCTTAGGGAAACTTGTTGCTCTATGTGCCGCTATGCACTACAATGGTCTGAACAAACAAACAAACAAACAAACGAACGAACTATCGATATCTACTAGACTACTGACGCCTTTTTCGATGAATATTCATTTCATTCTGAAAGAAGAAGTGGTCTGTTATCCATCCTGCCTTGTCATTACTAGCAGTACAGAGTACGTGTTAATCGTGGACAACTTCGAATGTCTATTCTTTGAGCGATTCTGTAAAGCTTGCACAGAAAATGGAAAGGCCCACAGAAAGTTAAGTACCCACAGAAAGTAAAATACCAACAGAAAATGGAAATGGTACAGAAAATGAAAATGGAATTTAAAGAAAAACTTTGTACCTTTGGCGCTTTCGTACTTGCTCCATTGGTACTATTTGGTAGTGCCCCCCCCCCCCTCAGCTAATAGTTTTTATATGTGGATTGTTTTACATTAGTCCAGAGACCTACCTTCAACTTCACCCAAGGAGATGCTGTCGAGGCAGGACCCGAGCTGATGAAGCAGGCCCTAGAAGGAGTTGTGAAGTGTCCTATCTTCAATCTCACCGTTGGAAAGACGCCGACACCAGGGAACTTGGCCTCCCAAACAGCCAAAGAAGTGCTGGACACATTTGACGTGACCCAGCACACTGTGTTTGTTGCTAACTTGTGCAGTGAGTTATGGAGAGTGATTGTGTCAGGGGACAGTGCAACTTTGTGTACATTTGCCAACGAAGTGATGTATGCCAAGTACTATTCATTCTCCAAAAATAATTACTCAAGCAACTGGATAAGATTTTGAAATCTTATCCAGTTGCTTGAGTAATTATTTTTGGCGTATCTTATTACCTGGATGTCTAACCTTCATCAACGTACTATTCATTCTGTACAGGAAACAGTTATAAAAGTTTGTGGGCAGATTTTATGAACAATGTATGTAAAGATCCGTGCCCATTGCTACACCAGAGTTTAACAAAGAGTATATTTTATGGGCTTTTGAAGAAGAGAGACATGAAGGATGCTTCTATCTCCGATACACCCGATGTTGATTCTAAGCTAAGCAGTGATGAAGAACAGGTAGTCAGATACATAGCTGGTTACATCCCATATGCTCTACGTAAGAAGTACAGGAAACTCCCTGCAAACAATGTTGCAAAGCTGTACAGTAGCGTCCTACAACTGTGGAATGTGCCCTCTACCAACGACACACACACCATAACTACATGTAGTACTTTGCTAGAGTACATAGAAGGTTGGCTTACTAAGGTAAAGCGAGGTGGCCTCTTTACAGTGTCCAATACAGTTCACACATTTTTCCGCCATGTAGAGACCGTTGTTAGATCTACTGCCAACTTCGAGCAGCTCTCTCAGGGTGAACTTCAGGGGCTAAGGGAAGAAATCATGAACAATTTATAACAAGAACGTTTTCCCTAGCTGTTGAAACAATGTACAGCTCAATACAACAGATTAGCGGTAGCTACGTTTCATAATAGAAACTTAAAAATCATACAATCAATGCAAGGCATATTCAAGTCCAAAACAAAAGTTACTGTGTGAATAGTTTCAAGCAACAGGCAGCCACATGTACTGAAACAGAAGTCAGAACAGAATTTCTACTCTTGGTTTCACCAAGGACATTATATGTACGCAATACTCTTGGTAACACATACACAAACTTATTGCACCTCTACTTACTTGATTCGTGGTCTTTTTGACAAATGCGTATCGTCTGTGTAAGCTACCTACAACATCATGGAAATCCGTAATACACTTTAAAAGATTTGTGCAAAAACGCTCCTACAGTTCCAGAGAAAGCTGCGTGGGGGTTCAAACCCGTTTTCCTGTTATCAAAAGCTATCTGCCACGAAAATATCAAGACCACAGCCGGTCTTGCCTACCATTTGATGCTGACCTCATTTATCTATTCTGACTTTATATTTTTGGTAACGAATATGAGTTTGTGAACAACACAACCCAACAAGCTGTTTGCTTCTCTATGATATTTTGCTTACATGTGCTTATAAGCTAAAACTGAATGAGAAATTATCAGATTTTGACCGAGGTAGTACTTTTTTTTAAAACTGCAGCAGAATTGCAGGTTTTGGTAACATCCCTTGGAAACTTGACGTTTTTATGCTTTTTTTAGTTGCACTAAACCGCGGAAAAAACTCGGCCCCAAATTGGCAAAGACATGTGAGTAGACTAGACTAGAGATTTAAAACAACACCTTTTCTAATGGAAGTAATCCCCGTCTTCCCGTGAATTAGAGTTAGATTTGGTCCCTCTCCTAGATATGTCAACCAGTGTTTACAAGATTCACACCCCGTTAGCACCAAGAGGGCCCAAGAACAACAAACCTTCCCTCTTCCACCGTCGCTATCTCATATCCCACCTACTCAAGTCTTAAGCCCCGAGAAATTACCTGTTACTTTTTTGCCACGTGTGTTTACTCTGACCGGACCCTCCCCCACCGCCCTGTCGTCGACAAAGATCTTAAAGAAAATGCTCCAGTTTCTTATGTTACACGGATTTTCAATGTTAGCCAAACATCATTAATCTTGATGGGGCGGGCGCCAGGTTCTTAGTGAGTGACTCTCAGTGGCCAAGTCAGCTCCACAGGGAACTCTTTATCCTTAACAGTTGAAAACGAAAAACACACACAGACCTTGGGTATGTTAATGCCTCGCTTATATGAATTCGACACTTTGTCTGATTATACAAAATGATTTCAGATCATGTTCTATCCAACAGTTATGTTTGAAGACTTCCCTATGGAAGTGAGCGTGACACTCAATACGCGAAGGGCTACGTAGTATATCCTCTTTATGTTAACTGTAACAATCTTCAAGGCTGCTGGAACAACATATATAGAAACTGACTTCACCACAAAAGAACAGACAAGATATAATTCGAGGACTGTCATGTTTTGTCAGTCGTTTTCTTATTTCAGATAGTACCGGCCACGGGAAACGTTTTTTTCTCATTTTGGCATAAGGTAAAACTCAACGCTATATTTAGATACCACTATGGGGAAGACAATCTTATGACAGTAGTTTTACTTTTTGTGGACCTTGCCGCTTAGTGAAGAGGACTTCTAAGACGAAATCTGGGTGCCAACAGTTTATTTTTGTATCTTTTATCTGAAACATTAAGGAAATGTGCGTTACCATTAGTTGCGATAAGATCCAAGATTATTTGAACAGGATTAAGTGACACGACTTGAAATAATAAAGTGAATGGCATGGCTCATACCTTTTCGTCGGGTGTATATAGTGACAAATATGAAGACCTGTTCGGTTCCTACAATAAGTGTATTCATCCTGTGGTTTATAAGAGGGTTATAAAAACGTCCAGGCCTTCTTTCACGACATACACCGAGAAAAAGGCATGTTTCGCGTTTTCAAACGTCATGTAGGTCGTTTGTTTTGGGGGGTAATCAAGAAAGTAGCTCGAAATTTATACTCTCCACAGTGTGGGTTGATGACATAAAGAAACGGGACAAAATAAAAAGCCCGGCAAAAAAACAGCCGGACCCATTCATCTGCTTGGAAAGTACAAAATTGACAGGAATGCATGTTCTTTTCATAGCATCAAGAAAACCTGTTGAGGAAACTACCGCGAAAGATTGATGTAACGGTGATCTGGCAGCTTAAACAAAGCTTGAAGGATGAAAGCGTTTGGAAGGAGAGAATTGAAATGAAGAACGTTAACTTTTGAAGCTATACATGGATATCACTTTTTCCATCGAAAAGACTTGGTTTGGAATTGATTCTGCCCATATCAAAAGTTTTATCCTAAAAAGAGAATTTTGAGAAAAACATCTACAGACAAAATCCTACAGTCGTCATTAGGACATCTGGTTATCTCTCCCACAAGTACACTAGACGTTATTGTGTTCCCCCCCCCCCCCCACCCCCCCACCATCCCGACCTAGACCGAACGTTATTTTGACACGTCCGCGTGCGAGCCCCGTGTAAACCTGACCCCTGTCATACATGTGACAACTGCGGGGTGAGACCCCCACGCGTCAACCTTGGCTGGCCGATGATTTGAGTGAGATCTATTCACCAGACACGTCAGATTGTGTTACAGGTTGTCCGCCAAGGTAAATGTGGTGTAATCACTGAGATCTGTGAAGGAATTTAGGGAGAACTATGGCACTGCCACAGACTGTAGATCTACGTATCAACATGGTGTATCCTTCCGCGTAAAAACACCAGCCTCCACCAGGCCTCCCAGGCATCACTGGGGACATTTGCTTCTTCGAATGCATAGACACAGGAGAACCGCTAGAGAGCGACCATGACATGTCATGTTTCGACGGCAAATGGATTCATGCAGCCACAGGCATGGCAGGGAACCCCTTCGTCTGTAAGATCCACTAGCTTCAATATGACGTTTCCTCTTTTCTTTCCGGTCGACCTCAGACTTAGGACGAAGCATGACTCTCTTTTTTTCGGGATCTGTTAGTGCAATGCGGCTTCCCTACGGCCCACACCGGTTATCCCTCTTTTCGATACGGTGTGCAGAGGTTTGGCGCCTGAAGGTTCCTCATACCCACCGGGTTTACGTCACCATCTGAAATGGCAAATGGAGCCCGTCATTTCGGATGATGACGTGCAGCCGAATAGATCTATGGAACTAAGTAAAAAAAAAAAAAAAAAAATGGTCACTTACATTTGCAAAGTCGCTTGCAGTTTGGTAAATGTGTCTATTACTGTACGTGCAATGACATTTCCATATCTATAGCCGTTGTGCACACTAGCTTGTGCAAGCACTACGAGGGGCTAGTCCACTGGTAGTAATATGTGCTTAACTCACATACTCTTTCTCATAAGTGCTTGGCAGAAAAAGCACTATGTACCTAGCTTTGTTCAAGTCTTTGTTACATGGTATGACTTGGCCACACTGGGTATTAAACTTGCAGCCTCAGGATTCAAAGAGAGCACTCTACCACTAACCAAGCTAAATCAATCGTGCTCGGATGCCATTCTTGAAACATCCTTGTGTCCTTATCCGCTACATACTAGTCAAATATCCAGACTAAAAATGAGTCCCCTGTTTCAGGTCCCCTGGCTCCGTGAGTTAAAAGCGCAGCGGAAGCAGCGCACCTGGCGGAATCGCATCTCCTGTGCAGAACAGCAGCACGAGCACCACACCACATGAACCGTCACACTGGTGCTCAGAACATGTAGAGAAGTTAGCATCAACTCACGGATGTAGTGGTAGATTGTATATTAGCAGAAATGAACCAGAGTCGTTCTGAAGAAGTTGTGGAAACGTTTTGTTGTCCAAACATAAATCATCACTGAGGTGGTTAACATTACTCACAGAAGTAATGCGAATCAATCAACCAATCAATCATTCGCAGACATGATGCGAATCCGACCGGTAGAATTAGACTACCATTAAAGACTTTGTAAGTATTGCAGTACAAATGCCGTGGAAGACGAAAGGCACTTTATTTCAAACTGTTCATTTCATGATATTGCACGAAATGAGTTGTCTATCCAGACCACTAAAATCTATCCGAATTTCTCTAAGCTTACAGACAAAGAAAAGACCATTCTATTTTTAACTACCAAAAACCCACAAATTATAGAAAAGGTGGGACATTACGTCTTCCATTGCTTTCAAAAGAGAAGTCAAACCCTTCACTAGCCACACGTTATAGACAATTACGTTTGTATATAGTCTAGTCTAGCCTCTTTTACCCTTTTGTACCCTGTTATTTCATGTATGTTGTTTGTAATTAGCCTTCGGGCAGGAATTTGCAATAAACTTATTATTATTAAACTGCCGGGGACCAGCTCCAGTGTCTGTGATCTGTTATGTTGAAGTTGTCCTCGCGTTATCTCCAAGCAGATGTTGGGAGGTTCATCGTTACGTTTCCAAGCTGTCCGTACGTTTCTATGATCGTGACAAACTGCCTTCCAGCTAGGAAAAAGTGACGAATCAGCCTCGAAACATCTGCTTGGAGATGAATCCACGCACGCTACTCACTGAAATAACTCCAGACGTACATGTAGTTCGATCATAGGAATCTCCAAGCAGATGCAAGGATCCGACTCATTCTCAGTGTTTTACGTCTGTTTTTGCAACATTCTCTTGTCTCGTATTGAGCCGGACCCTTGCATCTGCTTGGAGATTTACTCACAGAAGGGCGAAAAAACTTAGGATCACGAATCTCCACTTGACTTAACCTGAAATATCGTTTTAACCTTCGAGCTCCTGGGGTTGCACTGGTGCCAACATACCGGTGAATAGTGTTACCAGGTTGGTGATTCACTGGTTAATTTTGTACACAGCCAATGGTTCTGAATGTGGCAGCCTGTCCGCCGTAACGCCGCAGGGGAAGAACATCTAATTTGGTTGTGTACGAAGAACTTTGTTAACCACTGGTTGCAATAGAATTCTGCAGGGCGAGGTTTGATACTAAGAGTTGGTGAAGATAGGAACTTCCGTCCCATTGATAAAGGCAATATGAAACTGTTGTTTACTCAAGCTAGTTATATGTCCGATATGAAGTCCCTACCATTTACCACAAAAGAAATATAAAGTTTCGGCATTAATTATGTAAATAAGCCCCACCACCACCATAACAAAACGCCTCGCGGAGTCGGCTAAAGTATAAAAAGGACGCCAAAGAACGATTCGCTCGTGAATAAGGTTGCATTCAGGTGAATAAGATACGACTGAGAACACTCGACATTCTGGGTAAACTTTGCAAGCCGGTACATGTTGGAATGGCTCTTTTGCGTATTTAGCTGAGTAGCGTATTTACACCCAAACTTTGCAGACACGCCCAGACAACGAAGCCCCACCCAAAGTTTGCTATACAAGCAGGGTTAACGCACGCTTCACTGGATATCTAAGGGTCGGTTTAAACGAGGCACTTCGCACGACACAGGCCTTTGTCGTAGGACATTTGCCTAGGACACTTTTCGGTACACACACACAACGAATCCCTCAGCGCGCCGTCGCGCGTCGCACTGCCATGAACTCTGGTGACCTGCTTACAAAATGGCGGGATAACAAGCGCTTTTATACTGTTTGTACACTGAATTCAAGACAAGTTTGGTGCTTTAGAGGAGGGAAGGGGTTGCAGCTGCATGCAGGCCTGGTCTTTTTGCCATGGTTTGTAGTTACTGACACTTGCTAACTGTAAATAAATACTGTACACTGTACAGTAGCGATGCCCGAACACCTCTTGGTGACATGACCGACCGATAGGTCACCACTTTCCTGACAAGCAACTATTTGCTGCTGGTCTATTCTGACGAATAGTTCCTGTCATCCTATCATGACTCCTTTATGTGGAGGTTAATTGATCTCCACAACATCTCCTGGTGCAAATATGCACAAGTTGGTGCTGCTGATCACATATACCGTGAGTGGTACAGACGCTCTCTTACCGTGCACCGAAAGAACCGACTTCAGATCGTGTAAGAATACAGGTAAGAGTTTTGTGTCTGTAGTCTTACCGAATGAGCCTGAGGTACTCAGCAGCTCAGCTTCTGATAGCTGATTGCATCTTCGATTAAATTTCGAGAGGAAAGTAAGATTCTGAGACAGCTTTCTGTCATTCATGATTCTAAAGCCCCCTCTCACTGGACCCGCTGCACGCTGGTGGCGTCGCTGCGTCCTAAACTGGATTTGTGTTACCCTTGACTTTATAATGGGAATATCATTCAAGACGTACAAGTATGACTAAAAACACAACAAAACACACAAAGCTTAAAAAGATTCGCTTTTGTCG
Source organism: Branchiostoma lanceolatum (assembly GCF_035083965.1). Taxonomy (NCBI): domain Eukaryota; kingdom Metazoa; phylum Chordata; class Leptocardii; order Amphioxiformes; family Branchiostomatidae; genus Branchiostoma; species Branchiostoma lanceolatum. The sequence continues at coordinate 28,362,054 of NC_089723.1, forward strand.
ATGAAATTGTTGATGCTTTGTCAATTCGATCGGCCGCAGCGACGCTGCCAGCGTGCCGCGGGTCCAGTGAGAGGGGGGGGGGGGACTTTACTTAGCTTTCAGTTTCTGACGCTATGTCCCTGTGGGTTCTAGCCGCGGTGTTTCCACTGTGTTCTGTCTTGTAGAGATCGAAAAGAAATCGGAAAAAGAAATCAGATTTCAGGACAGATCTAAACACCTACTACCATGATTCTTACTTTGCTTTCTGTTTATAGTTCAATCTCACACCATGTTCCTGTGGGTCCTGGCCGCGGTGATAGCCGGTTTGTTCGGCCCTGTGGAGGTCCAGGCGGTGGCTGACGTCACGGCCCCGGCGGGAAGAGTGGTGGGGCTGGAGCAGGACGTGAGCGGGACGACAGTCAACAGCTTCCTGGGGATCCCGTTCGCACACCCGCCCGTGGGGGAGCGGCGGTTCCGGCGGGCGGAGCGCCTGCAGCCCTGGGACGGGGTCTACGACGCGACGAGGTAGGGCGAGGAGAGACACTAACTCTAAAATGATAGGGCGTCGTCTCAGATTTTATAAACTGTACAGTACAGTATATCTCTTCTTCGTTATTTCCTAAATCTGGCACGCTGGGGGCGTCGCTGCGTCCTAAACTGGATTTGTGTAACCCTCGACTTTTTAATGATAAGTTTATTGCAAGTTCTTGCCTGTAGGCTAATTGCAAGTACATGTAATATGAAAGGACGGACAGACAATTGGTAACAATATAGCATGTGACTATCATATAGCATGTGACTATCTTATTTGGGTTTGACTTTTTTTTCCGCGACAGTGGAAGACGAATGATCCTACTTTTCTGTAATGTGTGGGTCCTGTGATGTTAAGAGGAGAGTTGTTTTCTTTTTGTCTGTAAACATTGAGAAATTTGGTTGGAATTTGGTGGCCTCTTGAAACAGCGCCTTTCTTTCTTAATCGTAGAACCGGGGGCAACTTGTACACCCAAACTTGAGAATATCATCACATAATGGACACAGCGTAAGCCTAACAGTACACTACCCTGTTGTGTTCGTCTGTTAAATGACAGTAAATGTTAGTGTTTCAATAGACTTTTAATTCGTGTAATCTTATTGATACCTCATGATATAAGGATTAAGACCATTTTCCAATTTGTAATATTTTTAAGTCCCGATAACATGCGCAGGACGTACTGTGTACAGAAGCCGCAATTCAGCGATGGCTTTTTATATTGAATAAACCATGTCTCTCTCTCCCTCTCTTGTCGATGAAATTCGTTGATTCGTCTTTTGTCGATGAAATTCGTTGCTTTGTCAATTCGATTCGATCAGCGTGCAGCGGGTACAGTGAGAGGGGGGCTTTAGTAAACAACCCTAACCACAAGACCACCAGTGTTTGCAAATAACGTGGTGACATGTGGCTAATCCAATGTAATAATTTCTTCTTCAGGAAACCAAACGCCTGCATTCAGGTCGAAGACTCCGGCCCCGATACTGCTTCTGGATTTCAGATCAACACGCCTCTCAGCGAGGACTGTCTGTACCTGAACGTGTGGCAGCCGACCCCCGTCCCTACCGGAGCAACCGTCATGGTTTGGATCTACGGCGGCGGCTTCTCAACGTACGTGTTTTTAACGGGTTTGTTCAATGCAAGGCTATATTTGACCACTTCTAGGCACTGACTAAGTTGATGGAAGATAAAGATGATTATGCTAAAAGATAGCGGGGGAACATTGGGTTTGAAGGCTTGTAGGTTGTATACGGGACGGAAACAGTCATCGAAAGTTCCATGGCAGTCCGCGTCTGGAAAGAAGCTGTTGCCGTAGAAGCTTACTTTTAGACTTTGTGTCGATGTGATTTATAATAACTTCCGCAGAAACGCACATGCGCGTTGGATTCATAAAATGTCCTCATCAATTATTTAAATGAGATCTTTCTTACCCATCATCAATTCATTGAGTTGTTCTGTTTTAAATATTTTGACAAAAAATTCTCCAAGCGTGTCTGTCTTCCATGATGTTCCTTAAGTCTTAAGACCTGCTCCCGGTATCCCTGGCAAGTTGGTTTATGTAGATTCAAATGGTAGAAATGGCTGATGAAGCGACGTCACGAGACAAGACACCGACGACGCATTGATGGCAGTTTATCAACTCCATGAAAACGGAGGTGTTGTAATCAGTTGGTGTACGTGTGTGTTTGTTTATCTTGATGTGATTCCGCAGTGAGGTGAATATTGCTTAATGGCAGTAGAAGTGGTGTAATAGGATACTAGTACTTGGAATTGGAGGTATGATTTGGCTCGGGTCCAATGGTGTTGTAGTTGAGAGCCAGGATGGCTACACCAACACAGTAATGCCAGGTCGTTAGGGGTACGCACTTAGAGCTTGTTCCGTGTTGTTCTAACATGTGCAAAAATTGGTTCTACAGTGGTTCGTCTGCCCTTGACATGTACGATGGCCGGTACCTGGCCGCCACAGAGGGAGTCCTGGTGGTGAGTATGAACTACCGGGTCAGCACGCTGGGGTTCGCCTACACCGGGACGGACGACGCGCCCGGAAACATGGGGCTGACGGACCAGCTGCTGGCGCTGCAGTGGCTGCAGGACAACATCGCGGCGTTCGGAGGCGACCCCGCCAAGGTCACCATCTTCGGTGAGAGTGCGGGCGCGGTGAGCACCGCCTTCCATCTGATATCTCCGGAGAGCAGAGACGTGTTCGATCGCGCCATCCTGCAGAGCGGAACGGCTACACTTCCGGGGCTGATCTACTCTGCAGACGACATGTACGGCAATACCAAGGCTCTGGCCGGGAGTCTGGGATGCCCCACTGAACAAGGTCCAACAGCCATGATGGCGTGTCTAAGGGAACAGGATGCAGAGAACATTGTGGCCAGCTACCCGCCGACCTACCCTGTCATCGACGGGAGCTTCATCCCAGAAAACCCGGCAAAGGCGCTCAGTGATGGGGAGTTCAAACATACGGACATCCTGCTAGGCAGCAACACAAACGAGGGGATGATGTTCTTCATACTATTTGGAATTCCAGGGTACATTGTTGGTTCGGAGAACAGTATCGATAGGAACCAGTTCGTGCAGAACATTAATACGATGGCGTATGCTCTTGGTCTTAACGAGTTGGCGCTGGAGGCAATCGCCTTCCAGTACACCGACTGGCTGCGCCCCGATGACGATGACATGTACCGAGACGCCCTGGACACCATCTTCACAGACCAGTCGTTCGTTTGCCCGAACTTTGGCACGGCGCGCGCTCATGCCCGAGCCGGGACGACGGCGTACATGTATGAGTTCGCCCATCGGCCCTCCCTCTCGCCCTATCCCGACTGGGCGGGCGTGCTACACGCCGATGAAATACCAATTGTGTTCGGGCAGCCCCTGAACGCTACCTTGGGGTACACCACCGAGGAGGCCGACCTGTCTCGTAGGATGATGCGGAACTGGGCAAACTTCGCTAAAACAGGGTGATAGTCTTCAAACTTATTTTCTTGCAGTCTTATTCATCGGTGTCCAACTCAGCACTGAAATGACAATCTTGTGACAGGTGTAACCAATGGCTATCTTACGTTGATGTCTTTATCTTATTTCACGTTTGTACCGGCTATTTCACAACAAGTCCATGATTATAACAAATGTTAAGCAATGCTTTGAAGTTCCAATCGAGTATCAGAACTGTTATTTGGACAGGATTCATCGTGTTACAGTTTGCAGACACATATCTATCTTCTATATCTATGTCCCTGCATAAGTTAAGTTGCCATCTTGGAAGCTTCCATTGAGAACTTCGTATCTGTCACTCCGTGGAAGCTTCCATTGAGAACTTCGTATCTGTCACTCCGTAGGAACCCCAACAACGACGGCGAGGCGGTGTGGAGCTCCTACACGGAGTCCAGCCGAGGCTACGTGATGTTAGACACGGACGCGCCACGCATGGTGACCGGACAGAAGGCCAAGGAGTGTGCCCTGTGGGACACCTACGTGCCTGCTCTCCTCAGCAGGGCAGGTGGGTTTGCACATGAATGATACTGAAATATCTTGTTAGAGAGCTATTTTAACATGTTAAGGACAGTACTTCTTCGAATGTTCTTTTTATCAATTCTACATATTTGAAGATTAACTTTTCTCAAAGTCGTTTGAAAAAGCATTCTCTGTATTGTCGTATTTTCGTTTGTCCTAACACATGTTGAAGCTATTTAACTTTGAAATTTGGAAAAAAAAGATTTTATGTATACTAGTGGCTTGCCAAAGTTAGAGGAACGTGTCCACATACAAAGTTACTTATGTAATGACCACCCTTGGAAAGTTGTTTTCCTGAACGATAAACTAAATGACCATATGATACAAAAACACAGCATGAACGGTCCTATTCTACGAGACTTTTGCAATAACCAAAACGACCCGAATGAACAGACAAACAAACAAACACTTTTAGTGACGACACCTTGTACATTTGACCTCACAGCGGTTTCTCTTCTACCACTAACGTAATTATATTTCTTTCATACTACAGTATGGATGTAATATATTGCTTTCTCTCATGTTTCTACACGGTGTTTTTTCAGAAACAGCAGAGCCCGAGCAGTGCCAGGCAGTGGTAGAGTCCGGCTCGGTCGCGACGTTTTGGGGACAAAGTCTGGCTGTAGCTCTCTTCATGAATGTCATCAAGGACATCATCAGTTTCATCACGACCATCTTCGTCGTCCTCTAAAGCCCCCCTCTCACTGGACCCGCGGCGTCGCTGCGGCCGATCGAATTGACAAAGCAAACAACGAATTTCATCGACAAAAAACGAATCTTGTTGAGCTTTGTGTGTTTTGTTGTCTTACTTGTACGTTTTGAATGACATTCTCATTATAAAGTCAAGGGTAACGCAAATCCAGTTTAGGACGCAGCGACGCCGCCAGCGCGCCGCGGGTCCAGTGAGAGGGGGGCTTAAGAGATGTAGTCAGATGCTCCCACACTGGACCTCGGTCGCTCAGCGATCGCCGTCTAGTCTTTATAATGCGAATATCATGCAAAACTAAAAGTATTACTGAAAAGACAACAAAACACACAAAGCGTAAAAAGATTCGTTTTTTTATCGATGATTCTCGTTGAGCGCGCTGTCAAATCGCTCGGTCGCAGCGAGGTCGCCAACGTGTAGAGGGTCCAGTGAGATAGGGGTGAGTAGTAGCCGTAGTGAGTAGCAACTGATTACATTGCAGTGATCATATACAGTTTGCCCACAACATGCACTGGTGCCGCATACGATAGTGCCAGCGATGTTACACTGAAAAATGTCAGTGAAATAGGCTCTACCAGAAGTAGCTTACGTCCAATGTTAGTTTGGTGCATATTGGTTTCTAAACATTTATTCTGAAGAAAAGTTGAGACGTTTATTAAAACTGTTAAAACTGTTCTAAACCGCATAACTGTTTAGAAATCAATATAATACAACCGACAGAAATCGGGTAGTACTAAGATATATAGCGAGAGGGCGCTTGACACGCAATAAAACTTACAAAACATTACAACTTGTGTGCTACCTACCTTATTTCCTAGGCAGTTGCTTGACTTCTCCAAGATGCCACAGAAGTGGGGTCGTGCTGTAAAAACGAGAAGACCACACCCTTCCTCCAGCGGGGTGGAATCTATAGTAAGCACCTAAACCCGGGTTATCTGTACTTCCACGTACGAACTTATCATAACTACAGTCAAAGTAATGCCTCAGTCGAAATACATCAACTCATATGGTGATAGGTGTAAAATCTGTGACCAGTGATGTTTGCAAAATTTTAGAACAATTATGTATACTACTTCTATTCGCCTATAACAAGTACACTACGTATTATAAACGTATGACGTGTACTAGCTAAGCTCAACTTTTTTAGGATCACGGAACTCTGGGTAAGGCAGGTGGAAAAGAGCATGTCCCCTGGCAACGCACATGCGGTCCGGTCTATGTATGTCGTCATGGCAACGATTTCGCCTGCCCCATGCGTTACGGCGCGGTCACAATCGTCGCACGACCGTCGTACGATTTCGATGTCGTAGAATTTACGATGGATCCAGCAAACTGTGACACAAACGCCGACAAGGATCCAAGACAGCCTTTTCCGAAACAATACAGCTGAAGTTTGCATGGTACATACACGACTTTCCCAAGAATGCCTTCAGTTTGCGATTGCACGACCATCGTACGATGAATGTGACCGGACCTGATCCAAAGTTCTCTGTTTCTGGGCATACGATGGGATCCATAGAATATAGTATATAGTCTATATCTTAAGATACAGAAGCACACAGAAATGACAAACACGTAAAGTGTCGAGCGTTTAATGACTTATGGACTGCATAGTTTCATTTCGCGGTAAGGCAGTGTAAAACCTAGACTCCGCATCAAAATGCATAGCATGATTTATTTTGTATTTTTTTTTGCTCAAATTTCGGGATAATATTTTCCTGTTAGGGTTTGTGTGTTCTATGCATGACTTTGTTAACGACGTGCCCCGCTGTTTTCTGCCAACATGTTACAAGCAATACAAGGCAGCAAGAGACAAAAATGGTATACAGAACTCTGGGGTCAATAATATCACGTCCCTGGATACTAGGAAGCGTGTATGAGGAACCCACATCTATAGCAAAGTCCGTTACATACACAGCGACTACACACTGATCCACAAGTGCATACAACAAGTCAAAACTGTATTGTCACCATGGCAACGGAACAATCCTTCGTCAGATATGTGTATTAACAGCAGAATTGTACATTTTAAGAATAGTTCAACGGACGATATAGGTTACTTTTAGTCCTTTGATGCAATATTTGTTGAAATTGAAAAGTATAAGGAATATAGTTGACAGAATATTCAAACTTGTAATTTGCCATTTTGTTGGACTTAACTCGTTAATTACATCAATGAAAATAGCCGTTTTTCACCTATGTCGTCCGCTTTAAGTATGGAATGAATTGATACTGCTAAGCTGTCCAAGTAATGTCTCCAAGTGACTGTACATGTCGCAGGCTGCAAACATGTGTACTGAGAACAAACTGCACGTACAAATTACTGAGGTGTCCTGCACCGTAGTTTTTCCGTTTACCTTACTTTGCTTCGCTCTTTTATAGACAAGCGCACAAGCATATACAGTCGGAATGTACATTTCATGAAACCTCATAGATATGCAAGGTGTATTTCAATTAGAGCAAAAATGAGCAACGAGTAGGTTAATTTGGAATAGAGATGGCGTTTTCGACAGGGTGTTTTGGTCCTTTTAGTGCATCTTAAGGGGTGGTTTATTGCAGGTAGACATGTTGTTCCCTACAACAATGTTGTACCGTATACGAGCGTGTACTGTATACGTGCGTGTACCGTACAAAAGCACGTATATACGGCGCCTTTACACGTCTGAGCGATCCTGACCATGAGTGAGACATGCAACGACCTTCGAGTATTCGAAATGCTACCATAAATCTCTTGAGTGAGGCAACATCGCGAAAAGCTGGCGGATATTTCCGAAAGATACGGTTGTGCCATTATACGACTCGAGTGCGCAAAAGATTGTTTGTAGATTTGGCCCACTATCCAAGAAGCTGCATATACATGTTTTATTACGTTGTAAGATTCATGGACAAGCTCACGCCGTAAAAAGGGAAGGTTATTCAAGGTTATTCAGAGAGCAGAATTTTTCCGTTCTATTGGTCGATATGCACAGAAGTTTTGCAAAATAAATGTTGGCGTTGTGCTAGTTCGGTAAGCTCGTGAATTTGATGGCAGTAAATCGAGGGATACGCATCGTCTTGTGAAAACTTGGATTCCAAGACACATTTTTTGAATACCCATTGATTTGTGGAGAATATTGGCCTTGACGTGTGTCATTTCGGTTCCCTTTTATCTTAAGAAATAGCTTGCTTGATAGGTTGCCTTTCGTCATTGACGCCGCATGGTTTCGTATATGTTACACCCGTTTTTACACTGTTTGCAGTCACGTGACTATGACGTATGTACTGTCCGCCATGTTGGAAGGTTAAACATGGACGTTGCCGAGTCAATTTGAATGGATTTAAATATACAATTTTAGTCACGTAAACTACAGCGCTATACACATGCACATCTGTAATTCTGACTTTTCATAGTTCAACCAAGGATAAACCAATCTGCGTGGCGGATGTGACGTCATATGCTAACGACCTGTTGTAATAATGTTTTTACGGATGTGACGTCATGTGTTAACGACCTGTTGTATGAATGTTTTTACGGATGTGACGTCATGTGCTAACGACCTGTTGTATGAATGATTGTCCAGATGTGACGTCATTTGCTAACGACCTGTTGTATGAATGTTTGTCCGGATGATCGGTCATCTGTCAGTGTTCATGTCTGGCAGACGTTCAGTCTACAGCTAACGATGCACCTATCGGTTTTTGGCGCACTTTCAATACCAGTCTATTTGTTTTCCTCTTCAGCTGACGAGGATTTCTGTCGTTTCCATTCAGGCCTGTGATACGTTTGAGGCTATTATTGCACTTTGGTGACACTCATTGCCCGTGTAAAACTGTATGTGTATGATTATGAAGCATTCGGATATTCTGGGAGCTTTACAGTTGAAACTGGATGGGAGGAGGGGGTGACATGAAATGAGGAAACTGGCAGTTTTACTTGTATATGCAATTGCTTTCTGTCCGATCATTCTCACTAAGGTTCTCTACTCTCTCATCAAATGTCACTTGAAACAGAAGTCAGTTTGCCACCCCTTTCCACGGCTGTGTGGACGGTCCCTTATACAGAGGCTACGGTCATGTGACAAGGCTATGTGGGTGCGATCCGTCTCACGGCTACAAACTGCTCCGTTGGGAGCCAGCCTAGCATGGTTGCCTTCCTCTCTGCCGATATCAGCCCGTAAAACCATTATGCCATGATATTGATCACGACCGGCCCGCCGCCCTTCACGCCAAACACCGCAGTGCGTCAGAAAGGTTTGATCCCGCACGTTAGCAGGTCCCGCCGCCCGCTTTCCCAACTCCACCGCCCCCCTCCCCCGACACTTCACCACTACAATCTCTCCCCACAGATTAGCATCTCTGCCAAAAAGGCCCATAAACTTCCAGTCAACGTCGCCCAGAGGCCGCCATTTTCACCTCGCTTGAGCATTACCGACGCTCAAGACTTTCAACAGAGATAAGTCGCGAACTGAATACCAACAACTCTCAAGTCGCCGGGAGAATGCGGCTCGCGAGACTTAAGCAATCTTCCCTCTAAGGACGGCACTAACTAGATTTTACAATCTGAGGATGCCGATAGTAACATTTAAGTAAGGACCGTGTCTAATCAGAAATGGGATTATAAAAGGATTTTAACAATACTGTTAAAATGGACCGCTTTCTTAAATCTTCCTGGCAGAATGATGTATGCGATGTAATATAATGGCGATACCTGCTGAATGTAAATTCATCTGTGATTATTAAGTACGTTATTAAAACCATGGATGTATTAAACCCGTATGGAATAAACGGACTATTCTTCAGGCTTATTTGTTCGCTATGACAATTGTATCGTTTTCTATACAAGATGTGCTTTCTAACAAGCAAATATAGTCCAGATTTTTAAATAGCCCGCCGCATTGAATAAAACATTTACTCTGGCAGCTGAATTACTAAATCACCCAAATATTGCAATTGATATATATTAATCTACCTGTATGGAAAAGAATTACCCGTATCAAAAGATATATACACATGAATATGAATATAGACATACATATTGTGCGTTATCAAACAATGCATATGTATCTTGAGTAAAGCATACTGATTTTATATTCCTACATCTTCTACTGTTTCTCTTGTCCTTTCTACCTCTTGCAAAGGCAAAAGGACAGACAAATCAACCCCGTGCCACTCCTTAATTTCTCGACCAATTGGCTTCTAACTTAGCAGGCAGGTTTCCTGTCAAACACTACCAGAAGATTTTCCTCTTTCTGATGATCCAAATACAACGATAGCTGGGAATACTGTATGCTTATCCGGACAGTTCGGATCCATTCAACTTAATCATAATTACGATTCCACAACTTGCACGTCGAAGACGCAGTTTGTAAATGAACCTAACAGCACAAACTTCGAGAACATGCATGTGCATTTCCACCCCAATCAATGAAATAGCATTTTTCTAAATCCTGAAAAATGAACCGTCGCAAAGCTTAACTGGCTGACTGTGACTCAGGGCACGCTAGCGACATCTTAAGCGTACAAACGGAACCCTTAAGAACAAAATCCTTCAGAGAATAACATCATAACAAGTTATGTACAAGATTTGTTCAAATTGCTCTTCCAAACCTGAGCATTACAGATAGGAGAACAAAATGGCGTCACATTTACTCTCCTCACAACCGTCATCGATTGGAACCGAACTGTTCCTAACCCTTACTCCATAAAAGAAGAATAAAAACTCGATAAACGCGTGCTTTGTCGCGCGGTGAAGTATGATATTGAAGCTCTTCAGCATCGCGGGCGTATTTGCAGCAGGGATCCACTTTTCTTCACGAAATATTGATTCTCTCCCACCCTCTTATATCCCACGGGCATGAAGATGGTTCAGACACAAAAGTAGAGTCTTCTTTTCAAGAAGGGATTGTACAATGAATCTCTATAAGAAGGCGCCAATGTATTTACATAACATATGTATGCTACCTACATGGGAATCTTGAGGCTGATTCGTGACGCATGGAAATCTGAATAAGCGTTAGTCCTGAATTTTTATTTGTGCAGAAAGGTGAAGATACACAACGATTTCCGTCATTTCGCTGGTTGAATATCACATATAGAGCAACCCATTCCGACTTGACAGATTCTATGCGGTCTCCAAACTCTACTTTGAAAGATTGACATCAAACAATTATCCCCCCCACCCGTTCAAGCGTAAAGACAAAGCTTCAGTGTCTCTGTTGAAGCACCTCTGTGGAAAAATATGTCATCGTTTTGGTCTCTAGCTGACAACTCCATTCGGCGGTGGCTTTAAATCAGATGGAAATAAGCTTTCACGCTCTGGCCTTATTTGGCGTCAATGATCTTGAACAGAGACATAAATGTTTATTGAACATTATTTCCATATTAGCGTCTAAAACAGTGGCCGTGGGGACCTGGTGGTTCACGATGTAGTAAAATGGCGTCGGCAGATGTACGCCCCAAAAGTAGCTCCCGATTTACAACACGATTCAGAACTAGTCTTGCATGGCAGTACTATTAGAAGCGTCCCATTCTTCAGCGGACCAATAGTCACCGTGACCTAGGTGGTATTTTGACGACATTAACGGTAGTACTGAGGCCTTTATGAGGGCCTGTTATACAGGTGCGCATCAGTTCTTTACTCTCCAAGCAAAGGTTGGAGGGGAGACCGTTACCGTCTTCTGAAAGGTACCCGTCTTCTGACAGGCTCCGTTGGAGGGGGAGATTACAGTCAGATAGCGGGTACGATTCAGAATAAGGTAATGATCCCTTCTCCAACTCTTGCTTGTCCATGTCCTCAAGTATTGTCGGCAATTTCTTTCCTCAACTCAAATGATGATCCAATAAATGCACAATTAGATTTTTAAAAGAAACCACATTCAAAACAAAACGGACAGAGTCTTGATACAGTTCTTTGTTGGTTTGGTGACTTTCAGCATGCATTTGGAGGTCGCAATTCAAATCAGTAGGGTTCATATTGGGGGCTACTGTGCCATTACGCTAATTAAGCCGGAAAAGCAATCTAGTCGGAAATTGATAGAGACATATAATTTTATGGACCATGTAATTTTATAGACCATACTTAAAATTATGGTCTATAAAATGTGGTATAAAGAATGTGCAATCGCATATTGTACCCGTGACGGTGACATTTCGTCTATTTTTGAATCATTTCATTTTAGATGAATATATTGCGTGGATCTTACAATGTTACATTTCTCTACATACAAACTTTAAGATGCGAAATATATCTTAAAGTTTGTATGTAGAGAAATGTAACATCGTAAGATCCACGCAATATATTCATCTAAAATGAAAAGATTCGGAAATTTCCACGGGAGGGTCACTGATGGGGGGGGGGGGGGGGGGGGAAATGCCTCGCATTTGCTCTCAAATGTTTGACATGTTCGGTTTTATCCGTTCCCTGTCAGCTGAAACTGTGCAGACCAGTAATAACCGGACGCCACACGGAGTAGGCGTACTCAAGATACGGTTTGCTGACAACCAAGACAGGCCCTATATATATATATATATATAGGGCCTATATATATATATATATTCTACGTTATCAGATGCATGCCCTTTTACATGGTCTGACAGGTTATGACAGACAGAAGTGTTGTTACCCGGGCTGAGGGATAAAGGAAGCAAGTCCAAACGCGGGAGGGGAGAGGGTCGGAATACCAATAGGCGGTGAAGTGTGCTGAATGGCAAATGTGGGAGAAAAAATATGTGTTTATGACTTTCTGTTGACCCCATAAGTGAAGTACCCACTGTCAATGGTCAAATACTGCTACTCTCATGCAGGAAATATTAGTTCAGGGATGTAATAGGTGCTCATCTCAAGATCTTTTTCTTGGCCAACCCGAATAAATGGTTAGGATCGATGCATATTTGTGACCTCTCTGTCTGCTTTCATTCGAGCTGCCACCAGGTCTACTCTTACAGCGTTCATCATGTCACTTTCTCTGTTACAGCTTCAGGCCCATTGCTACCGCTTCGTCAGGCCCACAGTTACGGCTGCCACCAGGCCTGCTGTTACAACTCCTATCAGGCCAACTGTTACAACTGACATCAGGTCCACTGTTACTTCAACTTATTAGGCCCCCAAATAACCCCGCGAGGGGCAAAGTAGGGGGGAGGAGGTCCCAGGCTAAGGCGGGCAGGCCTCCAGCCTGGCGCGGAAAGACGCAACGGTGGGAGTCGTAACAACCGTTACAACTGACATCAGGTCCACTGTTACAACTGACATCAGGCCCACTGTTACAACTGACATCAGGCCCACTGTTACAACTGACATCAGGTCCACTGTTACAACTGACATCAGGTCCACTGTTACAACTGACATCAGGTCCACTGTTACAACTGCAATCAGGACCATTGTTACAGCCACGGGTGCGCTGTAATAGCTACCTTCAGGTCCATTGTAACAGCTGCCATCAGGTCCACTGTTACAGCTTCCATGAACCCCATATCCATCTCTTAGTTAAGCATTCAACCCACGTCCCCAGAAAATGAACTCCGTCATCGTAATGACATACGGGACAGGTAACGTTAGACGCTTATATGGCTGCATTATGACAAGCTACCTTGACTGCCAGACAATTTCGACAGGGATACCAAGTTCAACTGAGGACAGGATCCTCCACTTACATAGGCAATACTCCTATATATAGTACACGCCCAGGTCATGTCAGGACTCACCCTACGTGTCCCAACATGACCCAAAGAGGTGAGGCTCAAAAAGGTACTAAAGATGAAAGGCTTTTAAAGACACATGGTTGCCTCTCGTAGTTTTTCCTGGTGCGTCGTTGACTGCTTTAAACTGCTGTTAAAGGTAGTACAAAACAAAACAAAGCCAGAGGCTAGACGTTCCTTGAAACAGGGCTCTGGCCTTGAACCCCTCGGCATCCAGTCTTAAGGACACCCTGCAAGAAACTTAAACTTCAAAAGCCGTTGTGACGGGGCCTTTACATAACGCACAGATTTCGCCAGTATGCAAGTTTGCAGAACAATAGAAGACTTCTTCTAATCAGCTCTGTTCTGTCCATTACAAAACGTGTTTTACCATAGAAAAAGTAACCATAAAAAACAGGTTATCAGTCATCCATGTACAACCTTGAGACTCTAACGAGCCGTTCAACTATACACACAGTTGCATACCAAAGGGCTCAATAGCATGGAGTCTTTTATATTACCTAGGCTCTACACAGAAATGTACAACTGTGTATTTTATGTTGTTTAATGTACTCTGACGTGCAATTTTGTGTAAGGTATCCTGTACTTTAAGTTTTGAAATGATGTTACAAATTCCCCAGGTGCACCCCAGAGAGCAGCTATATTTGTACAATTGAGAAACCTTTCACCTACTTATTCGGGAAATTGTCTAAATTCAAACCGTCGCCATCCGTCTGTCGCATGCATGACAGCGCTATCCCCATAATGGTCAATTGGACACTGTCATCTGATGGTGATTACTTGTCGGAAAACAATAATTGACATCGATATGCGGGCTACTAATACTGAGGCTGTACAAGGCTAGTCCGGGGATGGTTTCAAAGGGATTGTTTCAACATGTACGTACCACAATTACAGCTTTCGAACTTAAACTCTAGATTTCTGGGTACTCATGTTCACTCTTTTTCTTTTGTCATGTATAACGACCAACTAATTTGGAACACGTGACGTCCAGGAAGCGGGACACACAAAAGCGCTTGGAGGTGTGACCGGTCATCAAGACCAGGCTCTTGGAAGGCAAAGGCCCCAGCTTGGATCTTCAGAGGCGCCACAACTTATTCACATATGAGTTGCCATCACATATCCTGTAACAGAGCAAGAATTCCAGAATTGAATTCTGAACGGGTTTATTTCGTCTTAAAGGGCAGTGCAGGAGGTAATTTGCGTCAGAGCCAGTCGACCTTCAGAGACGGCGGGCCGTACAACCTCCCGGGCACCATTGACCCAATACTGACGTCACTTTTACATGAAGCAAAACAGGGAGTGCTGTAAATTTTGAGTCAAATCAGTTTCCGTTGGCGTTTCCAAAGTTACTCTAATGCCATTCGCTTATTCAGTTAGCAAAATCATAAACCAACTGAGACATGCATGACACTAGAGAAAACATGTAGAAATAGCTGTTGTTCAACTTCTCTGTGTTGCCGAACATATCCTTCGGGGATGACGCTGGCATATGAAGTGGATCTATGACGTACAAATACCTCTGCCTGCCAAAACCAATTTCCTACAGGTGATACCGATTTGTCTCAGGTCAGACAAATCGAACAACCTCTCTGGCCGCAGAACAGGGGCAAGGACCGGTGGAAACGAAAACAACAACTAATAGGCGATGTGTCTCCATTTTGAAGTACTCAATGACCTTGCTGGGCATGAATAAGTGAAATAAGAGATAAGCGGCCTGCAGAGGGGTTCATTAAACTTCCAACAATGACGAAAGAGGACTTTTTGGATACTTTCCAACGGAATATTTGACCACCCAGAAATAATAGGCCAAAGTCCCTCATCTTTCCAACACACAGGCTAAAGGGCCAATAATTAAATTTGTGCACCGTTCTAAGGCCACAGCAAGTAAATTTTATGGATGACATCCTCCGCAGACTCCAAAATTAATGAGATAGGGCGAAAAAAAAACAAGGCGGGCCAAAGAAAACAAGATTTCTATATTTTCAAATGTTGAGATCATAATTCTTGTTAAACAAGAATTGAGGCGACGAAATATGATATTATGACCAACAGGTCTTTTAGTCCTGTATTCACCCAATGTATTAGTCCTGTATTCATTCATATATGATATAGAAAGTTTTAGAAAGTTAATTGCAAATTCCTGCCCGTAGGCTAATTGCAAGTACATGTACATGTATACGTAACACAGAGTGGACGGACAGATAATGATGAACAATATAATATAAAATATAAAACCTCCTTGATTCAACAGTAAACATATCATTGTAGATGTGTATACATGTCAATAGACTAACTACAACAAATGCAGAAAAGAGCTTGTTAACGTTGTACCATCATCTGAAGCAACTACACTGGGAATTCATATGCAATGAAACACCTTGTGTATACAGCTCAATTAACTAGAACCCCCCCCCCCCCATTATTTATATAATGTCCTTGCTAGAACAAATGCAGAAAACAGCTTGTTGTTATACCATCATGGGCAGGAACTACACTGGGTATTCATATGCAATGAAACACCTTAGACTGTCAACGTTTACGACATATTTGCCCATTTTTGGCATGTTGACCACTGTACGTTGGAGGGCAATGAAATTTCTTGTTTTTTATTTCGAAATCAGGCGAAAATTAATGAGCGCGCTGATGTCATCCATAAAAATTACTTGCTGTGGCCTAATGCAACGCAACGCACCGCACACATATTCTCTTGAATCGATTTGGGGTGTGTGGTTATTTCATTACGACTTTAGGTCCATCTATGGTATTACTCACAAAGAAAAATAGAAAACAATGCTGAGCACACTTTTAAATCTTAAATCACTTTGTAATGGCGAAGATATGGGCGTATTGAGACAATGATATACATATATCAGAAGGGTCCAAGCATATTCTGCGTCCTACCAGATGATACATTTGTCCATCGCCATCTTAGAAGTAATCATGAAATGGAATTTTCAAAAGAAAAATTAATCGTGTGTAACTCGTTTACCCGTACGCCTCTTCCATGGATCCAGCATTTATTGACCCAGATTTGATTAGTGTACTGATTGACCCTATGTTTGGTCCTTTCATGGACAGCTTTCCATCAGGGTAGCTTTTAGAGCAGGAGAACGGGCCGGAAATGAAAAAAAATCTTCACCATCTGCAGTTCTACTGCAGCACCATAGGAAACCGATAGGGAGCACAAAATCTAACGTTTCGTTTTTACCTACATACCAAATAAAATCCATGTATAAGGAAGTGCGGTAATATATGACAAAATACAACGTGAACATAACATTCTTAAAATGGGCAAATACCATAAACTCTTAGTTTTACTTACAAAGTTATAGTCACGGCACACATAAGCAGGGATGATGTAGATTTGTTTTTTTAGAAGTTGTCTAGTGAGAATCAGGACTATAGATCAGTACACCATCACTGGCAATTCAGCTACTGAGTGCCGGTTTTCCTCGCGTTAGAATATCGGCGTCTATATTAGAGACACAAGCCATTGAACGTTTTGGAATCTAACTCTAATATACCCGTCGGAAAACAGTCGAAGAAATATCGACGCTGCCTTCATTTTTCGTGTCATCGACAACAGTCGGCAACTCGCCTGACCCCGATGACCCCATGTACATGTACTAGTCGTTACGCCGTAGCATGCACGTGTACGGTGATGTTTAGGATCGCCGAGCGACAATAACTCACCGGGCCAATCACACCCGCCAGACCTTAATATCCCGCGGAATCCAGCCGTTCGTTATCGGAATGGTGATTGGCTGCCTTGTAAAGGTAATCATGCACGGTCTTCTCCCGAAGCCCCAGGTTACGTTTATCACGATGTCTTCTATTTCATTTCTAGTCCTGAATTTACCTCGAGTAGAGGCAGAAACCATTTGGGGATAACAATGCACTTAAGTTCACCGCTACTTTTATTACTGTTACTGACCTATGAATACAATTTGCCCTGTCTTCTGTCAATCTAACTGCTCTGTCTTGGAATTCGTATCATGAAGAAGAAAAGTTGACCGCACGCCGCTTTGAGAAAACGGTTATGTATCCCATCGGTACCGACAAGGGCTTGAATGGTGAATCAGTGAAGGATGAAATAATAACAGATCGATATGGGATTTGAAGAAGACAAGAGAACGTTGACCCAAGCGTGCACCTTATTGTACTGCATACAAGAAAACGTTCAACTGGTTAACCATGTCCATGAAGTAGGCAAAACGGGCTTCTTTTCAACGATGTTCTTTGATACAATCACCACTGTAAAAAGCACAACCGTATTCTGTAAAAGGAAATGATTTAATCTCGCGGTAGGGAGAAAATGGAGTGTTCGCGGTGGTTTTTAGTTCGCGGCTGAAACAAGGGTCTAGGCGGGCAGAAGACAACAAATATGTTCGCGGTGGTTTTAAGTTCGCGGTTGAAACTGTCATGCAGAATTCTGAATTTTGCATCGACAGCAGCTAAAATAAAACTAAAAAAACACACCCGTAATTTTAGATAGGATAGAAAGTGCCAACATGTTTGAGAAAATGAGGTGGGGGTGACAGACCGTTCTAAAGTACGGGCGATAATTGTGACATCCTCCCTCCCGGCCACCCCTCCAAGTCAAGTGCGACGGTCCCCTCAAAAATTCCAAATTGATCGGTCAATTCCCGTTAAGCAGTTAGTTTTTATTCTGATCGGTGCATCGTGTTCCCCGAGGACACATTCCTACTAAGTGTCGATCAAATCTAATCCAAGAATGCACGAGAATACAGGACACAGGCCATACCTGGACGACCAAACATTGGATAGAATTTGAAGTACTCGGTAATCGTTCCATGATTATTAGATCATAAGGGAAGAAAAGTAATCTATCGATTGCTAAAACTCAAGTTACAATCCTTATTACGCTTAGACAAATAATGAATGAATAAATACATAGTTGTTGAAAATGTTTACGCCGAACTACATTCTGCTTGAAAAACAGAATTCCACAACTCATGAAGGCGTTGACGTCATCAAGATATGTCCTTATATCAATATTCACCGCAAAGAAATAAGACCATAAATGAATCAAGGTATAAGTAGATGATCAAGAACATATACAATGGGCTTGAGCACTATAAAACGTTCGCCTGCTCACCGATAATGTAGAACTTACGACTGTTTTTTGTTTTGTTTCACAAATGACTTACGCCTGGCTTACCACATCTGAAACAACCATTTGGTATACATTTTGATCTTCACACTAGAGTGCAAAGGCTAGCTAAATAATAAAGGACGGCTCAATACCGCAGTGCTTTATTATTCAGAACAGCCATCATAGAATGGCACAATACATTTAGCAGCGTCCATAGTACCATGGCATTCCATAATGTAGCGGAAGTACATAGCACAGGAAGCCACTAGTGCCCAAGATTCGTGCTGTTCACAGCCTGGAATGGGTCCATGTCTGAGAAACAACAGGGACATTCAGCCAAACATTCCGATGATTTTGGTGTTCGTTGCCGTTGGAATAGATGTAACATTATCTCCATACAAATAGCAATAGGCTATCGGATGGTTACCTAGGTGATTTATTTTCCCAGCGAACAACTCTGTTGTTTGTCTGGAGACGTTTCGGTATACTTGGTGCTGAAATGTCTGTAATTATTGCACTTCAATGGAAAGTTGGGCAGACTACCGGAAATCCTGGTAACAATGTTGTTTAACTTTCATTTTGAACTATAATTTGATATGTTCTGACAATTCTGTGCTTTATTTTATCTTACAATGACGTTTTGTGCACGTTTCCTTTTTTTGAAAGGGACGTCCTATCAACATTTCTGAGGTAGTTAAGTTCGAACACCGCCTGACATTGTAAAAGGGGAAATGTTTGCGGTTGATTTATGATCGTGTTTTTCACGGAGACCCCTTTACCATTAGCTCCAAACCACCGCGAACCTCCTTTACAGTAAAACCCTACATGGCAGATTTAACCACGAACTGAAAACCACTGCGAACACTCGATTCTCTCCCTTCCACTATATCAAATCCCGGCAAACAGCTTCCCTTCTACAGTAGGGAACAGCAGGCACACGGTACCTATTGTAGCATAACCTTTTGATGAAGAGCCCATTCGCAGTATTCACAGCGCGCTCCTAACTACAGCTGCCGAACCGCCCCGTACGGACACGCGGATTGACGGATGGGGAAATGTCTCCATTCACGGCTCACAAATTATACATACGTGATATTTATGGTCGAGCAGGAATATTGAAAGCCGCCGGGGAAAAACAATTAACGGTTGACGCAAAGACAAATGACGGTATATTTGAAATGATCGAGGCACAATTAAGCTCGCGAAGGATGAAATCAGTTTTAGAGGCGTGGGTAACAAACTAGGCTGCGAGCAAAATTCCATTCCCTCATGATCTTAATTCGTATCTGTATCCACACATTGACGTTTCAAAAATACTAACAAAACTATATGAAGATTACATTGTGTATATGATATATACATCGCATCCTTTTCAATCATGAAGTAGGTAGGGTATAAAATCCAACCATGTGGATGTGAATAATTCACATAAGCTGGGCCCTTTACGTGACGAAACTAGACTATTGTGAGGCCCCCGGCTTCTGAATGCCGACTGATTATTAATAGTGCGCACTTCTCTTGAGTGGAGCATCTTGCCGGCCCGTTCCACAGAAGTCCTGGAGGGTTTTTCTTTAATGGGCTTTGTCGTTGAAGCATCTTTGCTGTAATATTCTTTCACTGTTCAATCTTACGAGTCACCGATTTAGCAACTCTCGCGAGACTTCACCATATAACATGGTATCACTATCAATGCTTTTTGTCTCTAGTTACGTCATTGCCAGACCTCGCTACATCACTGCATGGCTATGTTACCTTCATGGATGGATTAGAATGAAACATAATAAGAGATCAAAACTCTACCTAATCAAAAAATGATTCCTTCGTCATTAACATATGCTGGTGGTTTTTAATCTCCCTATAGAGCTTTCATGCGTCTAGTTCATTCATGGGAGACACATATCGAAGATTAATAAAAATGTATGTAATTAATTAATTGGTTCAATGTACAAAATACATACTTCATAATGTGAATTATGCGTAAGGTAGTGAACTCGAACCATGGCCTTTATATTGAACCAGAACGATTTTTATTTCATCATCTACTTGTAAGTGTATTCATCCCTTCGTTTGTTTTTGAGACAATTGTTATCTCAAAATGTGTTGGCCTAGAATTTCCATCCGTCTTCCTACTCAATACGAACGACACGACATCCAGAAGGACATCATTTGCAGCGAGCAGTGCGTGGGCGGTATATCATTTCTAAATCTTACAGGCCTTCATTAAAGGCCTCTATTATTCGGAAATGCCATTGAGACCCAACCGTCCATAATCACATCTAGATCTACAAATGGCGAACCCCTTAGGGTACCAGAGGAGAAACTCACGATGATCAAACGACAATATCAGCTCAACCCACTTTCTCATACACAAGCTGTATTTGATTTACGTTTCGCTATGATAGTGAATGGGAACCAATCTCACATTATAACTGGCATAATAGTCGAATAAATTGAAATGCTTCGGTCGATGAGAATAGATGACGTGCTTAAAAACCTTTCACTTGTTCCGGAACATTCCATCCTTGTAGATTTATTATATATCTAAATGGTCGTCAATCATAAATATTCTAGCATTCATATGCTAAAATCATTTCGTTCAATATTATCATCTTAACGTGTTGTAATGTCAGCGTATTTGGTATATTGGATGCCACTGCAGGACACTTTGTGTCTTTATTCAGAAAAAAAAGTTGATTTATTCTTTCAGATCTTCCCTTTGTCTTATTGTTTATGTAAATCTTTATGAAGTATGGCTTTTATAATTACATCAAAGCTTTACGTAAGGATGACGAATTGTAATGGTCACACGACAGGTAGATTGGATTAAGCTGGTAAATTTTGGACTCTAATCCCATTTACAATGTTAGAATGACCTTCGTGAGATGATGCATGACAATTTCGTCCGGTAATACATCTAAGCAAATGACGTAGCAGGGGGGACTCTTAGATAGAGGCCCGATATAAGAGGCACATCTATAGGTATATGTATTATATGTGTTAAATCTCTGTAATATCAACTGTAAATATCAACGCCATTCAGGCTACCGTTAGTGTGTCTGAAGTTTGGTATTTTAATAAAGAATTGGAATTGGAGAATCTGCTTGCATATCTGACATTATGACATTTTGCCATCGAGGATTTAAGCTGCGAAACTCATTGATAGGACTTGAATACACGAAGAGGTTCGCAACGTAGTTGCTTAGGAAGTACGGATGTTATGCTCCCAGTTATCCAAGCCATGGCTTTTGCCCCAATAGCCTCAATTACTGTTCCCAGATAAGTACCTATAACAGCCGGTAGGATGTTTGTAGCGTATTGCTGAGAGGAAAACGAGCTGTAATCGTCTCTCATGCGCATCCATGCAACAGCGCACAAATTCCTTACCAATCACCACCGCTGCCGTAAATGAGGAACTGTTCAAATAAAAGCAACGGTATACTTGGTCGAGTGGTACAGAATTGTTACAGGCCCCTAAAGGGAAAACCCCCATCAGTCTGATTCAAGTTCACCCTTATTTGGTGGCCTATGCAGCAGCTCAACCATTACTTGATACGTGTGTAAGCTTGGAAATACAGTAAAGGGAAAATGTGCATCAGAAGTACGATTGCTGTGATGAAATGAGCTAAAATTGTATAACCAACTATGTGTGGTACCTTAGTTTTCAAATATGTTTTTCCAAAATGCAAATGTAGCATGAAGCGCCGGGAACTAAAAATAAATCCTTGTTATGTTACTAGATCGTTTCTGCAGTCTCCTACTTCAGTTGATTAAATTGGATTTACGTCAAATGTACACAAAATGGCATTCATTATAAAGCAACCTTGTGAACGTCATGAATTTCTTCACAATTCAAAAGGAAAATGTTTCAGAGCAAGCACTTGCTGGAGTCGAATCTATGGACCTAGACTTGGCTGGGACGACATAGGTAACATTGGAACATCCACAACATGAGCACCAAGGAGGAATGTATTGTTGCAGCTTTGCAGCTGAACCTAGAATTCAACACAACAACAGAAAAGGTGATGGATTGCTAATATGACATTAACTCTGACATGTATTGAAAACTACGAGTACCCACTCAAACACCATTATCTATCTTTACTGTACCATTGGAACGAAGCATCCAAACTTCAGCACCAAGGAAAGGCCCCATGCTTTAAGCATTGCAACCATGCTGCTTAACTTTAACTTCAGCGTAAGAAGTGACAGATTGCTGATTTGGTATTTCGTCTGGCATGTATTGAGAACTATGAGCGCCCACTCAGACACCATTATTCATGTTCACAGTACCGAGATTACAATTGATAGCATTCAGACAAGAAGTCCAATACTTGCGGAGTTTCTTGATGCTAAAAATACTTTCCCATAAGTCTACTCTTTATGTCACTCATCAGTGTATTTGTTCAGTTATGTCTATCTTGACATTGCAAATGATACCTACATATATCAACATTGGATCGACCTAAAATAGTAAGATCAATAGATATAAGTTATATCTATCAAGATGTCTAGATGCACATTCACCAAGTTGGCCGAGCGCGGTATTTTCTCCGATGCATTGTCTGATAATGATGTTAGACAGTAGTGATATAAGACGGACGATTTACAACAGAATTACCCTATGTAATTTGTACGTATATACGCAGAAGAAAGGGGTGCCATTACATACTGAAATGCATTTGATATGACCTATTAGAACTCATAAACGCCAATGGAAGACATTTCGCATGTGTATTCAACCTTGATACACATATTCAATGATGTGGTACAAATCAAGTTGAAATATATAGCCTATTCCCCCATATGATATGATATATGCTACTTTCTTATTTTTCGAACGGTAACTGTTTTTCTTACAAATCAAAAGATGTAAAGGCAAGCTTGACATTCATGTGAAATGCCTGACATCTGATCAGCATTCTGTTATTCAACGTTGACCAAGTCAAGAGAGCTCGATGAGATGACTTTAAGGAGAAAAACAGCTTCCAACGCAATGTCATAACTACATGGCAATTGTTTATTACACAAATACAATTGTATGTAAATATAATTCATATCTAGGCAGATGAATATTCTGTTCTGTATATGATTCCTCTTTTAAGTTCGAGTCACGAAAGACGATCGCGAGTAGACCTGTCTGAAGTTAATTTCTGGTAGTATTCTGCTAGTCAACTTTGACCAAGTCAAGATGATTTTAAGATAAGGAGAAGAAACGCTTTCGAGGTTGTGATTATTTGGAAATGATATATTTTACATATGTGTAGATATGAAAATCCGCGTTGATCTAACGTGAACGCTCCTTTCTGCCTACGATTCCTTTTTCAAGTTGTGTCACGGAGCAAAGAGGCCTGCCGAGATGATTTCTGGTAGTGCAGTCTTGCATTTAAAATAAAGGGCGCTGTATATTCCTGATGAACTAGAGCTGATAACACTGCGGTGAAGGTCGTGACCGGTGTCAGTGCATGAACTACGCTCACAAACCAGATCCGTATCAGGTCTTTCTGACTGCGAGAAGATGTAAAGATAAAATCCACGTTTGATGATTTTGGGTTGTTATTGTTTTGAGTTGTTTTGAGTTGATTGTATGAAATGAACTACGTTCACGGGCCAGACCCGTATCAGGTATTTTGGAATGCGAAAATATATATATAAATCAAATCCATGTTTCATGATTGGGGGTTGTTATTGTTTTGAGTTATTTTAAGTTGTTTGAAATGAAATACGTTCACGGACCAGATCCGTATCATGTCTAACTGAATGCGAGAAGATATAAGAAATAAAACCGTGTTTTTGGGTTGTCACTGCTTTGAGTTGTTACAATGTTATGTAATTGTGAATGCAAATACATTTGATTTGTTAAGTTAATGTTATTTCTCGTCTATATCCTGATTCGTTACGATTTTGTAAAGGGCTCCCTTGGAAATGAGTTTTCGTGACTGAACACTGAAGTGCCTCTCCTAAAGATCTATAAATAAATGAATAAAAAAATCCAAAACTGAAGACGCTGAACCGCGCTTTATACTACCGTCGTACGCTATCTCTTTTGGTCAGAATTTAATAAATTTCGATTAATCGGTTACTTTAAAATATCGTTCAATTTTACAATACCTAACAGAAGAGTATGTTTGAGTCAGACGTTGAAGCATCCCCCCCCCCACACACACTGTTCTGTAGCTCAGTGACTGTCAAACGACACCGCCCCGCTATTGCGACGGGGAACATGCCCGCCTTGAGGGATGTCGGGCAAACCCTCTCACGGTGAGCGGTTGTCGGAAAGACGTGGTTTGCATGAGAACTGTCTCTGCATACAAGATGCTGTCAGATTACCCTTGCGTTACCGAAAACAAGTCAAGGGTTCTGTGAAGGGTGTTTGCACCCGCAAGTCAGCATATGAAGTAAAGAATTTAGTCCAGCATGTATAAAACAATCTAGAGTATTGCTAAAAATATGACATTTATTCCATCATGTACCTTCATTATAATTCATATTTCTGTACTGTAATTACAATTGATGTCAGTCAGACGAGGAGGTTCAACTCATGCGTGATTTGTTGGTGCTATAAAATCTTTAAATGGCTTTTCACATCGGAGCGACGACGAGACGACACCACTGGACGAAATGGGAAATGGAACATTTCAAGTTTGCTCGCCAATGTCACCTCTAGCAGAGAGCCTATCACGCCCACCATATTTGTTGGAAGACTTGCATTCCCTATGCCACTTCAATAGACTGTATTTAAGTTTAAACATCAAACAGACAACACGGCGACAGGTTTGCAACAGGAATAATTCTACAAGACAGGGGTGGAAATAATTGGGAGGCGTTTCGATTCAACCTGCCACAGGAGAAAATAATCTAATCACCAGTATGGTACATTTCATGTTATGTCGGCACGCTTAACAGTACCTACATTTACGTCATACAATTCCTACTTTCTTAGAAACGCATTTTGATACAGCGATGTAAGAAATTTTTGACAAAGATCAACGACATGGCATATGGCATATTAACGGCATGTGGCAACGGGCCAAGGCATAATATCTGTCAGTGTTTCTTCTTTAACTCATTTTTTTTCTTCAAAAGAGCCGTATATTACCTAGCAGCATTGCTCGTCGGTGGCATACTATGGTTTTAGCTTAATTTCTGTTAGTTGGGAGGTTGTCTTGTCTGGTCTCATAACGTACAAATGATGTTAAGTTACGGAAAAGTCCGTTAGGTGGGTATGCAAATGATAGAGAAATGATAGAAAAAATTGCGAATCATTATTTTTTCTAGCTCTGTTTGGTGATGCAAGTTCCCAGCATCGATAATGACGCTGACTCTCATCTACCTATCACCCATTGTCATCATGGTGCAAATTCTAAAACCCCAGAGGACCTCGTGTTTGGCTCTGCCTTCCAATTTCCAGTTTGTTCGCAGGTGCTGGGTTCCGTGCTCAAACCTACTAATCAGACAGGGCGGACATCAAAATCTGCTTCCGAACATCAAAGGACAAGTCAGGACCAAGAAGCCATCAGGGGGCTTGGCTCATATGTATATACATGAGACGCTACACGCTGCAGATTTATTCGCGCCATCAAACCTTGATTCCTTTCCGAGAAAGTACTGAGGGCGAGCTTTAGAGATAAAACGTTTTCTGGATGGAACTAATGGTGGACCTGTCGGGCAGCGCACTTGAATCTGTGCAGTGGAAGGGAGAAGGCGGCGTGTTGTCGTCACGGCCAGATCAAGCCTGTGTGTTGTTTGTAGGGAACTTCGTTTCTATCGACGGATCAAAAGTTAGCTCAGGGTGGCCTAAGCATTCGTAAGAATCTTTTAGAATTCGCACGCGTTTTATGAAAATCTTACGAAGCTTTTTGCGAAAACGTATTTTCAAGAGAAAATCAAGTCCATCGTCGCTTGCATTGGTGTATCCTTCCAGCTGCTTCTTCTCAACACTAATGTCGGGGGCCAAGTCTACATTAATCCAGTAATCTGCGTCTTACAAAAGCTTCGACATTCAAGACTATTCGGTAACCTGTCTTTGAATCAATCACACAACCAACCAACCAACCAACCAACCACCCAAACAACCACCCACCCAAACAAACAAACAAACAAACAAACAAACAAACAAACAAAACAAAAAAGAAACAACCTATCAGCTACCTAGCTGTCTCGTGAAGAAATAGATAGATACATAAACCTAGGGTACACTAATGGCAGTGATTATGGATGCATAACCTCTTTCTCTGAGGTAATTGCAAATCAAGGCTACAGATACATACAGTAGATTGGGTTGACGCTACCTGATTTAATTCAAATTCACTGTCGCCCTCAGTTGTCATACTGGAGATGAATTCAGATCTAATTATTACTTATAGTCTACATTACATTGAAATACACAGAGCGTACCACACAAAAGCCATAACTAATACTAGCGATGTTATCCCCATTGATTATTACTAAAAGAATAGCAACATGAAATTAAAGATTTTACTTCATTGAATAACAAGGCTCTTTATTTACAACATATATGTAACAAGAACCGACGATTAAATAGCGGTCTGTCATCTTCGTTAGGGCAATTTTGACTGGTTCACTTTACACTGCAACTATAGGTGTCGCTGCTTACAGATGCGGTCCCAAACGTATTGTTACATACATAGCCAATTGAAAGTCTAAAAACAAATTTTATTCAGTCATTCACCAACCCGATGAAATTATTCACGGAATCTGACTTCATTATTTCATACGTTACCGACAAACTGATGATGTTAGCATATTTCTGCAGTTATCCAACGTGCAGTTAAATTCTAGTGGAGAATGTCAACTATTGTCTGTACAAGATGCGTCAAAGAACGGATGCCAAAAAGACTGAAGAGTGATCTATCGGAGTAACGGGAGAATACAATGTTGCAGAATTGACTTTGTGAGCTGATCTAGCCTCGGTTGACAGTTGTGCACCTTTCCGTTCAGCACACATGCTAACCCTTCCCTTATCTCATCTATCTCACATTGATCTAGCACAGTCGCTGACAGTGTAGTTATTACTGCATTCATGCGTAGTCAATGGTACCATTGCTCGAAGAAAAACCCATCTATACGTACATATCTAAATAATGTAGCACGTCTCATTTGTGTAACAATCTTAAAGGACCTATTCAGTGGAAGTTGAGGGAACATGTCATAATCCCATGTCTGGAAGAAGCAATAGACTGCCATTTTTGCCATAGTTCCACCAGAAATAGCTCACAAGAAATGAACTATAGTATCCTATAGGGACGCCTGGTCGGAACTGATTACACGTGAATGCTCATATTGCATTGTGTTGAAGGGATGTTATCTATGTTACCACAGTTGAAGAAGAGCAAGGCAATCAGAGATAGCAGACTTCGCCCGAGGAGTTTAGAGATGTTCTAGTCTCATTGCTTCATCTTCTTCACGTAACATTGTCGTCAAAGTAGTTTAGAAACATTTAAAAAACACGGACATGCCAAAATAGTGACTGACTGAGGGGGAAGTAGCAAGGCCTAGGGAAATATGTTTTGTTTACGGCCCGATCACCCGATTGACTCTAGCAAAAGCTGACGGCCCAAGCTATATAAAAATCTGACGGCCCTAGTTACATAGCCTTTCTACATTGGTCGATCGGTCGACAAGGGATATCAAATTTTCGATCTAATATCTGCGCTACGAAAACGTCATAGAATCGTTTTTCAACATGTTCTCCTCATTTCTGTTGCAATAGAAAAAGATATATAAACAGAACCGCAAAACCTAGGTCCCCTTTTGGTTGACATTCTGCATAATTGTAACCGTATTCGTTAGATCACTTTGACCAAAATCTAAACGATATCCCTACCCACCGATTCTATTTTTCTGCATCGTAATAGGAAACACAACATTAATTTTACTTGGCCTAATAGACAATGTACTAGCGATGTCTTATCCGGCCACTGTCGATTGAATAACACTCACTTCACAATCAACTTAACGGAAGATTGTGCAGATATCCCATGCCGTTTTAAAGGCCATTTCACTTGTCCAATGAAAGCAACTAATGAAAACATGCACTAATCAATGTGTCCGACGATATCACAATTACAGTACTTCCGTATTGGGCCATCAGTGATGTCCAGTCTGAATTTAACATGACAGAAGTAAACAAAATTCCGCTATGGCTGAATACTTCATGCAGCTATACATCTCTCTCTCTCTCTCTCTCTTTCTGTCTCTCTCTCCTGCTAAAACGTAATGAACTGGGTCAAAGAATCAGCCATTACAAATTAAGACTGCGCTGGCGTTCGTGATGTATGTTACTGTCAATTGTGATAAGCCTTGAGGGGTATGGACCATATAAGGGGGAGGCTTCATAGTTACTACATGTAAAATATAGGAAAACCTGAATACTGTAGATGTTGATAATCGCGGTTTCGCGAACTTAAAGCCATCACGGAAATGCCTGTTCTGTCTTCTGCCCGCTTACCCCCTTATCTCAACCGCGAAGTAAAAGCCACCGGTGAACACTCCATTTTCTCCCTAAAGCGAAATCAAATCCTCGCTAACTTGACGTCATTTACAGTATATGGAAAACGTATCACAAATCATAAATAAAAATAGTACTTAAGTTATTATATTCTAAAAAATCTAGAAACAAGTTCTAGAATACTGGCTGGCTAGGCTGGTGAAAACCTGCTGAAGGCTTGCTGACATCTCCATGGTGCTGAAATGTTGGTAGTCCTTACAAATCAGCCCTCCAGTGGATACCTTGACAGCCGACCGTTCCCACAACGTCATGGTCTGACTCAGTGCATACTCTGTCGTCTGTTATTTACCACAGTGGCTGAACCACCGAATCCAGAACGATTCTTACAGCAACATGTCATGGTTGCGGTAAACGTGCCTCGTGAGTTGGTGCTAATAACATCAGATACGCTGTGGGGAACATTTGTGCCAGTTCAACAGACTGGAACTCTACATTACCAAGTCAGAAATGCTAAATCTTTCCTAATTTCATTGTTTCCTGAAGTTTTATCATAAATGTCAAAGATACAATTAGGCGTGTACACCTGCATAACGTCATAACAACGTGGCTACAATTACTAGTAACTTCTAGGTTTAACCATCCAAAATGGCGGACGATATTTACGTCAAACGTCTAATTGGTGGCTCCATACTAAGAACGTAGTAACACGAACCCATGTCTCAAGGAAAAGGGTGCAGGCGGAAGGTTTCCCCTTTCCATAATTTCCATTGCTGAATGCTATCTCCGAGCACATACGAACTGCAATTTTCGATTAAATAATAGAAGAATTAAACTAGTCATTATTGCCCTGAAGAAGATGACAGCCGGTCATCACAACGTCGGCTGTCATCATTCCCTTTGTTGTGAATAAAGAACTTTGTTGTTCAGTCACTCACCTACCTAATGAAACAATTCACGGAATAGAAGAATTAGTTTCCTCTATGAAGAAAACAGCAGGACATCCGTAGGACAAGATAGGCACAAACTCATAAGTGTTTGTGTCCAAAACCAATGCGAATTACATTGAATAATGTAAGCCGCATCACGCATAATATTCTCTACGTGAGCCTCCTTGCACTGCTATTAAGTTGCAGTTGAAGCATTTGTCGCGAGATCACAAGCGCTATAGCGTATGATAATATATATCACTGAAACCTAACCTTTTCACTCCACGTTAAAGATCATTGATCAAAGACTAAACAGATGTGACACATCTTTACAGACTATTGGCCTCATTTCAGCAGATAAAAAAAGAATTTCAGGCCAGGACAAGAGCCGAGCACACAAAAATAATGAATTACAAATGAGCTAAATTTCTGCAGCCAAAAACAATAGAGGACCAGAGGGAAAAAAAACCTTTACCTATGACTAAATGGATCCCTGACGGCTAGTCGATTGGACTGTACAAATCGATGCCTAGGCTAAAAAAAAAACACCCTCTTCTGCATTCCGTTCTTGTCTTGCCCTAAAATGCCACGTACACTATATCGACAGGCGTTCCCTGCTTCTGAAATTCAAATCAGAAACCTTTTGTGCCCACGCGTTTACGAGTAAATGTCACAGCACAGGATGAAAAGAAACTGATCGAAAGTCCCGTTGAGCATATGTACATAAACATTTTACAGCTTGTCCTTAATACTAGGGGTTGTGCGAGGAAAATTGCTAGATTGCTCTCAGTAATTTGCTTTCAGTGTTAACTGAATTATAGACTGTTATGGAATATTTAACAAAGCTGGTTGATGGATACGTTATTTTATCTGATCCTGCGAGAAGTAGAGACGAGAAATATGAAATGAGTAGATTAGCGGGAGCTTATACAATCTTCAGATATCATGAAGGATATATTTCCTCTGTGAGACTTTCTCTTCTTTGTTGATAGATTTGTAATTACAAGGGGACTATTTAGATATGTATTGGATGGTACATTTATTTTTGTCACCGTCATACTTGCAGGTGCGCTTGCTTGCGCAGGTAGAATTCGAAGATGGTCACCGAAAAATTACGGCCACCTTTTATCGAATGTCCTGCAATTTATAAATAATGAAGATGTGGAAATCGCTACGGAAGGAGAGGAGCCATCGGGGCCACATTTGGCAAACAGGGGGTCAACACCGCTTCGATTTTCTGACTTCTCGGACGGCTTTCTGTCTGAATTTGTGGCCAATCTGACGGCTGGATTGAGGATTATGACCACTCGATAAAGTGCGCGGACGCAGGCGTGCACGGAAGAATGAGCATTAGCTCATCAGAGCCGGGCAGCCCCGCCAGTACATGCAAGATAGAGGAATAAACATTGGTTGAATCCCAATGCAACTTTTACAAGCGCCCCGGGCCTAAGAGTGCAGATAATTGTATCATCTCCGACAGCTGAGAAAGGGAGCCTACCCTGTAGTTAAGTGATATTTCTAATCTACAAAGTTACACTTTACCGAGAATTATCACCTTAGGGGACACTTCGATAAGGTAATAGCCTTTGTGATGCTGGAAGCTCATTTTAGTACTTAAGAACGTGGAATAATATAAAATCTCTTAGAATGTTGAATTCTATTGGAAAGAACGTAGTAACATGTCTTAATGCTGGAAGCTCAGTTTAGTGCTTTGAATAGATCATGGAATGAAAATCTCTTAAAATATGAGTGTAAGTATTCTATTGCATGAGAATAGACGTTCTCTAGAGGCATTTAGGTTGAGGATCGCAGTTCATGATCAGAAAGACACATTTGTGTCAGTGAAAGAGGCAATGTTCCGCTAAATGGAAATAACAGTTGCAGGCGACACTATATATTCTCTAAAAACGGCAAACTAATGTCGAGAGGTATGATGTAAGAAAAGATTACCAAGGCCTAGGTAACAAGTAGATGCCTCCAGGGACTACAGCAAGAATTCTGAGAACTTCAGGCAGAATTCTGAGAACTTCAGCCAAATTTCTGGGAACCTGAGACAGAATGTGGGCAAATTGTATACTATATATCTATATATATAAATACGCCAAACGCAACTGGATATATATATATATATATATATATATCATCAACCTGTACATTATATATATAAATATATATACATATATATATTTATAGTTATATTTATAGTATGTACACGGATAATTATATACTGGATACTACTAGTACTACTACTACTACTACACGGCAAATGTCAAATGACAGTTACTCAAGCAACTCGATAAAATCTGGAATCTAAATTTCATCCATTTGCTTCAGTAACTGTCATTTATTTGGTGTATATTATGTAGAATAAAAGATGTTTCCCTTCTAGTTATTAATATTCCGCATCATTATGTAACATCATCAGCATCATTTGATGGTAATTTTCTTCCCCAAATTAATTTCTCAAAGTTTTTTCGGATATAGCGTCTTTTCGGATTTAAAGTATCGCCTGTTAGATTAGGTTTTTTTAAATCATAGAACCATCCAAGTCCCCCCCCCTCCCGTTTTATCATTCAGCGCATAGCACATCATCACATCATTTGCACACCTGCTAAGATAAATCAATTAAGCGAGACGCAACTGGATTTACCTGCAGGAGATAAAGTGGTCCATATATTCATGCCAAGTTAAATTAGCGTGCTTTAGCGCTGATATGTGGCCCGGCGCTGTCATGTCCCGGGTGTTATTGGGAGAACGCAGAGGTCGTTTTATACGTTTCATTCAAATAAGAAAGAAAACATCTAATCAAGACTTTGGGGTGCATCGACACCTTTCCCTCGATTCGCGCCTCTTTTCTTTATGGAAGGTATTATGGAGCTCTGCCAACACTTCTAAGAATATCATGAACGGGTGAATTTTTCTTCGTGGTCATCGAAAAGAAAATAGAAGACTTACTGCGAAGTAACGGTTCAAAGGGCTAGCGCGTATCCATGTACACTGCGCGGCGGATTAGGCTTGGCGAGTATACTACAGCGTCTTGGATGTTTGGCTGGGAGTCGGCATTTCTGGCCCATTGAAGCAGCCAGCTTCTGTATGCAAGTCCTGTCTTCCCAAAGACTCATTCTCTCCGCAGTCTTAGGGGCCTCGCATTGGGGCATTTCCGCACTCGAGTCGTGTGGTACATACATACAGCGCTAGGGAGAAAATGTGAGATTCTAGCGTAGCACTGACGGACACAGACGAGAAAGTCTTTCTCTTTCCTCGCCACCGCAGCCGAATAAAGGTCAACAACAGTATCTCACCCATGTCGCCCATCCATGTTATGGCGTGTACGCAATATGGCTTTCGACAGAATAGGATGCTTCTGTGAGTGATTGATAAAACGTTAACGTTGAGCCACCCGGCCTACTTCCCCAAATCGACTTGGCATGCACGTACTCTGATGCATTCGCACATTTACAAGTTGGTCTTTAGTTTTAGCCGAATGTAAATGCTTGCGCTAAAGGTGACATGGGAGGGGTGTGTGATCGCAGCTGCTTTAATTACATGTCCATGATTGGAAACCAGTAACGATCAATTCAGATTGATGATACAGCAGGGTTACGAAAAGAAAGGGAGTTACTACGTTAAACAACTTTGTCCTGAAACAGGCCAATATAAAAAAATGGTTGTCCACAATTCAAAAGATGACATAGTCGCGGTATTAAAAGTTGAAGATGCACAACTCTGGTTGCCACTTTGAAGTACTAGGTGCTTACTAAATCTTCTAAGGAATCTCTTTATTCCTAGCTGTATTGCTTAGAGCGGGGCACGCCTCTTAGTATCTTGATAAGCAATCTATGTAATGATGAATCCTGCCATGCATGGACATTATCTTTAATGATACCAAGACAAATGTTCTATTATAGAACACTGTTGAGGTTCTTCTCCATAGCTAACTGCTAGGGGTGTTATTGGTTCAATAATGATCCAGAATATAAAGATATATTATGTATATCTTTACCTGGAAGGTTCTCGGTTCATCATGTTAGCCTGGTCCAATAGAGCCGCTTCTATCCCAAAGTACTTTTTTTACTATGTATGGCAGGGTTTTATTCCCTTACCCTGGTATCTCTTATTTGAATGCACAAACTTTATCTGCACCTTTTAAAACCTGTCATGAAGACATTGGACAACCAAACCTGATCTAGATGTCTAGTGGTTCGGGAATCCTCGGCTTTGTCCGGTCAAACTCTCGTTCCTCCAACAGCTGCATATAACCATGGGCACGAGATCATCCCAGCAGGGTGGCCTCGGGAGACTTGGCTATATCCGGGTTATTTTGGCAGTACAAACGATTAAAGTTTGACACTATTACTGTCACGGGTAGGGTGATCAAGATCACTCCGCTGAGAGAACAAATTCCCGCCATAACTTTTCCCAACCACGTGACCGGTAGCATGTCTCCATATCCTAGCGTTGTCATGGTAACTAAAATAAACCAGAATCCTTCGGGGATGCTTTTGAAGTCTGTCACGGGGGCCTTCATGAGTTTCTCCGCATAGAACATGAATGTCGAGAACATAACCACGGCGAGCATAAAGGACAAGAGGAGAAACCCTAGCTCGTCTACGCAACTTTTTATAGTCTGTGCCAAAATCCGTAGTCCCTGGGACGGCCTGCTTATTTTGAAGACCCGAAAAACGCGCAAGATTCTTAGCGTGACAAAGAGCGAGTCAAAGCCACCGTGCTCTGTTTTGGAAGACATTAAAAATAACCCGATGTAGTAGGGTAAGATTGCCACCAAGTCTACCAGTCCCATCGGACTCCTGAAGAATCGGAACCTGTCTGGAGTCGAGTATAGTCTCGTCACGTACTCCACTGTAAACATCACCACGCACACTGTGTCGATGGTAAAGAAAACCTTCGGGTACCTATCTGCACAATGGAGGATCTTTGTGGTCCCGGGTAGGGCCCCACATTGAATCGTTTCTGCTATGTTGGCCAGAACTGACACTGCTATAAAGAATCCTGTGGTATAGTAACACAGGGGGGCCAAGGGGTGGCCCGACTCGTTCGAACCGTCTAGAATGCTCCACATCTTCTGCCGCAAGGTCGTGGCTTTAGTGGGCACGTTAAGTACGGGCAACAGAAGCTCCTGTAACTGTTCATGTCTTTGCTTCTTGTGCTCGCTGTAGTCTTCGTAGCAGCATTCACTGATGGAAAATTCAGAAAGACCGAAGAAATTCAGTTCGGCGTCGTATGCATCTATGCACTCGCACTTAGGGTAGTGTAGCTGACCAGTTCGATAATAATTCAAAATATACCTGAAAATCTCAGGGTCCCTGTTAAAGTGGTATTCCTTGGTGTCGTCGTCGAAGTAAGCTTCTTTCTCCGTGCCTCCCAGGAAAGTGTCCGGTAATTTGTCCAGCGTGCTCTTCCATGTCTCGAAGCGGCGACCGCTCACGTTAAAGACAAGTCGGACATCTCCAAGTAACCTGGGTTTTATCCTCGGTGGGGGAGCGAGGCTCCGCTGAGGACTGGGCTGGGTCTTCTCCCCTAGGTCCGAGCCGAACTTGCTGAATTTCCGAAGGAAAGCGCTCAAGCTGGGACTCCTCTGTTCCGGTTCGTCGGGGCTGGGCTTGGAGCTCAGCTTCGCGAGAAGGAAGGCACGACGAGGGTTGTTTTCTCGTGTTAGCGAGATGGGTCTAGGAGAGGCAAGAGCATCAGCCATGCTGTTACCGTCGCCATTATCCCCACGTCCTACGTCAGCTCGGAGGGGGGGCGCCAGGGATGTGGCCAGCGCATCCAATGTCACCACATCGCGGCATGCACAGACCCAAGCGGAAGCACGGCTTAAACAATGTAACTATTTCACTTCTGATCAATGCAACATAATTAGGTCAAGACCTCCAACGATTTTCCCTTCCACCGTGTTGGAGTCTGTAGCGTCTTCAAGGAGGCGGCGCAGCTCCAATATCAGACTTCAGCTACCCGCGGGCTCCTCAACCGTAATTAATGTCCGCTATATCGGCAATATTGACTCTTGCTCCCCCAACTTACCAACAGCCAGCTCACTTGGTAAACAGGAGTGTCATAGCCCGGCAAGGCTTAGGGAAGAAGATCCTTCCTCCATCACTGTCCGCCGTACATAGGCTGCAACATGGGTGCGCCGGCTTCCAACCACTTTCCTCGTCATTACAAATTGTAATGACTCCTGTGCAGATCGGTCATATTGACTTTTTTGCCCTGTCGCTTTCCACAGGCGCCAGCAGCCGCGTCTGCCCAGGAAAAATCCATCTGACAAAATATTTTATAACGTTTGACTGAATATTGCATTTCCCGTGTCTGACGCTGGTATTATGCACATTATCTACTCTTCATTCTTTGGTAGATTATCAAATCATATGCACGTCGTGATGAAACTAATCATAAATTACTTTAAAGGGTGCTGTGTGAAGTTACTTAGTATTATTAACGCAATATTTGTCCGTTTTATGGTATTAGATATATGTGGAGATAGATTGTCAAGAATTGTGCGAATTAGATTCTTTCCACATCCTAGACTTGACATGCATGGTATTTTTTTCTTCCCCTTCACACGCGCACGCACGCACACACATACACACACAAACGCACGCACATGTGCACAAACACACACACATATATACCTATAAACACATACACATACAAACACTAGCGCACGCACACACACACACGTTCGAGAACACACATACGTGCTCACACACACTAAGACAAACACACACACATGGTGCAATACTTGGTGACAAAGACAAAACACAGTAAAACAATCCCCTTTCTGACGCTAGAATGGATACTCCCATTTTAACGAGTCGTCAGCTGGTAAACAGCCGCATTTACTGCATGGAGGATTACGGGGATCTCAGCCATTTCCCACAAATTACGGAGAAAGATGCGAATGTCAGCACACACCAACTGTTGCCTAGGGAACAATCACAATTAGATGTTCTAAAGTTGACGTCAACAAGAGCTCCTGTATGCACCGATAACACCCGGGACCATCCACTACTAACCATTAAGAGGATGGCTCTACACATTACACATATATACTTAGAGAAGTGACAGTACGCCGCACATCTGTAATATTTCAGAAAGCGTGAAATAGCGCAAGAAAGCGGAGAGAAATACGCTTTGAGTTGAAGTTATGCAGTCCCACTGTTTGTCCCTATTTGACAGAGAAAAAAAAAACATAAGCACAAATCACCAAGCAGCCGTAGTGTCTGGACAGTAATGTCACTGAGTAATTCAACTGTGCGCCAGGGAACATTTCTGTGGTCATATCAGCAAATAGCGTCGGTCTGAAATATTTATGTGCATTTCAACAGTTTGGACGCCGTGTTGTCCGGGAATGCTCTTCGTTTCTTTGTCTATAAATATTCCAGGCATGTCCAACAAAAAAACGACTGGCTTACGATTCAAGTCGCCACACTTAGGGACTTGTTTTCAATTCACGTACTAGTATGCAGAGTACGCTGGGATTCGTTTAAAGAATTCTCCCGTTAATGTTGAACGCGGGAGGCCCTGCGGTAAAAGGGACGTCTTAGTCTAAAGTACGCAACAGAAAGCTTATCGGCGCTAACAATGATTGTGCGTCGTGCTCCAACATGGACAGTTGTTGAATAATTCAGGACATTCCGGGGAAACCTGTTTAGCGTTGGTTAGGAGGGCGGGCGATGTTGTGCGGTAATGATTCTAGGCAACACGTGATAGAGGGTTACGGGTACAGGGTTTCTAAGTTAATGGAACGTAACACGGAAATAACGACATGTCAATCACGGAACGCACTGGGCATTTTGAAAGGGGCTGTAGCGCAACACTGTGCGCGCATGTTTGGGGCTAGGAGCATTTAAAACATATCAAAAGGTACATGTACTTAGTTTGAGGATGTTTTATGTTACTATTGGCAAGTTATGAAAATTCATTCCTTTTTTCCATCATTCTACTGACTATCGTACAGAAACATAAAAAGGAACGATGGTAGAAACAGGACCTCCTCTGTAGAGGCATATTTATGTGTCAATAAAGCTTCACAAGTACAAGTCATAGCACTTCTCCAACTTCAGCACCAAGGACAGATCATGGGAACTCTCATGTACGGGACAAGACTTTCACGTAACGCTTTCATTTTTCCTCGCATTTCCATGTGATTTGAAGCGAAATGCCTTAAAACCATCAGAGACAGCTTCTTTCAATTACTTTTTTTTTTGCTCACAAGTGTGTTCGAATCCGTTGTGTGACGTTTTTATACTCACGTGACTATGACGTACTATCCGCCATGTTGGATGGTTAAACACGGACGTCTTCAGGTGTAGTTAAATTTGCATATGTAATCACAATCACGACATACAGATTTATAGGTCTGAATTTTCCAGGTTCAAACAATCAGTATGACTGTTACATCACGTGCGAACACTATATGTTTTCCTGGCAATCAGGCTACCTTACTATTTAGTATGGAAACACGAGGGGCACCTATTTAATATTCACAGCATACCTTCTCATCTTCAACTGCTTCTGGGTTCCTTTGATCCAGCCGCCTCTGAATTTCAAGCTAAATTTTGCATCAGGCTGTTCTTGCTATGTTGTTGGACATAAGCTGTGTAAAATCTTGGCCGAGTTATACTGTATTTACTTTTGTTGTGGTTTTATTCTATAGCCGCACAGTTGAGCTCCTGGTTCCAGTTAATTTCTGCATGTTGCCGCCCTCTGACCATCTGTCAATCACCATCTTAAATCTAGCGGCCTATTGGCTAGCTGGTTAAGCGGCCCACTGAGGTGGTAGACAGAGTATATTGGTAATGAGGATTTCTATAATAAAGGGCCCCAACCCGATTAACTGTGGCATGCACACCTCCATTAACTTTTACAATGGACTAATCCCAAAACATGTTGAATCGATGATCAGTATAGATGACCTCTCTTGAGGCTTTATAGTAGGCTCTGTTGCTGTCTCCAGGAAACTTGATTGTTGGGAAGGACAATTTCACCCTGTACGTCCAAAACATCTGAACTCCATAACATGGAATTGATGAAAATGTATTTTCGTAAGCTTGAAATGAAACATTAAACAACGAAATCAACAACATGGGGTCCCTAACAATGAGTGGGATGGCAAAAAAAATGAAAGCTGGAGACAGCCTTGGTTGCAACTCAAACATTTTTTTCTTTAACTCTGTACAGGGTCCTGATTATACATGTACACCAGGTCTTGATTATATACCAGGTTGTGATTTTTTTACTTGGAAGACCGTCAGATCTCTGCAAGCAATCAGAATGAAAAAAAACTGCAACAGAGTCTAGGTCTTTATAGAGTTCAAGTGAGAGACTTCTTGTCTCGTTGGTAGTTTTTGACTGATGTGGTTTGGCACATTGAGGGCATTCTTTGGCCAGTCATTGGACGTGTCAAACTAAATTCTGCAGTCTTGTGATGAAAAAGGTTGTCGTTGACCCTTGTTGATAGTCACTTCTGTCATGGACTTGCTAAAAATACTATGCTATGACAAGCAACAATATGATATTGAAATGATACAACATCATTGATGGTTTATGTTGGAGTTTTTTAATATCTCTTTCAATGCCAGGTAGCATGGTGACCCTGTGGTTAGGGTTGCTGACTTAGAAGTTAGGACCTTAAGGTTCTGGGTTTGAATCCCTAGCTGGTCCTAATGTTGTCCTCGAGGAAGAGCCATACCACAAGCATGTTAAGAACCCACCACACTTATCAACAAAAGTAGGAGTCCTTCACAGTGTGAGCGGATCAAACTTATCAGTCTGGTCTTATGTAGCTTGTACTTAACGTTAAGAACATGTGTGCCACATGAATGCCTTAAGGCAGTTTGGCAGTTATGAACAAACAGACAGACAGACAAACAGTCTTGCTTCACAAGTATATCTTTACACATAATGAATACATATCTTTTATTACTGTCATGTAAACCAGCAATATATCAATTTCGTTACATGATAACGCAATTTATGGCAAGGCACCTCCACACGTAGACATCCATACATGTATGTAAGGATACAGTATTTACTTGATAGGTACTCTGGAGTTGTACACTTTGGTCCCATCTGGAAGTGTTGAAGCTCGTGCAAACTTGGTCAGAAGGGATCCGACCGTCTGTTTTCTCTCACACAGATCCCTGTACAGAAAATAAACACAGTGAAGAATGGGATTTGAAATGACAGACTGCAACAAGGAAGTGTGTGATTGATAAATGCCTTGTTTAATTATAGTTGTAGTTCATTCATCATGCAAATGTGGTTTAGATTAGCAGATATGTCCATTGATCACTTCCTGTCACTCTACGCCGGTGAACGTAACTAGCAAATGGAAAATATAAAACAGCGAAAACACAGACAGACCAAAAACAACACCTCCCTGTGAATTAGTAACCTATTCTATTGACCCCATGACCTGGACTATCATGTCTGATTAATGACTAGTGCTGCTGTCTCTGACATCTACTTTGTCCCACTCTGGCAAGTCTGACCATTGACCACTTCCTGCCACTCTACTGACACTGTATTCAAATAACTATGGACACACACACCAACATAACCAACAGACACACCGAAAACAAAGACAACGTACACAGAGTCAAGAACCTGAACAAAAATCACATTGACACACAACGCCTACAATTTATAGTATATCAAATGCACTGTTGGCAAGAAAGAAAAGGAGTTGCAAACCTTATGTAAGGGGTGATATCTTCCAAAGTCCACTTCTCTCGAGTACGGAACAGTCTGTTGAACCTACAACAATAACAGTAAAAGTAATGTACAGGAAGGGTCACGAAATCTGAAATATTTATTGCATGTATAATTTCAACATCATTAAACTAATACAAATGTATCACAAGCCTCTTGAAAGAAGTTAAGACAGTTTTATTTATTCCCAAAATATGATAGTTAGAGTCCAGTTTGCTTTTTCTCAACCATAGGAAAATTCATATTCACTATGGTGGAGAGAAGACACTGACATAAATACACCCAGGCTAGGGGTGGATACCGGTTTGGCTTGATAAGGCATAAGTCCAAGTTTAGGTCCTGATCCTGTCCAGTTGATGTTTTGCTTTATTAGGCCAATATTAAGCATAGAGAATTAATACTGACACGCACGACTATAAATGTTTCTTGGTGAGAAGACTTTCAAGATAAACCAGTGTTTGATATTTGAATGTTACACTCATTTTAAATGCCTTTTTTGTCAGAGGGGAGACTCAAAACACTTTTTATCAAACAAAATAGAAACATATATTTGTACTTTGTTCAGGGTTTTTTTGACTCAGGTTTTAGGCTTTCAGTTTTTTTGGACTCGGTCCTAAGATGTTATAAAGGTCCGAATCAGGTCCAGCGTACCGGTATCCACCCCTAACCCAGGCCCAACATTTACCTGTCCGGTGCATCCTCTGGCAGCCCTGTCACTGGGAAGTGGGAGATCACCTGTGGATGGCTCTTCTTATCAATCAGCGCTACTCCCTGTGGAGAAAGGTTCTGTCAATAACAATAAAAATTGACAAGCAAAAAAATCAAACAAGCCACTTTGCCAAACAGCAAAAAATATTGTCATCACCAAATTCAAACAAAACCTATCTATGCACCCCAAACAAATCACAATCCTTTCATGCTATATTTCAACTGAAAAAAGAAAATCAAATCTTAAAAATACAAAAGTCCTCAAACTTTTGTCAACTATTGGAGGCCAAAGGCTATGCAAGAACAAACAAAAAATAGTAAAAGTCCAAAACTGGTGTGCTAAGCCTAAAGGTGATTTACCATCTATTGAAAACAAACAAAAAAACAAACAGATGTGCAATCTATATACATGTACCATGGCTACCATTTTGTCCACCTACCTCTAACTGTTGAAGGTCGGTAGTCATGCCGACGGGAACACTCTCCTTCCATGTCTGTAGGAACTCGGCAAGGTTGAACTTCCCCACCCCCTTCAGCAGATACTCCGCAAAGTAACGACACACCTTGTCTTCACTCAGCACATGGACCTCTTCTGAACCTGTTTTTGTTCAATTTGAAAATAAAGCAAAACAGGACATGTTTTATAAGTATCCTAACTTCAAATTGTACGTCACATGTAATAAATGTCGACGTAGTGTGCATTCATTTACTACAGGGGCGAGTTAAAAAGCAATGCAAGTGGTTTTATAACTGGCTCATTTTTTCATTGAATGAGTTGAAATTTGGGCAAAGGTAAAGGCACACATCTTCTTAAGACTAAAATATCTCGTTTTGTGGTTCAGAGTATTATGAGCAACTTAGAACCACTTGCATTACTCTTTGACTTACCCTCTTATTTTTCAAAACTTTTTTTTGTGTATATATAACACATCTATATTACTATAGCATGGTACACTTCTCAAATCCTAGGCTATAATTCATATCATACAATTACTAGTACATGATATGACACTACATTGTATATGTGATAATAGTTCACACCAGTAGGCTTCTTCTACTGACAATATACACAGGCTTCATCGCTCACCTCCATCCAATTCCATAATTTTCCTGTCTCCATAGCAGTCCAAACAGTGCTGCAGTACAACTCTGTGTGGAAAGGCAACAACTTCAGTTCAAAACCAGAAACTCAGATATTTTTAAATATCCAGCACTTAAAAGCGCTGGCCATTACCAAAACTATGATGCCTAAAAACTCTGGTCCAAGATCTTCATTGGCTTGACACTTGGTTTTGACTTCATATCTTTAGTTTTGTGATCACCTGTATGTTTATATGGATGTCTGTATGCATATGAGTGTGTGTGTCTCCTTTTAACTTGCTATTTTGACCCATACTGTTTGATCACTTCAAGGAGCACTAAACTCCAGAAGAAGGGACTGTTATTTCCCAATGGATAATAATTTTAGGAGGTAAAAAGTGCATATATCACTTTACAGTATACGATAAAGTACCCACTAGTCCTGCGCACATCAAAAGGCATTTAGTACTGTATTCTGCTAAGCTCCCCAAGTATCCTCTAAGCAATATCAGCCTATGGGGCTGACAAGGCCTTACA
This sequence comes from Branchiostoma lanceolatum, assembly GCF_035083965.1. Taxonomy (NCBI): domain Eukaryota; kingdom Metazoa; phylum Chordata; class Leptocardii; order Amphioxiformes; family Branchiostomatidae; genus Branchiostoma; species Branchiostoma lanceolatum. The sequence goes on from NC_089723.1 coordinate 28,405,032, forward strand.
AAAGTTAGGCTACAGAAATAATTTCTGGGGCGATAAGAAAAACTCATCTTGCGATCATTGACATTCTATGACACAATTGCCCCTCTTTTTGTGCTTATCGCACCACATTGATGCTGAAAATATTCCCCATGAAGGAAGCATCTACATGTATAGGGAATGCATGGGTAGGGTCTGCATGGGGTTATTGAGTATCATATTGCTTTACAAACATACATCGTGGAATTCTGCAAAGTGTCGGCTGATTATGTATTCATTGATACATAATTTATTGGAAAATAACACCCCCTTCTGGACTTAAGTGCTCCTTTAACCTGTTGATGTTGATATCCATACCTTGGGTACACGTTGTCTTCCATACTGAGTAGCTTGTCTGTGGGAATCTGGTCGTAGGACCAGGACTGACAGTCTACCGTGTCCATGATATACTGCAGCACGTTTCCCATGTAGTCAAAGTCAACAAGTCTCCAGTAACCTAAAAACAAAGGTATTGTAATCAGTTGGCATGATTGTTTCTTTAATTGTCTTGGTGTGCGACAAATTGCAGAATTAGCAGAAGTGGTGTAATAGGATACTTTAACAATTGGAAGTATGGTTTGCTCAGGCCCAATTGTATTATAGTTGAGAGCTGGGCTGACTCATGGCTACACTCACACAGTAATGTCAGGTAGTTAGGGGTACCCACTTAGAGCTTGTTTTCTCTACAATCTGGAATGAGTTACAGTGCTTTGGATGGGATGTTTAATTGGAGGTTGGAACCGGGACTGACAGTTCATGATTAGACACTGCAGCACATTTCCTATGTAACAAGGGGTTAATTAAAGATACTCAAGGTCAGATGTTTGAAGTCATTTTTCTGGTGATTTCTTCACATGGTAAGTTCAATGAACCTTATGGTAATTTGCATAACAATATCCAGGGAGAGGGAGTGAAAATGCAATGCCTATATCATTGCACATGTAAAATAGCTGCCAGTTTTAGCTTGAAAGTTCATCTGTGTTGGTAGAAATCATTCTTAAACGAGTTTAAACTGTAATTTCCAACACAAAAAATTGGACTTACCCAAATTTTCGACCGTACGACATCGGTCTTTGTCAAGGAATGATCCATCCACCGCTGGGGTGACGTCACGTTATGCAGATAGCACACGTGACTCCGTGAGTAGTGGATCGTAAGTATTGGAAAGTCTGTAGCGCCCGCCATCTCTGTTGAGGGATGGTCGTAGGGCCCTGATGTAAATGGCTTCCTTGATGCCTCTTGCAACGAAGTCCGACTCAGAAGTCTCACAGCACTTACACATAGAATCCCCTGGACATTCAGTTTCACTGGATAAAGTTAAAATTCTGGACACTGAGTCGGACTTCGTTGCAAGAGGCATCAAGGAAGCCATTTACATCAGGGCCCTACGACCATCCCTCAACAGAGACGGCGGGCGCTACAGACTTTCCAATACTTACGATCCACTACTCACGGAGTCACGTGTGCTATCTGCATAACGTGACGTCACCCCAGCGGTGGATGGATCATTCCTTGACAAAGACCGATGTCGTACGGTCGAAAATTTGGGTAAGTCCAATTTTTTGTGTTGGAAATTACAGTTTAAACTCGTTTAAGAATAGCTGCCAGTTTGTTTACATCCAGCTAGGGTGTGCTGCAAATGCATTTAAGGTGGCGGTAGTTCGTGTTGACAGTTTTCACAGCGAACCACAAACTTAACACTACTATGAAAATGCTTGTACTGTCTTCTGCCTGCCTAGCACCTTGTTTCAACCATGAACTAAAAACCACTGCAAACACCCCGTTTTACTACTGAAAAATGAGGGGACAATGATGCAGGCTATTTTTCAACTGTTTGTAAATACTGAAAATATATGCAATGCTACTTTAGAAGTTAAAGAATAGGAAACATAACTTCAGAATCAGATATGCCCTTAATTGGTATCATTGAGTGGAAAGAACACACAATGTCAGGGAAAACTTACCATCATAATGAACAGCGTGCAGTTTCCTTAGTTCTTGCAACAACTCTTTCTCGCTTGCCTGGATGAGACTGAGAAGGTCTGTAGTGGTGTACTGATGGGAGGAGAGGGCAATATGGTGTGTCATGGACTGTGGACAATGGTGTGTCACATGTGATGGGTACCTAAACATAACATCAGGTACAGGAACAGGTACAGAGGTCTAGGTACAGTTCCGGACCCGTACCTGAACAATTTGACAAGTAACCTGTGGTCATTACTCATCATGTGATCCTAATGACAGAAATATGAACACAAACAGTCAATAGGTTTATTTAGACCTTTATCTTATGAAAAAAGATAATATGCTTTCGAGAGAATCTCAAATTAAAAACGGTACTGATTTCAACAGCCATACAATGCTTTTATGTTTTTCCAGTTCTAAATTTTCATCTTCTTGTTCTTCAATACTGCTCAGCCCGCCTTTCGGCGGATTATTAGCATCTGCGCCAAATGTCAGTAACAGGTGCAAACAGAGGGTAGAAAGGGGGGTAAACAAGGACATGTGCAAAAACTGGACAAGTGAAACTTTTAGCGTTGTTAGTAATTATATCTTTGTGGCAGAATACCACGTATTCAGTCACAAAATAAGTAAAAAATTATAGACTTGCATGTACAGGTACAGTACCGGTACATTGATGCTTCAGTATTTTGGACCTGCACCTAAATGACTTTCACGGTTATGTACATGTCATCTAGGGAAACCAATTTAAGAGTTATTGATGTAATGAGAAAAACACTCGGGCAGAGCGAAATGTTTTAACCATGAGAAGAAATATGAGTTCTTGTAGAAAAAAAAAATGGTCTGCTACTTTTTTTTCGCCTGGATGACAACATGTGAGCATGTATATCATATTTACATAGAAGAATGCAGGCAAGTTTATGTCCAGTGGAAAAAGTAGAAAAGTACTGAAAAAAAGTAGGAACAGAGGGCTAGACTGTTAACCTTTTTTCCTGTGTGCTTTTCATCTGATTCATACTCTGGTCCTGTGAAGACGTTTTCCTGCAGCAAAGTCTGTAACTTTTTTAACTTGGGCCTGCACTGCTTCAGCTCCAAGTACACGTGTGAGATACAGTAGACCTGGGAAAGAACAAAGAAATGGGTGAAATCTTTCGTAAAACCCGTCACACAACAGGAAGATGGATAAATTGATCTGCGCTCTTTAAGCTCTCTCAATCATTGTGAGATTTTTAGAGATTGATGTTTGTAGAGTCCTGTCCATTGTGATTGAGTAGATTTTCAGGTGAAAAATATGCTTGAGTCATGAGTGTCTGGCTATTTCTATATTCGGTGACCTACTGGGGATCAACAAATAAGACCAAAGCTCGTTGACTGTACATGCGTGACAGGGCCTTAACCTTTAGCACACCGAAGTAGTCGTTTGGCACCCAATTTCCTATTGGTTACGCAATTAGGTTAAAGCAGTAGCGACAAGACACACCAGTAATTAAGACAAGTAATAAGGTCAAGTTCGATAATGGGCCACCTAGAGGCTTTCTACTGTGCTGACGCGGAACTTCCAGTTTTAATATTTTACCTCTTTATGTAGCAGGCAGCCATCCCCACCCACAAGTTGTTCTGGTGCCCTACAGTCTGGCAGTAACAACAGACTGTTGGTAGTCTGTGTGGACTTGAGTTCAAACGTGCTGTCATCTGTACACACCACTGCCATGTCAGATTTGTCTCCTCGCACCATTAGACTACAGAAAAAATTAATGATAATAAATAACTCTTGTGAGCTGATTAAACTTTCTCTTCTACAAGTTGTAACTTAAATGGTCTCTATTTGGATAATACCTGAAGTTGATTTCTTGATAGATCATTTCAAGTTTTACCAAACCTACATATTTGAAACAAAAAAATAAAAAATAAAAATGAACAAATTAGATCAAAGCTTAGAGTCGCGGCTCTACTCCAGCCTCACCTGTTGCCAGCCTCTAGATGCTTGACCATGCTGCTGTCCAGTTCCACCAGTCTGACCTCGTGGTCCCCCATGTCCTGACTCAGGTACAGAGACTGGACACTGCTGTTCAGGTCAGTCAGGTCCAGTTTGGCCTGCTCTGCTACAGCTTGGGCCTCCTGTAGGGTTCTAGATGCAAGGAAAATAGACAAGCTGACACTTCCTCATAATTTGAGTCCTATCTGTTATTTTGTAATTTGTTATTACATTCGGGTGTATATGAGCGATTCCTGTTTTTGTTTACATCATCAGAGCTCCTAGGCAAACGGACATCAGACTCAGCAGATTAGATAACTATTAAATTGATATTTGAATAAGCGGATACTAATGAACCTTTTGACTACTAGTACCACTGCGTCACCATGATGTCATCGCCATCACTCTTATTCAAACATGCAGAATACACGTTACAAACCGCGAACACCGCATTTCCCCCTGAGCGCGAAACGTAAGCCATGCAAACTTAAATACATTTACAGTATACATACCCTTCAGTCAATAGAAATCTGCAATTGTAAGAAAGATGCTTAGATGCATTTAAAATGTTAATTGTTGTACATAATAACTACATTTACATTAATTTGAATAAGATATGGTCATAAAATCATGGCAGAGCAAATTACGTCAGCAAATGAAATTACATCTCCCGTGGCAACAACTATGTTAACACCGTTTACCATACACGTGTACATGAAATCAATTAACATTTACCAGAACATTTGCTGAGGAAACTGTGTAGCCAACTGCCCCCCCCAACCTCTCTATAATTTCACGCACCTCAAATCAAAATCCCTAAACTCCACCACACTTAGATGTATGTATGATAAGTCTGTCATGTTCATAGAAACTATTTTCACAACAAGAATCACGACTGGACTGCACAAAAGTAGTTAAACAGTGGTCAAAGTTTGGCCACATTCCCACGAACAACCTCACCTCGATTTTCCCGCCATGTTTACTGGTGACCTCTAACCCCTACAAACCTCTCTCTCCCGAAAATAAATCATAAGAATAAGCAATAGAAACAAAAAAATAAGATTTGTAATATTTTGTATGTAAATCTAAGGTGAAAAAAAGGAAGTCTACGTAATAATTAGAAGAAATCAAAGTTTTCTTGAAAATTTGAGAGCACGTTGCTAGATTGACCAATCAGCAGCCAGGTCCAAATGTAAACATCCAAGATGGAGGAAGATGTCAGAAACTTGGTGCCAACTTTTGAAGAAAAGGCACGAGCCCTCCTCGTTGCCGAGAAGTTAAGGTACTACTTCGTCGTACCTCTCTTAAGAAACTAATTTGGCATTGGGAGGTGATTTCTTGGCGTGTTTGAGATTCAGGTTAATGATATAAATCAATGAGAATGTCTGTATACGTAGGGCGTGATCATGATGACGTGCGTGGAAGCGTGTAGAACAACAAAATATATGTAGCCAAATAGGTCAATGACCCTGTTATTGTTGGTCCATGTACCACTCAAGGACCATTGATGGTGTTTGCTTCCCTTATTGCGTTAACTTACTAATCACTGGGTTCTGTCAGTCTTTCTATAGGAATTTTAACCAATGATTTTCGTCAACGTACAAAAAATAATTTGAAAATGCCTACACGTGCAACCATACTGATCATGAGGTACCATCGCCAAGAAAGTTGTGTTTTCGTTGCTGTTGCTGTCTTAGTGTGTGTAAGATTAGTAGTACTAATGTTGCATTGTTTATAGTTCTCAAGGTCAGAAAGAAGTACTTAAAGGTTGGGCCCCTATCATATTACTTTGGTACTGCAGGCAGGTGTTTATTGGAGAGATATTGAATAGGATGAATCTAGAAAAAAATAAACATGTAAAGGAGGGGGCCCCTAAACTTGTCACTGATTCCCTTGTCTCAGTTCATGACTTGTGTAGTAGTTATTAAGGCTAGGGAGTATTCAACCCCCGCTACTCTTTACCAAGGACTCGAAGGAGTAGCAGAGTTCAATACTCCCTAGACTGATAAATACAGCTGACTAAGTTACCGAAACATCGGCAGGTGAAAAAAAGGCCGATTATGTTAAAAGAACTGAACCACATATGACTTAACAACCTGTTGAAGCTATTTGCGAAAATTGCTAATGAGAACCACAATTAATGAGGGTCTTCTTGTCAGGACCCTGGCAATACTTAACGGTAAATTCAGGAGGTCTGGCAGCACTCAACAGCTAATTCAGGAGAGCCGACAAAGCTTAACGGCAAATTGACTTGCCAAATAGGATTAAAGTGACCAATTACGCTTCACAAATAATTTACCAACAGTAAATTAGAGGGTGCCTGCTACAATTAACGCTGAATTAAGATAACGTGCTACACCTCAAGGAAAAAAGGCATTCAGACCCTCATTTATTTTCAAATCCCACCAGGGAGACCATGCACCAGGGAAAGCCAGTCCTGATCAAGAACCGCAACTACCACCTGAGGACCTACAACAACTGCTTCGTGGGGTCAGAGGTCGTGGGCTGGCTAATGCAGCAGGGGGAAGTGCCTGATCGGAACACCGCAGTGCAGTGTATGCGCAAACTTCAGAGCTTTAACATCATTCACCATGGTATGTTTCACATTCAGCATGTTTGTTAACTCACAAGCATCCTTGTTCAGTGATGTCGAGTGGCTAGGCCAGCGGACATGAGATTGATAGGTCATGGGTTCAATTCCTGGTGTTCCTTGCCAGATGTTGTGTCCTTGGAATTGGGAAAGGCAATTTACCTTTCCTACCTCACCCTACCCTGGTGGAAAAATTGGTACCTGACTTAAGTTGGGGAGTTAAAAGGCAGAGGAAGGAGAGGGATGGGCTCCACCTTCCAATTCTATGGCCTAGACACTGTGGATTAACAACCAACCTAGCGCCGCTAAGGCTATGGAACTACATGTACCTTTACTTTTTTAACCTTGTTCAAGCTATACGATAAGTGTTGTTCTTCTTTCATCAACCATGATATTGTATTTTTTTTATTATCATTATTAATACGGTCACCTTGTGATCCCATTTTGTTTGATCTTATTTTGCATATCTTAATTCTTATTTGTCCTTTCACCCTCCCCACCACATACAGTATGTGATGACCACTTGTTCAAGGATGCTATGTTGTTTTATCGCTTCCGGAAGGATGACGGGACCTTTCCTATGGACAAAGACTCTTCTATCTTGTTCCGAGGAAAGATGATGTATCACAGGTAAACTCCTGCTCACCTTGGTAATGATAATGAAGAAAGCTTTGTGCACCACTTCCATAGAGGGTAACTGCTTTACATTTCCATTTTTTGGCCTTGGAAAAAATGTTGCGTTTTCTGGTTGCCCGACTGACCCTAGTTAAAACTTGCTGACCCTAGCCATTTCTGTTAGACCACTGGCAAGGGACATGAAATTTTTGATCTGACGTCTGAGTGATGAAATTGTTGTGGAATCATCTTCCACCATGATCTGGTCATTTATGTTGCAATAGAAAATTGTGCTTGTATAATGTGTATCTGTATGATTAAAACATGATGTTAAAACACCAGTGTTCTGATGTATTTTAGTTTCACATTGCTAAACAATATTTGTTGGATTGCTTTGTTGGAAATTTAAAAACAAGAGAGAGAAGCCTTTACCTATCAACACTCATTTTTTCAGGACAATAATTGGAAACACAACATTGATTTTACTAGGCCTAAGCATTCTCTTTGTGCATCTGGGTATAATGATGATTTGGTTCTCGCTGTACATGTTATATTTGTGGTTGTCCCAGTTTGAAGACATCCTCAGGCCAGTATATATTTGGGGTGAAGACTCACAACAACCTGCAGTACCACGACGCATTCCTAGGTGTCGACATGCTGAACTGGCTGGTGAAGGAGAAGGAGGTGCAGAGTAGACAACAGGCGTTGGCGATGTGTAGGGAACTGTTGGAAAGGAACATCATAAGGCATGGTTGGTGACCTACATACACGTATGATAATTCTGAAGAGGTTTGGCCATTTCACTTGTCACAGATGTCAAAGTTAGTCAAGAGCATAGCTTAAGGCATGCATCATTTTACAAATTCTTTTATTTTCATGGGAACTTAATTTTGTGGGAAAGTAGTTTCTGCTGTGTTTTAAGTTTTCGGTTCAAAAGTAATAAAACAAGTCTGTATTGTGGATATGATATAATAGAAACACATTCACAATGTCATGATGTTATGGCCACCACGGAAACTGTGAAAATAAAACCACTGCAAACATTTCTAGATTAACAGTATCCCTTATAAACATGTTTATCTACAGTTGCAGAATAAACATTTTTTATCTATAGTTGCAGAATAGGGGTTCCATGCATTTGCACCTTGTAACAACTATAGCATGGTATCCATCTTGGAGCCCTTAGGCCACACAGTTGTGCAAGTGCTGCAGCAGGGGCTAGCCCACTTTTGGTTTTAGATGTAGTGGCACGTAGAAAGATATTTCCTGTATTCTTAGAAGCTCTTAAAATGGTGATTCGACATTCTGTGTTGATGCCCATGTTTGCAGTAAGTGATGACCACCACTTCAAAGACGGCCAGTACCTGTACCAGTTCAAACAGGATTTCACCAGACAGTACCGGCTGTCCGAGGTGCTGACTCCGCTGGAGCCCATCCTCCCGCGCTCACGCCACGGCAGCGTCAGCAGCGATAGGACCAACTCAACCTCCTCCGCCGGTACGTCATTGTCATAGCTATCAATGGTTAACTTGGGAAAGAGTGCATTCGATCTATGAACATTCAAGCCAAGGCCATATACCAGGTTAATTTGTTGCTACATGTACTTGGATATCAAAAGATGGTGCTTAACTATATTATGATAATATATATTGTTTACCAATTTATAATTTACCAATATCATTGTTGATTTTATTTGTATGATTTGTTTCTACAATCTTAAATTATTCATAACAGCCAAAGTTTATGTTCCGTTTAACTGTCATGGGCTCCAAATCAGCCCTATTTTGGCTAAAGGGACTACTAGTACCCATCTGTATCCAAGATTGATAGATGAATATGATGAATCAATAGATGAATAAATGAAGAAACATAGAAATTGGGTTTAAGGGGAAAGTCTGTACTTTGGTATGCACAATGCCTGCTGTTCTCATCTTGACTTCTTGTAAGTTTTTATCTTAAATTGTCTAAGAACCAAGGACATGAATGGATTTTGCCTTAGGTTTGAATTGTGTTGAGAAAAGTATAAAGGGTGAATCTAGTCCACTTTGAATCTTGTAACTAAAGGCTGTCTTAAGGCTTTTTTGCTCAATCTTCAGCAGGTACACCACAAAAAGCCTCTTTCTTCATCGGTGCTGATGAGGATGAGAAAGAGAGATCAGGGTCCTTTGGAAGCCCCAGTGCTGGCAATTCATCCGGTAAGTATTATTGTAACTTTTGATTTCAACCTTCTCCCTGCTGCCGAACTCTGTAACCAATATGGAATTGGGTGCCAAATGGCTACTTCAGAGTGCTAAAGGTTAAGTAACATTTGTCTTTAACCTTGTAGGTTTTATCAGTCACTTCTCCACTTGCAGACAGTGGGCATGATACAGAGAATACACTCCTGCTACCCATGTCTTCTCTTCTTTTTGATTTGTTGCCTATTTAAAACTGTGCTGATTAGTGATGACACAGGTTTTATGTTGATTCTCTACCTCTGTTTTCCCCCAGTTCTGTTGCGACCAGTAACTTTAGATGAGCTGAGGAACAATCAGGGACGGTACACACAGAAGCACATCAGGGTAAGGAACAAACAGATGGACATGACAAGACAGTAGTCATGAAGTACTGTACTCAATAATCATTAATGATACACTGTTTTATAAGAGATGCGAAGAAGCCATCAAAGTTAGTTGAAAGCGAAAAAGGCACAATTCCATGAATGGGAAGAAAAGTTGTTTATGTTGATTTGCAGATTGTGAGTGATGCTGTAGGTTACGGGATGGTGGTGCGAGGGGACGGTCCGACCTACATACAGACTGTGGACCCTGGTGGGCCGGCCGCGGCAGCTGGGGTCAAGGTACGTATACCAGAGTTACAAGGTCAAGTTCGGTGCGGTCCCCCGAAAGTGCGAAATGGAACGAAATGGAACGAAATGGAACGAAATGGAACAAAATGGAACGAAATGGAACGAAATGGAACATTATGAAATGAAATACCAGTAGATAGCGAAATATAAGGAACGTTGCAACATTCACAGTAGACCGGAACAGGAAGCAAATATAACGTGTTTTATTTCTTGAATCTATTTGATAATATTAAATACAACGTTTTTGCCGCGTTTGTGTGGCTAGATTCTTCCCTGAAAATGGGAGCGCCGCGTGCAAAGCGCTCGGCCGCTCTTCCTTGATTTTACTGCAAATGAACTACTGCAAATAGCAGGGAAAACCAGCAAACGGAACTGAGTATCGAAGTAAGGACTAGATTATACAGAAGTTGGTGGTAACATTGCATCTCGTTATTCACCAAGAGGGCATGAGGCAAACGTAATTTCATTATTTAAACAGCGTGTTTGCGTGTTGTGTGAACTGTGAAATACATGTCCTGCTCGTTCACACCCTCCCTTTGTTTTGTCGTGAACAAGGAAGCAGAAATCACCAGAGGTAGTTCTCAGCCCACGTCCGTGGTTGAATGGAGTATGAAATTTTACATTGGTGACGCAGCGCAGAGCTGCATTTGCATATCATTAGAGGAGGGGTCCACTCTCCGACAGACGACCAGCCGAACAATTGGTTGTATAAAAATCGTTGTTGCGGAGATATGCATATGCTACGTACTAGTTATGGACTAAACCGTATGTAAATAAAACTTGGAAGTCGGAGTTTGATTCAACCTGTCGGTAGCACGCCCACGTGCACAGTTCTGATGCGCTGGCAACATTGGCGGTTCATTAGCATGTGGGGCTCCATTTTCAACACGCAAATACGCTGTATAAATAATAAAATTACGCTTGCCTCATGCCCTCTTGTTGAATTACGAGATGCAATGTTACCACCAACTTCTGTATAATCTAGTCCTTACTTCGATACTCAGTTCCGGTTGCTTGTTTTCCCTGCTATTTTCAGCAGTTCATTTGCAGATCGTTGGTAAACACAAAGGAAGAGCGGTGGATAACTTTTCACCCATTTTCAGGGAAGAATCTAGCCACACAAACGCGGCAAAATCGTTGTATTTACTATTATCAAACAGATTCAAGAAATAAAACATGTTATATTATGTATTTGCTTCCTGTTCCCGTCTACTGTGAATGTTACAACGTTCCTTATATTTCGCTATCTACTGGTATTTCATTTCATAATGTTACATATGTTTTAGTTTGTTCCATTTCGTTCCATTTCGTTCCATTTCGCACTTTCGGGGGACCCGTTCGGTGTGTCAGAATCAAGGTTACTGTAGTTTGACTATCTAGTATCACATTCTGGTGGTCAGTAAACATAACACTGCAGGGATGTCCCTGGGAGACCCCGGTTCAATGGGGGTCCATGTTCAAGAAGGTGCCTCTAGCATGTACATGCACATTAAAGGGGAAGGGCAAGCAATCCCTCCCTTTAAAGATATACTCTGCTACTTGCTGCCCTATGTGTCATTAGGAACTTTTTACGGTCTGAAGGAACGAATAAAATATAACACTCCATCCATGCCTGATGTATTTGATAACTTTGAGTACTAGGGAACACAAAAAGTCTGCAAATCTCTATTGTTGATTTATCAATTGGTATCATTGCATGGAAAGCATATGTAGAAAATTGGCTACAATTGTACATTCATGGGTCGAGCACTAGGACTAGTTATGTGAGTGGCTTGCAACAATACAAAAGATTCTTATATTACAGGTGCGGCAGTTTGTGAAAGCTGTGAACGGGACAGACGTGCTGGAGTTGGGCCACCAGGAAGTCGCCAAACACATCCTGGCAAACCAGGAAGTCTGCAACCTGGTGATCCTGCAGCATGGCAGAATGCTGTGAATGTGATGTTTGGCACTTCTGACATGGCAGGGATATTGTTTAGTACTGCCACCTGTATTGCTGTTATGGTACTGCAGCATGGTGGTGTATTGTGTTCTTGTGCTGCCAACATTCCCATGATGGTACTGAACTGCAGTATGGCAGGATACTGTGTAGTAATGCCACCTGTATTACCATGATAGTACTGCTGCATGGTGGTGTATTGTGTTCTGATGCTGCCTACATTCCCATGATGGTACTACAGCATGGCAGAGTACTGTGCACTAATGCCACCTGTATTACCATGATAGTACTGCAGCATGGTGGTGTATTGTGTTATTGTGCCATGCACAGTCCCATGATTGTATTGCATCATGACAGAGTACTCTGTACTAATGCCACCTGTATTACCATGATAGTACTGCAGCATGGTGGTGTATTGTGTTATTGTGCCATGCACAGTCCCATGATGGTATTGCATCATGACAGAGTACTCTGTACTAATGCCATCTGTATTACCATGATAGTACTGCAGCATGGTGGTGTATTGAGTTATTGTGCCATGCACAGTCCCATGATGGTATTGCATCATGTCAAGATACTGTGCACTAATGCCACCTGTATTACCATGATAGCACTGCATGATACTATGATGACCATGATAGTACTGCAGCATGGTGGTGTATTGTGTTATTGTGCCATGCACAGTCCCATGATGGTATTGCATCATGACAGAGTACTCTGTACTAATGCCATCTGTATTACCATAATGGTTCTGCAGCATGGCGGAGAACAAAACAACAAGCATAACAATGATGGGACTGCCGCATGACATGGTACTACCTACTAACATGCATTGCATTAAGTATCACTGTAATTGCCTTATGATGGTTACGCCACAATATAGCCAGCTGATACACACATTTCTACCATTGTCATTAATGTTTTTTATGATGGGAATGGCTGTTAGATAGCAAATGTTTAGAAGGACATTTGCTTTTGTCCATGATGACAGCCCAACGAAAATGTTTTTAGGCCTAAGAACAACTCTCACAGTGATGTGAGATTCATATTGGTGCTTGCTAGCAAACTTTCATTTTAACGTAATTCCGTTACTTCAAATATAGGATTTAGGATTCTGCTTTCAGTTTTTATGTTTTGCTTTTATTTTTCTTGACTTTGAGTGTTGAAAGGAAAAATAGGCCGTCTGTTGGACAACAATTTGGTGACAAATTTGGTAAGTTGTCAAATGTGCAGCAAGCTAGCTAACTCAGGCAATGGCAGCATGTGATGGAATTAATGCACTGTTTGATCCTTTTGAGTGGTGTTTCTGAACCAATTAGTTTAAGCATATTACAACGGTCCACCACTTATTCCACAAGGATTATTTTGAATTGAGTTTAGAACAGCAAATGTTAGCTAGAAAGAAAAAGCCAAAGATTTTTAATCATTGTGACAAACACACTGCCAACATATGATAAAAAAGTATATCCCAATACATACCCAGTAACAGTGGTTTTAGGCCCTATTCTACTGAAATTGTTTGTTAATCTTGGTAGACAAACATCGTTATCCCATTATGGAATTGTGATCTCTACACATAATCCATTTGTCAGACTACAGATTGGCTTTTATCCATAGCGTAATAGATACCATGTAGAATAATTATACACACTGTAAGGTTTTATGGCAATCAAAACAATTTTAATGAAAATATGATAAGCAGAGTGCAATGAAATCAGATTTCAGTAAAATGAATTGCTGTTTAGGCGCATATATGTCTTCAATGGCATTATACATAGATAATTTGTTCATGTTTCTTATCTTGTAGCATAAGAATGTGGAAATGACCGCATGTAATGTGCATTATCCTCCATTACTTCAAGGGTGTGATCTAGAACCTTTTTAGCATGCCAAGAATCTTGTTTAGAACATAGAATCATTGAATGATTAAAACATTTGTAATTGCAACAATTTCAATCAAATTGCTACTAATGCTATGAAACCAAAATAGACTCTATACTCACATTTTGAGGAATACAGTGTTCTGCACTTATGTTTTAGGTGATCATGAACCTAGGCAATAAAATTGTTTGAAAGTCAATAAAAGGTGCAGTTAACTGGTGGTTTGAGTTATTCATCATTAAGAGGGTATCTCATTGGATTGCATGTCGGGTTTTTTTCACTTAAGAATGCCTGGCACAATTTGACACAGTCCTGTGAGATTCCTGCTAAAGAGGGTAAGCTAAGCGTGGTTTTGCTGGTGGAGTGGCAGGGGGTACTCCATCCATTCAGGAGTGTCTGGTGATGAGGATGGGTACAGTGTAGCCACCGGAGGCAGCACTGGATGTCTCTTCAGTTGAGAACGCTGACTGGATGGCCCTTTAGCCCGGAACCGGGACAGTCTGCCTTCGGCAACGGACAAACTGCTGGCGCTGTCTCCATCCTCTTTCCCTTTCGTGTGCGTCCGAGGGAAGTGATGGCGGAAGGCTTTCTTGGCGCCGTCTCTACTCTGGTTGACGTCCATGGACAACATGGCGGGCGTGGTCACCATGGCGCCCATCGGAGTGGGGCCTGCAGACGACGTTCTCCAGTACTGGTCGTCATCCTCCAGACTGGTGATGACCATGTTTCGGCCAATCAGAACATCGTCGTCGCCGATTGGCTGGATGAAGACTCCCTCTTTTCGGCGACGTCTCGTCCCACCCGGGGTGCAGGAACGGAGCATCCTGAAGGGTAGCAGCGGGGTGTACGCTCCCGTACGCTGCCCGCCAGTCAGCCACACGGCCCACGCCACGTCCTGGTACAGACCGACCATCTGGTTGAACAGCGCTTGGCGCTCCCTCTCCAGTTCTGCTTTCTTGACTAACCAGCGGTTGTGGCTGGTCTGCAGCCGTTCTTCCATACCTTCCAGGAACTCTTCCACATCTTTTCTCAGCTCACTCGTGGCAGCGGCAGCCTGACGTTTCAGACGAGCTTTCTCCTCCTGGAACCTACAATATGCGATGTACCTGTACGTGGACAAAACATTTGAGAGTTGTCAAATGGTACTCAAATTCTTAATGCTTCACATTGCATGTACCTGTGATGATAAGTTTATACTGGGGAAAAAAGAAGCTAGATCTAACATCACATCATCTGAAAAAAGGGTCCGAAAATTTGATCTTAATTATACATTTAGGGACAGGGGAACCAATGTTGTTGGTGAGTCATTCAGCACCAAGGACAGGGGCATCTGTCGTAATGGTGTGTTATTCAGGGACAGGGGCTCCGGTCTTGTTTGGTGTGTTGTTCAGCACCAGGGACAGGGACTCCGGTCTTGTACTTGAATTATCCCAACAAGTACAAGCCAACTCTGCTGATCATTACCATGTTCCTTGGTATAGATTGATATTTTCATATCTTTTATTGTTATCTTATCCAAGAGTCTGACAGCTTATGTTTGCAACTTCACCTTTCACACAAGTGCTTCAAGCGGAGCTCTGGAAGTCGTCGTGTCATCCTCATCACATCTACCATCAGAAAACGAATGTCCTTGGGTACAAATTAGACAACCAGTCAGTAAAATCTACTTATAGTGAAACAAGACAAAAAAACTTTGGAAGTACATACACGAAGGTGTTACCATTTTCTCTTGTTAAAGGTGAAGCCATATCCGAATGATTTTTGTTTTTGTAGTATTTTCAGCAAAGCTATTACAGAACCGATTTTTGACAAGGATCTGCTCCAACTTTCCCGTCAGAAGACTGTTCAATTTTGTAGCGTGCACCCCAAAATGCCCAAATTTGTTGTTGTAGACCTAAAGCGGGTACCGGCATCTCACTGGTCTGCGATTAGCAAAGTAGCCAAATTGCGAAAAACATTCGCAAAGCGGTGCCAATTTGTCGCCTAAAATTGCAATTTTTAAAAATTTCTTCAACTACAGCAATTTTTTAAAAATGAATTTCAATCATTGTAACATTTTCTGGACAAAACTGAGAAACTGACATTCCGGGCGCGGTCATTTTGTTTGTAGAGGTCACGTATTCTGCCTGTAGGCCGCATTGTAATTGCGCGAAATTGCCTCAATAATTCGGCGTAGTCCAGTGAGATACGCGCTTAAGGTACGACAAACGCTTTAGACGCTTACCTCTGCAATAGTCTGGTCGGTGAATAGTTTCTCCATCTCTCCCAGAGCGGCGCTCTGCTGGTGTATGTTACGGAACAGGCTTTTCTCCGCCGTTTCTTTGTTAACCCAGGCACGGTCCTGCATCTCCCTGGTGATGCGTTTCTGCTGTTCCAACTGCATGGGCAGGAAAAACAAAAATCAAGTAGGTCTACAGGTCATACATTTTACAAGTCATTTTCCCATACAGAAATATATAGATGCACCAGGTGCCTTTTGACATCTAAGCTAGTATGTTTACACTTGGGAATACTTGTAATACACAATATACATGTAGCTATAGTGTTAAAGTTTGTTTTGTTTCTCTTCATTGACAAAGGGTGTCTCTATAGCTCAACTCGTAGCAGCCTTACAGTTAGTTGAGCTCAATCCTGGGTCATGGCATCTCGGTTCAGGCTGTACTCGTCTTTTGGAAGGGACGCAGATGATAGAAACCCCTCTCAGTAAACCAGCAAAGAGATTTGCTGCCCTATGTGCTACTAGGCACTACAAGGGTCTAAACGAACGAACTTCATTGAGAAGCTACATATAACGTTACATGTCATATGTCTCTGCATGTGTGCTTGTATCATAATTACAACATACACGAGTTCTATATATGCAATTAAGGTTTACATAGCAATATATATATATATAACAGAATATCTAAAGCTTTGGCTCCACTTTCCTCTCCTTGTGCTGTGCCTACCTGTTTCTCCAGTTCCTGTCTGACATCCGTCAGCAGCTGGACCCTGCTGTCCTTCATCTTCAGCTCCTCCTCGAACAGCTGCTGTTTCTTCTGCAGCTGTTCCGTCAGCGTCTCCTGTGCGCTGGACATCTCACGGTACCGCCCCAGCAGGCTGTGGTACTTCTCTCCCTGGAACAGTGGGGAGGAGCTTTATGTTATACGGCTATACCATAGATTGGAGGAAGATATCCCAGAAACAGACAGGGCTATTTGGAGGGTAAGGACAAAGGCCTGAAAGAGAGGCAGTAGAAAACAAGCGGAGACAGAGAAAGTCAGCCTGTGCACAGCCTCCCTACATGAAATCTCCGCTGCAGGCCAGGATTAATTGGCCTCCATGGTGACCTGGGGGTGTGTTGATTTGGCAGACCTCTATACTGCATGATCTGAGAAACACGCCAACAAGAAAGCAAACAAACAAACATTTTGGAGGGTGTCAACACTCTGGATATGTTTGAGAAATGTTTAAGAAACATTTCTTAAACAGTGATCACTTTTGGTATGGGTTTGTTGGAATGCCAGTCTAAAGCAAATGTGTCTTTGTTTACTCTTTCCTCACCTGGCTCATTTTTGACATGGCTAGCTCTTTCTCCGCACCCTCCAGCTGATCCCGCGCTAACTTGACCCTGGCCTCCTGCGTCATCACCTCCCGCTTCAGCCGCTGCGCATGCGCAGCCTGGGCCTCCAAGTCCTTGGCTACCAGAGTCTTGTCTGTGGCAGCCTCCTTAATCTTAAGTCTGGGGAAAATGACATGAGAGGCAAAGATGATGATACTTGTGCAAGACTTTTTTTCTAAATGGGAGGGCATTGTGCCTTCATTTTAGGCATGGATTCTCTTTATTGCCTTAGGGAATATTTACTGCCAGAAACGGAAAATTCAGATCGACCACTGACAAATCCAGCCCTTGGTCTGTTGAGAGTGTTGTTTCAGACCTGTATTTCAAAATTGTGCATGTACAATGTATATCCGTATATAATTGAAATATGTTAGAAATACCAGTGCCAAGATGCATTTTAGATTTACATTGTGAAACAGTATTGTTGGACTACTTCCGCTGAAATCTAAAAAAAAGAGAATCTTTACCTACTCATTTTTTCAGGACCATAATCGTAACCTTGATTTTCCCAAGCCCTACCTCTTGTTCATCATCGCTTTGGCGAGTTTGAACTCCAGAGAGACGAGCATCTCCACAGCGTCCTTGGCCAGCTGTGTGATCAGGCCCCTCATGGACCTCTGGGCGGCCTGGCCGAGGGACAGGTCCGGGATCTGTTTCACCTCCAGAGCCTGCTCAGGCAGATCCTCCTTCTGAAGGATCTGGACGATGGCATCCTTGAACCTTTTTGGAGGGGAGATTGAAAATTAGACTTTATTCATCAGGCACTGAAAAAACTTAGTCTCCACCATATACCAGGCCTTGTTATGGGGTTATGGATCGTAGAATTCTGCAAAAAGGGGAATAATATTTGTCCGCGGGAAGGTATCATTTCCCCCTCCCTTCGGCCAGCCAAACCCTACAGTGGCCAAACTACCCTAGAAACTTATTCTCCCCATAGCCAGCGTGCTTAGTCTGGTGGAGACAAGGAAAACTGAAAATTCGATACATTGTTCATTTACGATGTGGTCACATTCCTCGTAGGTCGTCGTACCATTTGATGCAGTTGAATTTTTTATTTAGAATTTGATGGGACATAATCGAAGACATTTTATCAAGACAGACACACGCATGTGTTCAACTACTGGAACAGACCTGTTGATGGTGTAGACAATATGTCGGCTTTCCTTCTCCACATCTCCAAAGTCTCTGCCCTGCTCCAGTCGAATCTTCCGCAGACCAGCATCAAACCTGAGGCACAACAGGTCCAATGGAGTTAGACATTACCACACGTTGACAGACATAACATTGTCGGAAGAGAAAACTATATATACTTTCCCTAAAACTCACTATTGACCGACTGTTACAACAAAAACAAGCATCTGACTTAAGCTATCTACATACCAAGAATCATGACAATCTCTTCTTGAGTTATTCTCTTTGAAAGCTTCAAACAAAATCAGCCCCTGCAGTTCCAAAATGGCTACTAGGGGCCAAACCCACATCACTTACATTCTGTCCCATGGACTATATCTACCACTCAAACATCACGTCCAGAACACGAGATATCAAAACAGGAAGTTCCGCTGCAATGAAGACTGACATTATGAAAAGCATATTCCTGCAGGACTAGTCTTTACCTCGTCTTTTCCATTTTCATATGAGACTTGAGTTTCCTTATTTCAGCTTCATATTGTGCCTTGACGAGTGACACCATCTGCTTGGCTGCGGCTGCCTGGTTTGCTTTCTTGGACGCCTGTCCGCGAGGCGCTCCCCCAGTTTTCCTCGGAGCCACCACGTGTTTGGTCCCACCAGGAGTAGTCACAACCTCCCTGAGCTCACTGGTGTCAATATCAGGCTCCTGATCATCCTGTTTCTGTACAGAGTACTGCAATTAGCGAGCTCTACGTACATATGTAAGCCTCATCTACGCATTCTATGACTTCACTCTCTGCGACAGCGTGCTCCTGACGCGCTTCAGCCGCTTTGTTAAATGATTGCCTGAGAGCTGCTGAGAGTCGGTAGTCTTTTGCGCCTGAAAATCTACCATATCACATTGAACCGGGTTTATTGACCTGCGAACGTCGGTCTATCTCTGAGAATTGCTCGATGACCGAGAGAATACCGGGCATACTACTGCTAAAAGTGTCATTTTAAGAGCTTGCAGACTCAATTTTCCTGCTTTGTGACACGGGCTTTGCACTGTCTGTCGGCAGAGCAGTCCGTCTAGTATAAGGCCACGTTTATCCCTGCCATGACTGATTCACAAAGATTATCAAAGATTTCATTACCATGCAGTTGCGACCAACTCACAACCAAGCTCCCGAATGCTTTATGCCTGCTCACAAGCAACTTCCGACCACTTCGACGTTGACTAAGATTGCCCATTGCCTCCAGCCTGATCTAGATTGCCCAACGTTTTGCAACTCGATCTCTTATTCGTTGTTGTGTAGAACGCACCAATAGGAACTCTGACTTGTTCTTTACTTTTACATGATATAATCCTTCCTTCTGTTAAACATCACCTGCATCTGTAGGAGTTCGTCCTTCATCTGCAGCTCCCTCCTGACTTCAGACAGCTCCTCCTGCAGCCTGAAGACCTGCTCCTGTAGAGACTCGATCTGCAGCTTGTAGGCCTCCTCCTTCTGGTCAAACTTCTCCATGGTGTCTGCCTGAACACCGGCGTTCCTGGAATGATAAATTGCCACATGTACAGAAGAAAATAATGTTCTTGTCATTGGGTTGGCCGACTACGCTCAGGGGCTGAATCGCTAGGAGTGCACAATTGGCTAGGAATCGCAAGGGTCTGGAGCGACTGCCAATCGGTGTGCAGGTGACCTCAATACGACAATTGCGCCATGTGTGGCTATAGAACTGTAAAGTTTTAACCACTCACACCGGGAAGGATCCCTACTCTTTTCGATAAGTGCGGTAAGTTCTATTGCCTACAGCTGCCCTGCATTTCAGTAACTCCTCATCAGCTACGCATACCTTCCTTAGGGCCTGCGTAATATAGCGCATGTAAATATGTGTATTACTAAGTAGAGGGCTTCCCTGGCTTTCTGGAGAAATTAACACCACGCATGACTGTGTGTATGGCTAACTATGTACAAGCCTGTGCAATACAGCATCAGAGCGTTCAGTTGCCTTGACACCAACTCGTTCATCATATCCCTTTATGACTTATTGTGAATAATGCAGAACCATGACTCGATCTGTCAGAAGAAGTCTGTTGTGAAACGTATAAAATCATGAACACAGTATGTTAGACATGACAGACTGACGATATGAACAGAGAGCAGAGGATATGAGTTAATCGGAATAAAAGATCACTTCCATCGGCCACGATAATTGGTATCTGTCCTTGCTTTCTGCCGAAGTTCCTGTCTCTACTATTCTACACCTAGGTTGACATGGCAAATGATGGGAATTTCATATTAATGACATTTGTTACTTTTGTTGATCGTAAACATGAATTATGCCAATTAAGGCATACTTAACAAGGCAATAACTGAACATATAAGATACTTGAACATGAACCCTAGCCATGCCATCACCTGCTGTCTGGCCGCGGAGGAGCGCCCCCTGGCATCCTGCTGGATATTTCAGCCTGTTCCTTCAGCCTGGCCAGTTCCGTGTCCCTCTGGTCCAGAGCTGCCCTGAGCTGGTCCACCGTCTCCCGCAGCTGCCCGGCCTGCTGGGCCTGCTTGTCCATGAGGATCAGGGTGGACGAGGAGGGACCAGACGGCTTCTTGGATTCTTCTGCCCGGATACTTTCAAGCATAGCCCCCGTCTACATGACACATAAGATACGTGTAAGAAAATAGGGGGACTGGTGGTCTCCAAAATGCTGAATATGAAACAAATACGAAAAGAAAACTGTGAATATCCAAACGGCTGATAAATTCGGCTCTCTTACTTGCAAACATTTCCAAGCAAATTTCCGTGGTATAATATTCATTCACCTAGTAGGCAATAGACAATCTCATTTATGCATGAGAATATCTTTGTCTTTGAGTTGCATTATGAAGCGATACATTTTTCTGATAGAAACTATTGTCAAAACAATGAGTCACCCCAAAACAAATCACTATATCCACGTTTTTTTCTTCTCTTTCAATATGAAAAAAACAACAACGAAAATGTCCTTTATTCTGAGATGTGTGTCCATCTGTACCTGTTTTTGTTTCTCCAGTTGCTGGGTAAGCGTGGTGTTCTCAGCCTGCGCTGCGGACAGACTTTTTGCCGCTTCATCTGCCTTCGTCTCCGCCAGCTTGACCCGATCTTCAGTCTCCTTCACCTTCAAACTATTAACAAAGGAGTGAATCAATTAATCATCCATGGGCATCAACGGCTGATCTGACACAACATCCATAACCCTCACTAGTGTCAAGGAGTGAAGCAAACATGATATTCTTACTAGTTCTTCAACAGCTTCTTAATATGCTGGAAACAGTCTACGTACTTTACACGAAGTCGCATCATCTTTGTCTGTTTCTCAAGTTGCCGCAACAACACTGACGATTTCCAACCAGAGGTTGGATGGGGAGATTGTAGACCATGGCTGGAAAACACCTGAATGGAACGCCCTGCCTGGCCGGGCTCGGTCGTCCTGTCTCCCACAGGTGAGACATTCCGGGCCAGGCTGGAGGCCTGCCCGCCTTAGCCCGGGACCTCCCTCCCCCCTACTTTGCCTCTCGCGGGGTCATCTGGGGGTGCACTTAGTTTAAGAAAATGGGGAAAGTCAGAAGGTCAACCCCTGCTTCCTCCTACCATGTATTCGATTAAATCTTATTTGATACTTTAGCTTAATGTATGATTTTTAAATCATACATTTATGAATTTTACATCATACATACTTTTCCTCGTTCCCGGATTCCTACCAACTTATTTAGACTAGGAAATGTTATTTAAGAATAGTATTCCTAGTCTAAATAAGTTGGTAGGAATGCGGGAATGAAGAAAATTCCTCCTCACCCAAGTTTGTCGCCTAGCTGTTTGAACTGGGCGCATCTTTTCTTCAGACTGTTGTACTCTTCAGTCATCCGATCCTTGGTGTTGTTGAGCCGGTCAATTTCTGCATTCAGGTCGACGATCTGGGAGTCTCTCTCCCTCAGCTCATCCGCCCTTCGGTCAACTGGAGGAGTACAGTCACAAACGTGTTCTTGTTTTTGTCCTACTTAACCGGTAAATTGGTGACACACCATCTTTGTACTGTAATCACAAGCTAACTAAAATCAAATTGACATCTTCCCCACTAACACTTGAGCATACGTCAGGTTGGTAATTCAATGTATATCAATATCAAGAGTTATTTTCCTACCAGCAAAAGAAAATTAACTGCCAATGACGTTGGCAAGTAATCTTCCTTTTGTGGTGGGGTAATGCTTCAGCTGTCCTGGCGAGAAGGAATTTTAGCTCCAGTCACTTGCACTGAGAAAAGTACCAAACTGTCGGTGGGCTATCTTCTTTCGTTGTCGATACTTTGTTGCTGTTGTTGTTCACCATTGTTGTGCCTAGTAGCACATGGGTCAGCAAGGTTCATGCTGTTTCTGTAGCATTATTATTTATCGCTAGCCCTTCCCCTTGAACGTGCTCGAGGCGCCTCCTGGAATACGGGACCCCCAGTCTTACGTCCCTTTCGAAGGATGGGTGCAGCCCCAACCGAGATGCCGTTCCCCCAGTTACAAACTAATCTGTTTCTTGTTTGTTGACGTTAATTACCTGCTGCAGAGATGAAGTCAAACTGCTTGATAGCATCTCGCACCTCATTCCGGGCCTTGTTGGTCCTCGACATTTTGGTGGCGTCATTAAGTACTTTCCGCACCTTTTCACAAGTAGACACAGAGAATGTTCTACTTTTAAAAAGACAAGATGCAGAACAACCCAAATGTGGAGAAAAAAAACATAATTTTTACGTTTAAAATGACGTTCTAAAAGATATAGAGCATCTTAAGCTCGTGTATTTGTTTGGGAAAAAGACGCCACCTGATTGGCCGCTGCCCTCCAGTTCTCGGGGTCTGCCAAAATCGTCTCCTCATCCAGAACTTCCCCCTCCTGCAGTACCCGCTGTTGTCCTGTGGGGGCGCGCTTTGTACGGGGAGCTGTACAGAATCGAGTATGACCTGTGTTACAACATCTCTTGCTGCCAGGGGCTAATTGGCCCCCTCCCCGACGGTTAGAGTGCGTTTTACTCCGGCTAAGAGTCAAGGTAGTACTGATGTTTTGCCACATTTTTCGATCATACTGTAAATCATACAATACAGCTGCAAAATGAGCAAATATCTGTCGTTTATTGACAACAACAAAACGGACTGATATCATAAAATGCTAAAGTTGATTCCAAATTCTACAAAGAAGATGCGAAGGAAAAAATGAAGAATACATCATCTGGTAATAAACCCTACTCTGTGATAAGTCATTTGTTCAACCTTCCTGTCACTTCAGATTTTATAATGAAGGCAACATTTTTTTAGCACGCTCACAGTTCTGGGGTTCCCAATGATGTTATCCATATAATGAAATCAACATGGCCTTACTATAGCTACAGATTTTGATAATTTTAATAGCAAGATCACTATGTCACAGTGACACTGTGTCACTATGCCACTGAAGCTGCGGCACGTTGGCGACTTCGCTGCGTTTGTGTGTTCCCTTAGGACGTGCCGCAGCGAGTTCGCCAACGTGCCGCAGCCTCAGTGAGATGCCCGCCTACCCGACGCCTGGCGTCCGACCTCTCCCCCGGGCACGCCGGTGTCAGAGAAGATGCTCTCGCCCAGCCGCTGGAGTTTCTGTGCACAGTTCTGTGCCGTCAGGATGGCCATGACGATTCGCCGGTGAATCTGGTTCATCATTCGCTCCTTTTGCGCCGGGTCACCCTACCCAAAACGTGAAATGTTGTGCATATATTGTTTTTTGTTCATTACTGTCTCTTATTTCTTTGTTTATGTTATTCTGTTTATGTTATTCTGTACAGGGCACGCCTGTAAATCAGTGCGTTAAGTACTGAGCGTGCCTACCCCGTATAAAGAAAACAGAAATGATAAACGTAACTAAGTTTATAAGGACCGTTCTACTTCTAAGTATTGTTGTCGTAAACATGTCGTGCGACCAATCTACGTAGGCCCTTACGGTGTCGTACGATTTCTAATGCCGAATATTTTTCAAGCAGGCTGTGACAGAACGTACTGATGACAAATATCTAGCAAGGTCTCTGGCAACAAATAGCCTCCATAGCACAAACGACCCAGTATCAAAAGAAGTCATTAGCAACAAGTGTATAATACGCCATAAAAGGTTTACAGAGCCTACTATGGAGCCTAGGTAACAAGCCAGAAAGATTAAGTACAACATATGCACGTCCCAAGAATGCCCACAGTCGTTTGCGATCCTACGACACCGATACAACGAATGTGACAAAGCGATGTAAACACTGCATTTTCACCTCATCGTCGAATTCATCCAACAGTCCCTCCGACGAATGCAGCCAATCACTTGTCTCCGCCAGTGTCTTCCGCTGGGTGGCGCTGTGCTTGATGAACTCGTCGATGGCCTTGAGCGTTTGTTTTTTCTTCTTCTGACGTTCTCGTTTCTCTTTGCTCGTGTAGTTGGGCGGTCTGAAGGACAGTCAAATAGTTTCTTTGCAGTCACCAGCTGTATTATTCCAAGTGATGCTAGCAGCAAATACTAGTAACAAAACTTTGTTAACTTCCCTGAGCACACTTCAGGAATATTGATGTTGCAGGTAATACATTAGCGTCAACATCTATTTTGATTTCTGACTTATTGTTCCTCCCTTTGTGTACGCTTTGAAAATGTTACCTAACCACTAGACATTCGATGATACCCAAGCCTCAACAAGGTTGCTTATAAAGCGTGAAACACAGAGCAAACATTTTGTCATCGGGATGAGACACAATTCAAAATATATATTATGCTATAGATCTAGCTATATTTTCCGTTGATTTTTATTCAATATCTCTGTGTGTTTTACCCAATGTTGGCACGTTTCAAATATTTCCAAAATCTCTGTCATGTACCTAATGTTGGCACGTTTCAGCATAAACCGATCACCCGATTAACCGATACCAACCCACAGTGTTGAAACGATCAGGAATGTCCATCTAACCTGTTGCTGATATCCTGTACTAGTTGTTTCTCCGACTCGGTGGGGTGGATGTCTTCCTTCACGTCCCACTGACGGTAGACCGTCTTCACGCGCTTGTGGATGGCGTGCAGCTTGTTGGCGATGTCCGTCTGTTCTCGGTATATGCGGGCTCGGGCAACCTGTCAGGGTACAGATCACAGAAGAAAAACTTTATCGCACGACAATTGTACACGGTACAATGTATGCCAACAACTTTTAAGCTTAGTACAAAACAGAGGTATTGGAAATCAGTTACCTAGTTAACTGAAGGGACCACCCTCAAGATTAATTAATAAATAAATAAACTTAACATCCTAATTATTCATACAATAAGGGCTAGCATAAGTCTTTGATATTGTGTTACAATCGAGTGGGGATCATTGTTAGTTTCTGTATTTTTTTCTAATGACACATGTAACGGGGGGCGCCCGAACATCGCACGCGCCCGAACATCGCACGGATTTTTTACTGATCTTATTTTGCATAAGTACGCCGTGTTTGTGTCCAATGACTAAGCTGATAAGGAAGGTAAATAACCCAAGTTCATGCACATAATTGTCATTTACATTCAAAACATATGTGTACATATTCATTTCTTGTTTTGTCGAAAAGTAGTATTTTGACAATAATGATGGTAGCGCTAAGTAGAGGGTCACTGCGTAGCTAGACGGCCCGGCACCTAAATATACGACCTGTGCCAAGCAGATACATAAGTCACACAGCTATCATTCACATAAGAAAAATAACTTCATAAAACACTAAAAATTTGGGTCTTTAAGTGTTTGTTGAGAAGAAAACCGACCAAAGAAAAACAACGTAAACATTGCTGTCGTCTGACGACGTTGTTTTCCCGCCATTTTTTGGGGCCGCGATGGTGGCGGAACGATTCAACGCACAGTTTTGTTACGCTCTAACATGTGATTGGTACCGTCTATGAAAAGGAAACTGAATACGGAGATGGCGAATATATTTCCCAATAAGTAGACGGAGTATTGTTGATGTAAGCGGTGTCGTTTTTTCGTAATGATTTCGTAAGTCGGGCCGCATTCAATATGTACGTCGGGCCGCGTAGTAGCCTATTTCCCGTGGAAACATGAGCTGGGATGCGCTAGATATAGCCCTTCTCACATGACGTGAGAAGTGCACACAGTCAAAATTTTCCGGTCAAAAGAAAGCTAGAATATAGCAGACTTCAAGCCTTATTTACATTTCCCTAACTTCATCACCAACTTCCGAAGAGAGCAAAATTACCAAAGCGTAATAAGTTAGGCACACTATCTGGCGTAGCACTAAATCAGAAGGTACATTCGTGAAAACGTCTCACAGCGTCTTCTGCATGTAACGCGGAGCATGAAGGGCCCATGAACAGTATAAATACATTTCTTGTCCAAGTATGGTCTTTAGATGAATGTGTTCAAAATTCATTCATTAAAACATGACCATTCTCTGGCAACCAGAAATGGAGCGCCGTGAGTTCCAGCGCGTAAAAAAACGTCCAATGGTTGGGCACCCCCCGTTACAGCTGTATTCTATAAATGTACCTATGTTTGCATTGTGGGGGTTGTTGCATCTAAAGATATATTCGTCAACATCCTGTTTCTTACTGTTTGTGTACTTCATGTGTCTTGTCAATGCTGCTGTTGTTCACCTTGTAGTGACTAGTAGCACATGAGTTTATATAGCAGGGAATTTCTTTTACAGAGAGGGGCTACTAGCCTTTCCGCTTTAACGTGCATGTTCTACGGACCTCTTCAAACACGGGACTTTAATTTTACGTCCCTTCCGAAAGACCTGATACAGCCCCAACCGAGATGCCCTTCCCAGGATTTGATCTGGGTTCTCCCAGTCACCAACTGATAGGAACCAAGAGCTCAACTGTGAGGCTGCTACCAGTTGAGCTACATGGATGTTTTGTCAAACACGTCCTTAGAACACGGCTTTTTCTGTGTTTTGTAACGTTTATAACATTACGGTTTGTGGATTAACAAATATGTCGTCTTACACAAAAGTGAATTATCTAACATTTAGGAATGTACCTACCTTGTCTATGGTATCCCTCACACTACTGGATACGGTAAAGATAAAAGGTGGCTCATCAGACTCCTTGTCAGACCCCTCTTCACCACCATCGCTGTCTTCTCCCAGCGTTGCCATCGTCTTGTATGTCCTCTTCGGGGGCGGTCTCATTTTTGTGCTTGATATGTTCACGCTTCCACAGTCCAGACATTGGCCTCCGCCTTTATCACCAAGTAGGTTCACCCTAGAGCCAAGAGGCCGTCTTTGGAGAGTAGATTTCCCCCCGAGCCCCGCTTTAAAGCGGGCGGCCGCCATACCTAAAAGATCCGTCCCGAGGTTCGTTCTGCTGAAGGATGGACCACCGAGAGCCATTCTACTCGGTGATGGCCCGTCCAGCGCCATCCGGCTAGGGGAGGCACCGGCCAGCGCTATCCGGCTAGGGGGGGCACCATGGCCAGACATTGTCATCCGGCTAGGTGAGGCACCAGCCAGTGCCATCCGGCTAGGGGAGGCACCACTAGGTCCAAGCCCACGGGTCTTGATCGAATTTCCTACGGGGGGACCGGAGGTCTTCTTACGGGACATTTTACGGGGTCCCTTGACGGGACTGGTACTCCCCGTGAGATGTTGACTTACTGGACTAGTCCTTCTTGCGAAATGTGGATCCAGATTTAGTGGACTGTTACGTCTCGCGAAATGTGCATCCGGACTTACTGGACTGTTCCTTCCCAGACTACTGTCCTTCTTCAAGGAGCCATCAACCGGGGTCCTTCGTGCCACAAACGACATCACGGCACCGGGAATGTTCAAACACTGGGTCTCAAATAGTCATAAACCTGTAGGAAAACAAGGTTTGGCACGTGTCTGACCGATAACAGACAAGATGCCAAAACCCTTTGGAGTTACAACTCAGAAAAGAATGCCAATTGCAACGATGATTCCATGGATCCAATCGTTCCTGGCGTCTCTAATGGTAACCCAACATTGTCACGTGAGGTATACTTGTGTCGTCACGGGAGCTCCATGTATTGTGCTGTAACGTCGTTCAAAGATCGTTGTGACATGCCCCTTGATGACGATTCACAGATGGAGACAATCAGGTTGTGTTTGTTTGGAATACAGACCGTTACCAACTCCCTCCAGTTGTTCTCGAACATCCGTTCTACCCACCAAACAGCACGCGTCTAGAACGCTCATTGCAATGCTGTGTTCTGGGGCATCATACTTGATAGAACCAACTAGGGGAGGCAAAAATCAGAAAAGAAAGAGGTAAAACTGTCCTTGGTGCTGAATACGCTGTGGTTTCCACCCGAAAGTTTTATCGTCAGGTTAGTTTTCGGCTCATTTAGTTGTCACACTAATAGCACCCAATCTCGACCCCTCTCTTGCAGTTAAAGATACCGAATATCTTCTGGATAAAGGTACTGGGTGTCATCTGGATACAAATTTATCGGCAATCAGGTTTTACGACTGGTATATTGATACGGGTACATAGACATCATAGAACCCACACATTACAGAATAAGTGGGGTCTTTCGTCTATAGAGTCAGCATTTAGAGTAGTCACATCTTATATTGTTCTCCATTGTTTTGTCAATTTGCCATCCTGTCAGGAACCTATTTATTTTATTGAGAATCTTGCTTTCTTTCTTTCTTTGACGCAGCAATCGTTTTCAAGAATGGGCAGTAAGTCACAAAAAAATCTGTGCCATTCAAACCACCTACAGTACATAATAAATACACAAAATAGTGAAAACACAAAAATGCTGCCAGAGCCTTTGTCTTATTTTACAATATACACTCTACACCATGTATGTTACATCCACTGTTAAGTGTGCTTCTATCACTAACAGTGATCCAGTCCGCAAAACATCACATTTCTTTTGAATTCACTGAATAAAAAGTGCAAGAAGTTATATCAAACACAGCTGTGGGACAGCCCAAGATATTCAACAGTAATGTGAAGACATTTTGGAGTACTTCAACAGAAACCCTGAGGGTTGTTTAACCATCTACTGTTTACTGGCAGAGCCAAGAGTCGCCACCAGCAAAAATGATGGGGTACTTATGGCACAGTCACATTTGTCGTACGATTTTGTAGAATTTTCAATCAAGCTGTGACAAAACTGCCAACAAGGATCAAAGAGGCCTTTTCTGTAACAAGACAGCTGAATTATAGACCACATATGCACGACTATCCCAAGAATGCCTGATGTTTGCGATCGTACGATTATCTTATGACAAATGCGAGCAGGCCCAAACACCAGTCTATTCCAGGGTTTTCCTAGCGTCCGTCATTCAACCATTCAACAGGATGTTGTTTCATTTCTAATAGCCGGCAAAATATATGGCCAATCTGCCATCTAGACAAAGTTGAGTATTTCATATGAAAGAAGGTTAGAATGAGGTCAAATCATGCCGGGAGTGAGCATGGGGTTTGCTGAGATGGTTGAAGAATTCTGTGACTGGTGAAAACCCTGCCATAGACCCCAAATCTTCTAGAAAACAAATAAGATTCAGCCACTTAGTCACCTGTATAGGTGCAATACAGGCAGTCCTAAGGAACAAACCTAGCAGTATTTATATACATAAGGTCAAATAAGGGCTTAAAATACCCGTTGAACAGAGCTTGTACAAATTCACTGTATTTTGCCAATCACCTTTTATCAATTCTTACATTTTTCAATGTAAAATCGCTACTCCCTGTCCACACATCTCTGGATTTACAATCATCACATTTGCATATAATATTTCATATAATAATCTACTGCAAAAGATGTAGTACTCTACGACTTTCAGCTTTGTCCAAATAAGAGGAAAAATTTACATACAATATTTTTCTTTCTGTGTGATGGCACTGGGTATTGGTAACATGAAAGATGGCATGACTACCAGATGTATGTACATTCTACTGATATATACGTACATAACATATAATCTGTTTTGTGAGTCTTTCATAGTGTATTCACATGATCTATGTTCAAGATTTTTTCATACAAATGTGCATGTAAAGCAATTAATGGCACCACAGTTGCTTTGAACAAGCCATTGCTGTAACAATTCACGTACTGCAGGTTTGCTCAAATGTCTGGATATCTCTCACAACAACCAAGACACACTTGTTTCACAAGGAAAACCAGACACACTGCAAACAGTGAAATCACATTTTTAGACCCTTGTCATATATGTACACATGTATCAAAGGTTGATGAAAATGTTATGTTTATGAATCACACATGCTGCTCTTCATGTTGACAAAGTACTTTTTAGATATGGCAGTTTCAATGTTGATTGATAGTAAGGTTGTGTTCAAGAGTTTTGCCAACTTTGCCACACACAGAATGGTGCTCTTGCCTTTCTGTGGTATAACAACATTTTAACCTTCTCCCTCCTGAAGCTGCCTTCTGGCACCACATTCATATTGGTGAAGCAGCAGGAAGAAGGGTAATAATTTCACAGTCAAATTTTGAGTTAAAGTCTTTCTACAACATAGGATTAAACATCCTCATTCTCATTTTTGAAACTACAGATCTTAAATGTATGAGATGTTTAGGCCTAGGAAACTAATGTTGTGTTTCCTATTACGAGCTTGAAAAGAATTAGGGTTGGTAGGTTTGGATTCTCTTTTCTTAAATTTCTTTCCTTTTTTCAGATTTTACGCTCAAATGTGCTGTGGAGAACCCTGATGTAGGAAAATGGCTATATACCGTTTTCATCACTCAGATCAAATTTTTTTGGTCCCTTGCCAGTAGTTCATCCCCCCAAAAAAGGCTAGGCCTAGGGTTAGCAAGTTTTTGCTGGGGTCGGTCGGGTAACCGGAAACACAACATTCTTCTCCCTAGGCCTTATACATGTATGAACCACAACTAAGAAACCATCAAGAGTGGTGGAGTAACAGAAGCTGCCATATCATACAAATGTATTAGGCAAATCTTGTTCATCAGAGTAGCAACAACACTTCAACATCTACAGCAATTCCATCCATACCAGTTGAGGTGCACTTATGTGATGTCCACACTGGAACAAACGATCAGCTTCAGAAATATCAACACTGTTACACAAATAGTAAAGTTATTACTATAGACATTAAGGAAATGTCTTGTCTTCCACCCATAGTTTTAAACAACAATATGTGTACCATAATAGAATTTCAGCAAAACAACAGATAACAGGCCAACTGGTACCAGTAGTTTCTGCAACATTGTAGAATGACCGATATCTGTGGCTTTCTACCATGGTTCCTATAGCACTGGCCTACCACATCCAATCAGAAAACTGCATCTCTAATTGAATTCAGCACCATCTGTTTTGGAAAAAATTGCATGGTACAAACGGACTTCTATAGTAAACAGCATATAAAGTCTGTCAAAAACCTTTTACAAATTCAGCATTGCTTTCACACAAAGAAAGAGTAAAAACCATACTTTCCACACGTCAACCTGAAAAAATCGTATTCTACAAGGCACGTATTGTATAGAACTTGAACTGAAGTCGTGCTAACGTTGAAACGTGTGGTTTCCATCCAAACTCTGGTCGGTTCTCCCCTCTAATTAAATGGCAGAGGCCAAGTCTCCCCAAAAACTTATGCACGGTTGGACTATACCACTGCAAAGCAGGGAGTAACCGAGAAGTTAGTTAAGCAACAATCATTATAGTAATAATAATATGGACTTTACAAACTTAATCTACCACTTGTACAAAATATTTCCTCCGTGACACACACACCACGCCGTTGTGTTCACTATGCCAGCAGTGCTCTTATGTTCTTGGGTGTGCTTTCATCGTTCAGGTGCTTAGTTGTGTACCTGGATAAACAAAACAACAACAAAAGATTGATCACCGTTCTTTCCCTGAGAGCAACTCTAATGGTGAAATCTTCACACATTCCTTTTACCACTGTGAATGAGCTCATATCAGCTGGAACTAGAGTGTACGTGCATACAAATATGCATGTACATGATGTACTCTGAAAGGAGTTCTTTGGATTACAATTTCAATATACAAGTTGGAAATAAACTTTTATAAAATGAAGGGGCTATCTTGAAATCAAATAAATAAATGAATACAGCTCATTTTGTATCACGAAGATAACCAGTTATGTACATATGTAGAAGACATGCTAACATACATGTAGCTGAGTAAGGGAATGTTCATTAACACACCTGAGGGCATTCAGCAGACCCTCCACCTTGCTTGCTGGCTGGTCCCTGAGAACCTTGATACAGCCCTTCATCTGGGGAAAAATAAAACAAATACTGTATTTAAGAAGTTGCTTTTTTATGCATACGGTGTCTTCTTCTTCTATACAGTATAGTTTACAGTATAGTATAAAACAAAAGTTACTTGAAGTAAAGGCTGTTACTTACGTCGATGCCCGACTTCTTGGCAAAAGCGCCGACGGGATGAACATGGTCGTACAGAATGATGACCCCGACCATCACCCTCAAGCAGAACAAGATGGTCTCCTCATTCTCAAACCGCTGGTAGTACTCCCTGGAACACAGTTATAAATGTAAGCTTTAAAGCTAAAGATGTTAATCTATAATTCATGGCAACATTGCTAGGTGGCATCCTTGCACGACGTGCAGATATTTTGAACAGTCACTGAGAGAGTCCTCAGATGTACTTGCATAAAGTGTCATACATGTACCTTCAGACATGCATGTAATTTATAACCTTATCAAGGTTTTCCCTGAAGTCTATAGCAGCAGGGAGATAGTTGAGATAGTGCTACACAGTTCTATCAAATTTTCTATAGTGGAAAAGGCACAAACTATCAAGACCCCATGTGTACTTACGGTGTTTCTAACATGACCTTACACACCGCTGCCATCGTGCTCAGACAGTCAGTTGTGTTCTCGATGGGTAGATGTTTGTTCTAAAATACAAACAAACAACACAGAATTTGTAGTAATGTAACACAAAAATACAGTGACTATGATACAGTCATCTCAAACACCACAGTTGATAGACAATTTAGATTTGGCATAAGTGCAAAATCAATGTTTAAATTTCTATTTGATATATTTAAAGGTACATTGTATGAATCAATACTTTCTCTTTGGGGAATGTGGATCACCAATATTAAGGCCAATCCATCTGGAAGCTCTGCTAATGACATCCAGGTCATACAGTAAATTCAATCAATTCAGCCAGGTCCTAATTTCTCAATAAGAGGTGAAAGGTGGGTTTCGCAGTGTTTTAAGTTCACTGTCGAAACAATTCTGTAGTACAGTTAATATACAAATCATCAATTCGTGGTAAGAGGTCGCTGTGAAATCAGCAAAAATAACATATCAAGATTTACCGTAATATTTGCAGACGATTTGGGATGGAAACCTTACCTCCGACACAAATCTGGTGGTGGCCTCGCTCAGCGTTTTCAGCATGGGCGTGGCCTCTGCATAGAACAGGGACATTCTGTTGGCAACTTCACTGGACACCTCGAACACACTGCCCACTCCGTCCTGTAGGGAGAGACAGAGGAGGGAATCAACAGACAAATAGGGGTGAAAAAGGCACCACCCGAGGCCTCGCAAACAAAAAAGCTTCGGAGTGCTTTAAACAAACCAGACACATCAGCAAATGTTGACTTGCCATGAAGTTTTATTGCCAGGACAGACAACGAAGCACTGCTGCTCACCATATTCATACATGTCCTAATGTCCTGTAAGTTGTGGTGTAAGATGCAATTCAAGCATCAAGAGTTAGGTGGCGCTGCTCACTACTCACATAATCATTCCATTGCAATATACACATACAACTGTACCTTGTACTGGCTGTTCATCTTCATTCTGCTGAGTGTTCTTCTGTAGTAGCTGAAGTCGTTCTGTATGGATGGGGTCATCATCTGCACAGTGGTACAGAAAAGTGGCAAATTGTGTTGAGCCCATGGTCACTACAACTTTAGTACAAGCTGTTTCAACAGTCTAGTGTTTTCTCTATTATGAACAGTATTACACTGGTACATTGGTGTAGTCTTACCGGGGAAGTGTAAATTTATATGGGCACAGTGCAGACTTACAACTTGATAAATAAAAGCTTTTCACAGAACTGACCTTCAGGTCGTCAAACTTTAAGGTAAAATGTAGAATCTCGGCGAACTGTTTAGCCAGAGCCTGTTGTCTCTCCAGGTGCTGGGTGGGCGTGTAGGGCCCCGAACACAACGCATGCAACAGCTGCGGTAAAACATTTTCTGAAAAACAACAATATTAATTGTCAGTACCTACAGTACAGCAATAGAACTGCAGATAATGGAGTTCAAAAAGGAACAGATCCTTTTCAAATTTGTCCCTCAAAATGCAAGGAATAAGATGGTCAGAGTTGATAGTACCAGAGTTCCCAGGGAGAGATTATCCCTGAACAATCTTAGATTTCTTGCACCTTCTACTCATTACACAAAGGCAATTAGTAACACACTAGTCAATCGTTAATTCTTCCTTAGGGTAATAATATACAGCAAGAATCAAAAAAGGTACAGGAATACTGAACTTCATTCTAAATATAATAGTATTCACCTCCACCATACATGTACCTTCTGGCTGAGGGTTAGGTCAAAGTGAGAATAGACTGTTGCATACAAATGCACTACTTTGTATTTTGTTGATGGTTGACAAGGTGCCAGTTGTGGTGGTGCTTCTTAACTTACCTAACTCTGTGGAATACTCGTAGTACTTTCTTAGTTTGATAACAGAAGGACAGACAGCTCTCCATGCCCTCTCCTGGAGGTCATCTCTGCTGGGGTTGGATATGGCCTGCAGAGACAGTGATACAAGGTACCAATTGTCAGTACCTACAGTATAGCAATAGAACTAAAGATCACAGGTTCAATTCCCAGACCCAAAAAATTAAACCAAACACACACACACACACATACACAAGCTATACATTGTTTGCATCCTAAATGTTCACACCATCACCAAGTTGTTGTTCCCAAGCAACAGAGGTAGCCGGAAAATTCTTGGGTGGAGTGTGTCAAGAAGGACATCAAATGTGCGACCTCACCAGTGTGGACCCGCTAGACACAGCCGCCCAGAAATGAAGTGTTCATACTAGCCCACTGTTATCCACCCTTGTCAGGGACCCCCGCAGCAGTATAATCAAATACTGGATATATTGATAAATTTACACGCTAAATCCCCATCAAAAGTAAAGCACATACCATGCTTCAGGAGTGTAAATTTATCAGTATGCCAATTATGTGACAGATGAAACTTCATACAAATACAAATACTGGATACTAATGTATGTACTACTAGTACTGTAACGGTCAAGAAGGCAGCGTGTCTGCCCAGCTCCTACCTCTCTGATCTCGTTGTCAGCTCCCTTGTACTGCTGCAGCTCTATCAGCAGCCCGTGAGAAGTGGACAGCACTCTCTCCACCACCTGGTGAACCTCATGCTCCGACTCCGTGGGCTGGGCATCTGGAGAAACACACAAATCTATAGAATCAGAACACCCTTGGCTATAGCATATGCATGGTCCAGGGGGTGAGTAGCCCTGTCTTTGGGTCTGGGGGACAGGAGTTTGAATCCTGACCCTTGTCGCTCATCTGACTTGCACACTATATAAGTATAAGAAAGGTTTACAGTCCTTTAGATGTGAAGATAAAACGGAAATCCTGTTTTTAAGGAGAGCCACACCTCCTGTACATTTAAGAACCTACCATCATCATCATCATCATCATCATCACCATGTTTCAGTGCACGCACTGGGGTGAGCCGTAATTGACTTCCACTATCTAGAATAGAACCCACCATACTTCAATGATTTCAATAAAGGGTAAGAGTCCATCCTAGTGTGTGTGTAATCAAACTGACAGGGTGTGTTACACTTTTAAGAAGTTTAACATTCATGCAATACAAACAAATGTGATCATGGATAGCCTCTCCACTACCAAACTGCACACACTCCTACTACCAAACACTGACTCTTTGTCCTGTGTGTCTGGAAATACACTTGCATCAGTGACCACAGAGCTTGTGAAAACCTTGAACTCTGTTTAGACTGTGTTACACAAACTTCTTTGCCCAGGAAAATAGGGCCTCTCTGAGTTAACTCTGTTTGAGTACCTCCATGTGATAAGAGCCGTTAAAGCAATTGGAGCACAGAATTTCATTTCATGATTGGACCACTCCATACATGGCATTGGTTAGAAGCACAAGGCTGCATAGCCATGGTTAAGGTACTTGAAAAGCTGGAAATTTCATCCTTCATTATTGCTATGCATTACATGTCTGCACCTAATCATAATTCTTGTGCGTAGGTAGCTGAAGGCACTGCCATGGGTTATTACTTAACTTTCAGAACCAAGTTACTAGATGTTTTACAGATTTCTCAAGAATGCTCATCTGTGTTGGTAACTAACATAGTATGTTACCTTGATAGTATATGGTTGAATTTTGTTCCAACACAAACAGTTTTTGGCTGACTTAATGTAGCATGGCTAAAAATACTGGGTACTGTTGTACTTTTGTGCACCCAAAACTGGAGCTGTGTAGCTGATTTTTATAAAACCTGTACTGAGTAGCCTTCCTCAGGACCAGACATTTGTCCTTGGTCAAAATAAAGATTGTTTGAACAAAGTTTACTGATACTTTACAAGCGTGTTTACAATAAGAACGACTTACTTTCAAAGTCCAGGAAGATGTCCACCTTTGGCGTGTTATCATCCTTAGACAGTACCTTCAGAAGGTTTCCCATTCCGCCTGAGATACCTGGAGAACACAAAGGTAGAGCATATATATATATATACATATATCATGGACTACTCAAGTCTTTCTACAGTTCAAGAAACTGAAATTTACTGATTGAATTGTACCAGTTGCTAGCATGGGTACCATCCTCCACAGTTCAATTGTTTAACTCGTTAGCAAGCGAAACGATCGAGCCAGCAGTTACTACGGAGGATGGTACCCAGGCTAACCAGTAGCTGTACTGTCAAAGACAACATGACAAGCCTATAGTATATGCTTGTTGCCCACAGTCAGCCATCTGGGTTGTATATTGTGGAATGTGTATTGCAAGGAATGCTGGGATGGTTGCATGACCTTCTCTTGCTATGAAGTATAATACATGGACCCAAACCACTTCAACAAATTTCTTCAACCATAAACTATGGATTTGCACTGTCCATGAGATGAAGAAAAAGCATGAATGGGGCCAGAGTGACAAACATCTTCTGCAAGAGTCATTTTTTCTTCATTTAACCACCCTTTTCTGGTGCAACTCTCAGAAAGTTGGACTCCAGTTGCAGCAGTGTACTTTGAGTATTCCAGTCCTTCCCTGTTACGTCAACTTACGTGTATATCTAATAAAACAATAACAGCATCGCACTAGCCAAACAATAGAACGTTTCTTTTCTAATGTTTCAAATCACTAAATCAAACAATGTCTGATTTACTATTTCCAGTCAGTAAAAGTAACTTCATATTTACTTAAGGTACAAAATGTTACATACCAAATCCACAT
Source organism: Branchiostoma lanceolatum (assembly GCF_035083965.1). Taxonomy (NCBI): domain Eukaryota; kingdom Metazoa; phylum Chordata; class Leptocardii; order Amphioxiformes; family Branchiostomatidae; genus Branchiostoma; species Branchiostoma lanceolatum. The sequence continues at coordinate 28,443,066 of NC_089723.1, forward strand.
ACAGTATGCTATAGTACATTAACTGTAGAAACCAAAACAATATGCATAACCCAACATGGCACAGATGAATTATAAAATTGCCTTCACATTGCATACACACATATAGTACACACCAGCAGTGATGTCTTGCAACACAGTTACAAAAAGAAGCTAGTGGCAAACATAGAAAAAGGATGCAAAACACATGTTCAACAGATCATGCTACATGTAGCTACAGGCATATGTATGGTCAGGCACATCTCTTGCACATGGCGCCAAGCAGATGTAGGGTAGACAGGGGCAGGCACTGAAGGTAGAGTTCACCAAGGGCAACGCACCACAAGTCACAGATGGTCCACAATTTTCCCCCCAGAAATTCTTATCTTATTATTGTCTCACACCTTTTTCATAATTACAAGCAACTACTCTTTAGAATGGTCCTATCTGTCACAAATAGGAAAAGTACTACATACATTATTGAGAAATTCACATGCACTTGTGCAAAGCACCATTCAAAATGTACTTACAGATTACACAATTTACATGTATCATTAATGAAGTCTATTCGTGGAATCAAACCTTCAGAGTAATTATCTCCAAATTCATAAAATATATCAACAAACGAAACGACTTACAATTGACAAGGCAACATGTACATACCTTCAGACTTTATCCATAATACAATACATGGGGATTTTTTAGAAACTCTTGGGCGACATATTTCATTGGTAGGAAGATATTTTGCAAGTTCTTATTACTAGTATCTTATTTAATCCCCATGCAAAATTCAAGCTTTTATGGTAATATCACTTAGGAAATATCACAGCTTTTTCCAATTTCTGGAGAGAACACTTGCTCCAACCAATCCATTCACATGCATCCTATCATGCCAGGCCCCCCGCTTGTATGTATCAAGTAACAACCCTGGTGTACCTGTCTGTGATCTGTCCTCCTCACTGTGTTAGCACTGGCCAGCCAATCAGATACTCTCCCTCCTGTTATTGGAGGGGAAATCACCAGCCAAATCATGTCACTTGTTACAGTCAAAAGGAAACATGATTAAAGCTATCAGCCAATCATGTCACTTGTTACAGTCAAAAGGAAACATATTGAAGCTATCATCCAATCATGTCACTTGTTACAGTCAAAAGGCAACATGATTGGCAGGCTGATTGGCTGGCTGCTGGCTGATTGGCTATCGGCTGGCTGATTGGCTGTTGGCAGGCCAGCACAACTGCAGCAAGAAGTAACGAATCACAGGCGAGTATGCCAAGGTCTTTGCCTGATACATAATACATTTGTACAAGCGACGGACCTGGCACAAGAGGATGTTCCATGCAGGAGGCAGGCTTTAAGGGATGCGTACTTACAGGCACAACTGTCTTTGTCCGTCACGGACATCTTGTAAAAGACATGGGTTTGCTGGGAAACGAAATGGGCAGGACAGAAAATGATGACAAATAGTAAAAACAGCCAGCATTATTATAACAGACAGAGGGTGTCTGGAAGTTTTGCCTGCACCGATTATTCTGATCACCAGGCGGCACTCCTTGTTAGCTTCCAAGGTGTACTAAGTAAATGTTGCTTTCATCATATCAAATCAAAATTGAATTTTATATTCTGCATAAGGACAATAAGCTTGCATTACAAAAGAAAATGTGCTTAAATAAATACCATAATAGCTTTAAATCAATTCTTGAAAGTGACTTCATACAGTAGATAACTGAAGCACATTTACAGTGGGAAAATCAAAATGATAACAGCAACAAAAGGCAATTGAGTTTGCCAAAATTCCCACTAAGCAACAGTAAGCAGCTGTTTGTCTGTGAACACACAGTACAATATATATGTAACTTATTGTATATAAGTGGGTGTATGCACATGCAGTCAATGCATCAAAAAGCAATTATCATATTCTATTTACAAATTTACAAACTTATCATGTCATTCTTTTATACAACATGTTTTAAACTTATAGTGATATTACTTCTTCCAAGATTTCAGTCAAAATACTAAGAGGAAAAAATTAAGATAGGTAGAATAACACATCATTTAGTATTTCAATAAAATTCCAGTTTTTTTCACAATGTTTTTTAACATCATGTCTTACATCATCATTAGCCCCTAGATGGAAAAAAACTTTCTCGATTAAAATACTAAGAGAAAAGCTCGGTAAAAGTAAGGTAGGTAAAATAATATATCATTCAGTATTTCTTTTAAATTCTCAATAGGTGAAACAATTATAACCTACTGATATTTATACAGATGTTTCTATATAATAACAATATATTTTCAACACATTAAAGAAATCAGACAAGTGAGCAGTCCTTTTCCCTGAAGCCATCCCAATAGACCAACCTGTTGAAGTGTTGTCATGCATATTCAATGCCTATAAATATTGAATACCATTCTGATAGTGTATCAGTAAAATACACAGTGTTGTTCAGTGGTGGGTTGGGTATTTCCTGCAGGGACAGCTCAAGCAGATAATTGCTTGTGCATACCTACCCACCTCCCACGGGATGGTCAACCTGTTGCTATTCAACTGTTATCAATTATGAATACACATCATGGGAGACACAATAGTTATTGCAAGCCACATCCTCTTGTGTATTCATAGCTTGTCGGCAGTAGTGAAAAATATATCAGGCGCCAGGGACCAAAATATTACCTGGAAACTTTACTGCAGAATGCTGTCATTCTTTGAATTTGCATTGCATGATATTCCAGAAATTCACAGTAATTTTCTTGGGGCAAGGGGTGCGGCAAGGATACAGAAATCAAGTCAACAATTAATCTCAATCAATATGAAAGGAAATTCCAGCAAATATCATAAAGCGTATAGAGAGTGTGTAATAAAAAAAAACACATTGAGAAATAAATAAGACTTGTAGGTTCTCTCTCTGACCATCTTAAATAAATGCACAGGTGTATAAATAGAAATACTGGTTATGTCTTTCTGTCAAAATATCCTACATTTTGCTATTCTGGAAGGCTAAAATATGAACAACATAGGTGTCATACAAAATAACTTATCTATGATTTTGCTTCACTGAATACCACTGAATATAAAAGTGAGAAATAAGCTGCATAATAAATCAAACATCAAACGTTGAAGTCTCCTTAGGAATGACAGATACCACAGGGGAAGGTTCATGGAACATCAGCAGGTATTGCCTGTCACCTCTCATGACTTGATGGATGACAAGATTGATATCCCTCCCTGCTTCTAATGACAAATAAGACGAACCACTGAGAAATAAAATACATCAACCTCAAGACAGGAGAGCCACCAAAGGGAATACGGATAGTGGATCACTCCTATGACACTGGAGCATTTGAGGAGTCTGAAAAGCATTTGGGATTTGCGGTAAATTGAAAAAGGCCAAAAGCGAGCGAAGAAGAGATGACTATCGTTCGAAATGTCGGAAAGTAAGCTCCAGATTTATCCAGTCGTAGTGAATATCATTAGGATGTATGACCTTCATCGTCGTATAAAGGCCAAAAGGATTTGGATGCCTGTTCTCAAAATGGTTAAATGTGGTATCAAAGATAGATTTCGTTTGAAATATGATAGACATGTGAAAAAGTGCTCCTTTTTCTTGCAATTACATTAGATGTTGGGATTCTCTGATTTTACCCTAATACATCATGCACATACAACTAAAAGTGTGTGACTAAAATGTGGCTGTTTGTAGATAAATGTTTTCGTGTATCACCTACTGTATTTCAATGACTAGATTGGAAACTCACAAGCAAAGCATCGCACAATATGCATGAACCAATCACACACAGTAATCAACAGAAACTGAAGACGAAATTGACCTGCATGCATTTAATTTGACGGCAGCTTGTCGACCAAAAAAACATCCAATCAACACGCTCTTGAAACTGCATTTCCGTTGTGAAGATTTCACATCAGGAAATATGACGAAAAAATTGCACTGACTACATTTGTACATAAGTAATTTCTCTACAAAATGCTTTCCATGGAACCCCATTTGTTTTTGTTAAAACCGTAGTTGTTAAAAGGTAGGGCACAAATTGGATCCAATAACTGAGGTATATACTATAACAAGTCCAGGGAGAAATCATCAAATGATGGATCCTCTAATTAAGACCCATCGCCATAACGAGGGTTATCTTATCATTTCAACCTGTCAGGGTGATTAAAATGTCTGCCTCTAATGTCTGGGAAACAAAAACACCCAGTTTGGAAATGAAAACCTATTCATCGCCCAAAGTGGCAACATGTAGACTCCATTGAGTAATCAATAAACATAGTAACGCCCGAAGGGAGTCGTAGATAGCAAGTTTAGTGGTGGAACATTGTTACCCCAGAGGCAATAAAAACAATCATGACGGCGTTGACATTTAGTCAAAAGATGAGCAGGCAAAAACTGCCAGCGGCTGAGAGTCCTTGTATGAACAATACAATTCAATTTTCAACATCAAAAATCCAAATATCAGCTTGCTTGATGACAACAAAGAGTAACGAACACAAGTATGAAATGGTAAGACAATTATGTATTGTAATCGATTTAAATCATGTAAGATTACAAAGAAGAAAAGATCTGATTCCAGGAAATAATTTTTGTTCCTTGAATCTCCAAGGAATACAGAAGATTCAGTAATTGTCTCAAAAAGAAATTGAGTTGTATCTAAATTCTAATGAAATTGTTGATAGTAGAGTCCATTCCAAGTCACCAAGAGGGTTGTTATTGTCATAATTTACAAATGTTTTCAATCTATTGTAATTGTTTGTGTGAGAGATTTTATACTTAAAAATATTTTGAATGTGATTTCAACTTTAAAAATATTCCTCCAGTTTTCTAAAACTTTATAAACATTCCTCATGTGGAATATGATATGTCTAACTGTTTCTAAATAATGGTAACAGCATTCTGCCATTATTTACCATTATTTACAATTTCTAACTATTTTCTACCATTATTTGTAACATCTTTATAAATAGGTCAGAGGGCTGGGAAGAAAGCAATTCACACATCATTACGAAGTATAGGGAAGAATGCTCTCCACAAAGGACCCAACAGTGTCCTGCAGTGAAATCTAAAGATATACAAAAGCAGACAGAAGGGCTGATTAGCACCTACATTATGGGGGCAATCACCATTCTACCATTATCTACCATTTCCTACCATTTCTTGTAAATATTTCTAAACCTGAAAGAATCATGCAGATGTTTAGAAATTACTCAAGATAAAGAAATGTTTGTGCAGTAACTTTCAAAATGTTTCTAAACTTTCTAACTGAATTTGAATAAATCCAAACTTTCATATTCAATCTTTTAGAAAAATTTAGAACTATTGTTGCTCAGATGTTCTTTTATTAGAAATAATTCAAAATTATCACAAATATCATTCAAAAACCCTCTTGGTGTCTTGGAATCATTTCTTTTTGAACCAGTGTTATTTGTCCTATTCATTTGACTTAAAATCATGGCAACATAATCACACAGATTTGTACAACAGTTAATTAATATCCTTGACTCCAGGAATTACCCAGCATTGCCATATAAGGAAAACACTCTCCTTCCCGGAACTAGGAGGGTACGGAAAACCCCTTACTATATCATATTCGTGCAGTAACCAAATTTACAGCCATAAATCTTTCAAGATAGAAGAGATCCTGTGTTCAGGACCAGGACTTGTTACCGGTTGAGGTTAGCCAAAATTGGGGTTAAGTTGACATAAAAAATTCATAATGCTGAGGCATGATATACCTCTCTTGTTGCCATAAATTATATAATGAGATCAGTGGTACCGTAAAGTAGTCTTCAAAATGTAATTGGTGGCCAATACAGATAACATATAGAATTTACAACACCAAGACTCTGTATCTGTCTGTATCTGTATCTATATAGCCGGTATAACCGCCATCAGGCGTAACACACCAGCTTCGCAGGCACGCGGCGCGGCAGCAGCTGGTCATATTACACCGAACGGTCTGTTACACCTAGTCTTTGCATATCTGACTGCAACCGTTCTTTAAAGCTACTTAGTGATGAAGCTCCTACAGTACTTGATGACAACGAGTTCCATTCTACTATGGTTCTCGGGAAATACGAATTTTTGAACACGTCAATCCTTGGCTGATAACTCTGGTACTTAAAAGCATGACTATTTCTGGTCCTCTTCTGAGCTGGCATTAGATACTTATCAGTCGGTACGTCCACAAGTTTATTAGTCATCTTGTACATCATGCAAAGTCTGGACATTGTTCTCCTGTCCTCAAGTGACATCCATTGCAGGTCTGCTTTCATTTTTGTTACACTGGCGCCCCTTTCATAGTTGTTCGTGCAGAATCTGGCAGCTTGGTTCTGCACCCTCTCGAGTTTATCTATATCCTTCTTTGTGTATGGATCCCAAACTGTTGCAGCATATTCAAGGTTTGGTCTTACTAGAGACGTGTATGCAAGTGATTTTACCTTTGCTGGGCATGCCCACAAATTACGTTTGATCACTCCCAATGTCTGTTTAGCCTTAGTTGTTACTTTGTTGATATGGGTGTTCCACTTTAGCCCCGTTGTTAATGTAACGCCTAGGTACGGGTGGCTCTTTGCTGTTGCTAGAGCCTGTCCACAGAACTGGTAGGTGGTTACAAGTGGGTTTCGTTTGTTTGTTATATGCATGATGTAACATTTTTCCGGATTAAACTGCATTAGCCATCTGCTTTGCCATTCTTCGAGTGTGTTCAAATCTTCTTGCAAAAGCTGTGAATCACTCTGTGTGGACAACTCTATATATAACAGGCAGTCATCGGCAAATAACCTAACATTTGAATCAAGCTGGTCTGGTAAGTCATTTATGTACAGGAGGAAGAGTAACGGTCCCAGAACAGTTCCCTGTGGTACGCCTGACGCAACTCTAACTGGAGCTGAGGCCTTGCCTTCTACCACTACCGTCTGTTCCCTATTGGTCAAGAAAGCCTTCAACCAATTTAGTGTGGTGCCTTGAATTCCGTAGTACTCTAGTTTAGTGATGAGTCTGCTATGTGGGACTTTATCGAAAGCTTTAGTAAAATCAAGAATTGCTAGATCTACCTGTTTTTTACTGTTCAGTGCGCCAGCTATGTCATGAGCTGTCAATATAAGCTGTGTTTCTGTGGATCGCTTTGCTCTGAATCCATGTTGGTAGTCAGTCAATATGTTGAAACTTTCTAAGTGTTTCATGACATGACTATGGATAATGTGTTCAAGTAGTTTGCAGGATATACAGGTCAGTGATACAGGTCGGTAGTTGCCGGGGACAGCTCTATCTCCCTTTTTAAAAATGGCACATATATTTGCATCCCTCCAGTCTTTGGGAATTTCTCCTGTGTCTAACGAGTGTTGGAAAATATTGGTTAACACAGGTGCTATTTCGGTGGCTGTCATTTTGAGGAACCAAGGAGGTATTTGGTCTGGACCAGATGCTTTAGATGGATTGAGACCTTGGAGCATTTTTTCGACACCATTAGGGGAAATCACTATGTGTTCCATGGGAGGGGTACAGGGCTGTCCGAGAGTTGGCATGTTTGTTGTGTCTTCCTCTGTGAACACACTTTTAAACTGTGAACTGAGTGCCTCTGCTTTTTTCTCGCTATCACTGACAATGGAATTACCAATCTTTAGAGGGGCTACGCCGACAAGGTCTCTTCTTAGGCCTTTTATGTATGACCAGAATGTTTTGGGTTTGTCAATTATGGCTTCCCCCAGTATGTCTGCCACATATGTTGAATGTGCTGCTCTTATGCTTTTCTGTACGCCCTTCTTAACTCTCTTGTATTTGTTCATGTCTTCCTCTCGCCCTGTTCTCTTAGCTTTGTTGTAAAGACGTTGTTTCTTACGACAATGCCTTCTTAGGTTTCTGTTGAACCAAGGCAGGTTGTATCTGCTTGATGTTGTTTTACTAGGGATGTGCAAGTTCATCGTGTGCTTTATTTTGTCTTTAAAATCATCCCACTTCTGTGTCACGGACATATCCTCGGTTCGTTTGTTAAAGTTCGTTGCATAATCACTTAGGTCACTTTTGATGGCCGGTTCATCAGCTTTAGTTCGAATGTACACTTTTCTCTTGGGTTTCCTGTTTTGTTTGGGTGCAAGGTTGACATCCACCAATACCATGTCGTGGTCACTTATTCCAGGAACTACTGTGGTCTTTTCGATTATGTTTGGGTTATTAACTAAGACCAGGTCCAAAAGATTACCATTCCTAGTGGGCTCTTGAACTGTTTGGAATAACCCATGGTTATCCACTAAGTGCAGTAGCTTCTGTGCCTGTCCTGAATTGCTCTGAGTGTTATCTGTAGTGCTAGCATCCCAATTTATACCAGGTGTGTTAAAGTCTCCAAGGATGATCACATTGTCAGAGTTAATTTTAGGTCCCATCTTACTTATGGACTTGTCCAGTTCATCCAGGCTATTGCCCTGGTCCGATGGAGGTCTATAGTATGTACCAATCATTAGTGGTTTCTTTCCTGCTAGTTGAGTCTGTGTCCAAATGATCTCACAGTCTGTGTCTAGATCTGGCCTGTGTGTGACAATCAAATCATCCCTGTTAACCTGGAATACACCACCTCCAGGGCCAGTCTGTCTATCTTTACGGTGAGCTATGTAGTTGTCAGGGAATATCTCACTGCTTGCTATGTCTTGATTGAGCCATGACTCTGTGCCTGCTATTATATCTGGTTTGTACGTGTCAATTACAGTCGCCAGTTCGGCTTTTTTGTTTCGAATACTCTGGCAGTTTACCAGTAAGAGTTTACCATTGGTCTTTTTGAAACCACGACCCCTCATATTGGGGTTACCCTGCTTAGATCTAAGTGGAGTGGATGTAGCAACCGGAGAGTCATCTGTCAAGCTTGCACTAGAGCTCAGTGTATCAAATGAGTTTACTGAATGAAAAGTATCATCAGTTATGTCAAACATAGCTGATGCAAAGTTTGGTATGCCACAGTCACAGCAAATCCACGAGTATGATTGGTGTGTTTCTAATGCAGTATACACCTGAGAACATAGCTCAATGCAGTCTTTATGATACCATTTATCGCAGCCGTCACAACAAATTGCAGTATGGGTATGTTGTACAGCTTTGTTACAGCTCCCGCAGGGAAACTTTGGCGGTCTAGGCCCAGGATTTATCTCGACATCTCCACTTAGAAGCAAAATCATAATCAATGATAACTTTGTACTATCATTGTGCATCATTATTTTCTTGTGACCGAAATGAGTCCCATTCACCCCACTGTGCTTAATCATAAAGGCAAACGTAGCCCAGTCAGAGGTGCAGTCAGTTCTGAAGTCGCATGTGACATGTACGTCCTTTATCTCGTGTTTGTGTATTGGCTGTGCTCCTGGCTGAGCCTTGCCAAGCATCAGACAAAGGGCCAGGAAAATGCAAGTGTAATGGAGTTCCATTTTGTTATTGAAAAATTATCACCCACACAGACGTATGTCACAGAGGTTTCTACCACACTAGCTGTACCAACACAACAGGTTTACACCACACAGGTTGTACCAACACAACAGGTTTACACCACACTGATTTCCGCCACACTGGCTGTACCAACACAACAGGTTTACACTACACAGGTTCCCGCCACACTGGCTGTACCACCACCTGTTTACTTTACACAGGTATCCGCCACACTGGCTGTACCACCACCTGTTTACTTTACACAGGTTACCGCCTCACTGGCTGTACCACCACCTGTTTACTTTACACAGGTATCCGCCACACTGGCTGTACCACCACCTGTTTACTTTACACAGGTATCCGCCTCACTGGCTGTATCACCACCTGTTTACTTTACACAGGTCTCCGCCTCACTGGCTGTATCACCACCTGTTTACTATACACAGGTATCCGCCTCACTGGCTGTATCACCACCTGTTTATTTACACAGGTCTCCGCCTCACTGGCTGTACCACCACCGGTTTACAATACACAGATTTCCACCACGCAGGTTTCCGCCACACAGGCTACACCACACAGGTATCCGCCACACTGGCTATACCACCACACAGGTTTACAGTACACAGATTTACACCACACAGGTTTACACCACACCGGGTTACACTACACAGAATCTACCGTATACCGCGGCCGCTGGCACGCAGTTTCCACCAAGCAGTTTTCTACCACACAAGTTTACACCACAAAATCAGAACAAACAACGTATGAAATCCAATTAAGTAGGTAAGCTATCAGAGTAGATGTAATTCGGTACAAATATCGTCCTACAAAACATGTAATCACTCACTCGCCCTCCCCACTCTGCATCAGATTCATATGCAAATGACTACAGTTGGCCGGGACGCGCCGCCGACATGTTTGAATTCATTCAGAATCCACAAATATAGGTGCAAAAAATTGATAACAACTATCTGTACGTGATATATAAGTTGTCCAAGTTCCCTGGCAGACCATATAATAATGATACGTCTTCAAATGGAATTCGTACCTAAAGTTGCCCTCCCTACTTTAGAGTCGTCGCCCTCCCCACATTTACGTGTCGGTTACAAAACAGTCAGGAAATTGGTTCAAAATCTAAATAAGCCAGCATTTACCAATATCACAGCTTCACAATACGTTTACGTATGACTTATGCCCTAAGTCAAAATGAAAAAGTCAAGGAAATTGGTACTTAGATACGTGAAAAAGAGAAATTTCTCGGGAGCTCTCGTGTTTGCTGCCGCTTACCTCCGCGCCTGCGCACCTTTTTTGAATCTTTCCTTCAATTTTTCAATTTCCTTTATCTTTTAAGCGTTAGGTTTCTATCTGTGAATTTCAAATTACAACAACATAACACTCTGCAATGCTTATAGAAGTGGGACATAAAAAGTACATTTTTGTCACTGTTGGTGGTATATTTCTATGGGAACACATCTTTCCAGTGTAAAACAACACTTGAAATTGAATGCCTTGAATATTTTGGATATCATAGTCCAAGGCTCCCAGCAGTCACAGTTTACCCCTTCATGAAACATCATACATACTGATTCACTGCCTTCACAATATATGTTTTCCTCTTATAACAATTACATGACATGTAAGCTCTAGTACAAGCAGACAACAATTTAAAAATACATTTTGCAAGTTACAATATGACTGTCCTTTTGTGAACGGCCTATTAGTAAGCCCCTCCCAAATTGCATGTAGTGTGGAGACAAAACTGTCAGATTTCATGTACTTGGGGGTGAAGCAGGGGTGACATTCCCCACTTTAATACTAGCAGGGACCACCTATCTGAACAGAAGGCTAATGTATCATATCAAGGGGTCAGCTCTCGCTTTACATAAGGACATACCATCCATTTCATCCATGCCAAAATTCAATGTTGACCCAAACAATGCTTACGAAAAGAATTCTAGTCAGCTAGAAATATTTCTTATTTCATTCTCATTTTATGTCAACAATGCCATATGTATTTGAACTCTAAACTGATGATTCTGGCACCTGTCAGTTTGTGTAAATTTACACACTGTACTCCTACACTTCCCCCATCACTGGATAAACACTAGGGCTGTTTATGGCTAATTTTTCTAATGGTTACACAAATATTGCTGATGTGCTTCCCTTCAAACGACATGGTTATATTTCTCCCGGTTCTTCTGTATCGTTTCTCGGTCTCGCCTTATCGTTTTCAGCCAGGCACAAAGTCCTTGTAATCACGTACTCGCAGACAGGGATGCACCAAGATAAACAAATTTGGGACCTTAGTTTCAACCCCCAACTTCCTCTTCTACTCGCCTTTTCCCACCACGTTACACAACTACTTCCTCAAACCCCCTGTGTGTTCCTCCATCAAAAATCAGGAAATCAAATCCTTGAAGACACTCGTTTAGTGGTTTAGGTCGAGATACGTGAAGGATAAGACAAAAATAAACATTTGTTTAAAATTGGGCTTCCTCTTGTAGAGACCCGACCAGGACGTGCCATTTTTCGAGCAGCAACATGTGATAAATTGTCATCATAGTAAATGGTTATATTGTCAAGGGACAGCCGAGGGAAAATTTTTTGTAAGAACGATCTACATTCCAAAGACGTGTCTACTGTAAACGACGGCACAGACAAAGATTGGACAATCGTGGAGGAGAAGGAGAAAATACCAAGAGTGGGAGGACATTTTTTCTTTACCTCGGGTATCACTTGCAGCTGGGAAGGGGATGCAACTAGCTCGACACTCCCCAAACTTCCGCTCTCCGGTTTGCGGGTCCCTCTCTTGGTCTGTTCGCGGCAATCGTAGCTCCTAGCTGCCGGATTGAAGGCACATCTCCTCTCCCTTGATCGAGAAGGGCTGACGGGGTACAAAATGTTGGTAAAATTTGTTGATTTGGGGCGGAATTTTGTGGCTGTGGCCGGGCGATTTCCGGGTTAGTGCCGCTGGGAATTGTGGGAAGCCAACCCATAATAGTCTTGACGTGACGTCAAAAGATGGCTGACAGGAAGGAATCGGACGACTTTTCTCTGGTTCCAACCAGAATTTATACAGAAAACAGTAAGTTTTCAGTCAGATGTTATCACTTAAATGTTATAATTTTATCAAGGATTATATTCTGTGAGACGTCGACCATGGACATGTCGGGAAAAAAGGGGCAGTGTGATGAGTGGTGGCTGACTAAAGTGTTAGCAGACGACAATCTGAGGAAATGAAAATGGCGGGAAATTTTAAAAAGGCTTTTTCATGTGTATCGATGAGTCATGACATGCAGGAGTATGGCATCTGTGTGCACAAAATTATCCATTTTAGTTCATTTTGGCATGGGTTGACTTGTAGTGACATATATGGATGTTTCCTTTACCGCAACATAGTACTGATTTTTACTAGTGAAGGACATACGTGGTTTAATACGTTACAGTCTTGCCCTTGGCCTGGGTCAGGAGGTTGAGGGTTCGAATCCCAGTTGTGGCACACCCAACTTGTAGGTTAATGCATGGGATTAGTTACAGAACTAGGAGGCAATGTCAAGCCGATGTCTACTGTTCATAATGAAATTGTCAATAAGAGCTACCAAAATTTTGCCAGCAAATCGTATTTGTGTTGTATAAAAACAATTAGCTGCTCTGATGGTGTAACTACTGCAATTTTTCAAGATTGCTGTGAATTTTGATTTTTAACACCCACAAATGCTGTGACATCTGTACATCGTGTCTTTATTCTAGTAGTCATACAATTTCTACAAATCTGAATTGTAGCATGATGATTTATATATTTCTTATGTCAATCTGTTTCTCACTCACTCACTCATGACCCATGACCTCAGTGGTCGTAGGGGCATAATGACGGCCAGCCGCAATCTATTTCAGCAGCAGATAAAGAAGAACCTCCAGTGCAGCTCAAGACCGCTATGACTACTGACAGAGAAGTACCAGGTGACATATGTATGAACCAGCTGCCTGGTATTGTGGATGAAGTTGAAGCAAAACTGACTTTCCATGGGGATGAAGGTGAGGCACAGGAAAAGATCACAATCATTTTATCAACTTCTTCAAAGACATGATGTTTTGAGATATATTATTCAACAATCTATTTCTGTTAGATTTCCACATGCATAGGGAGTGTATAGAAAATTACTTTTTCCTGTTACAGGTGAAGTACACAAACATGCAGTTAATTCCTGGAGCTGGCCAGCAATAGGTGTGAAAGAAGATTCTCCTTTTGGCAACATTCACCATGGAACAGGTGGTAAGTTCATCTACGTACATTTGTAAGGTATGATAGCTAAATGCTGTTGTGAATGGCTTCTTCAGTGAGCTCTAATTAAACGAAAGCTGGATTCACAATTCAAAAACAGTACTTTGAAATGCATAACTGACAAACATAGTACATTATATAGATCTGACTAACAAACATACATATATGATATAGATCCATGGGACTTTCAACAGGTTATTTCATGTTCAACCACCTGCTAAGATAAAATCATGGAAGGAATTTTGTACCCTGCATGAAAGTTAAGGCTTTTTTTTGTATATTTAGAAACATGACATGTACATGTATCTTGACCAAACTGTTTATATTGATTTTCAGCCAATCTTAGTAGAATGACAGACATCTGTGCAGACTCTAACATACCGGATGACTCTGCCAAATCTCTGGACAACCAGGATGTGCAAACTGGAAATTTGGATGTAGAAGATTTATGTAGTAGACTTGTGTCTGGTAGGGAAGGAACAAGGGATCTATGCAGGAAGAGAGGACTTGGTAACAGTACAGATAGTGCACTGGGATTAGAGCCAAAGAAACTTAAGCATGGCAGTGAAATTACAGAAGATAGAATTCATGTCGGTGAAGTTGAGACTAGTAGACCTCAAAGTATGGTAGGGTTACTTCAGACTCAGAGGATCTCAGTGACAAAGGAAGATGGGCAAGATAATGATGCTACCAGTACTGTCAGCTTTTCACTCGTCAATGGTCAAGGTAAGACTCAGATGCAGAACGTTCTTGATGATCGTTCAGAATCTACGAGGCAAGAGTCCAGACCAGATTCAGAAGATAAGGAGAACTGTGCGTGTAAATATGAACCAATAAAAGCAACCTGTATCCAAAACAGCCTTCAGGAAGAGACAAGAATGGATCTCACAGAAGTGGAAAGGACAGACAAACATGTACCTGTAGCTGCCAATGAGATAGAAAATCTGGATACTGAGGACAGTGGAGAAATGTCAGACAAGATCAATGAGACAGGCATACAAGAAGGTGAGAAACATAATTCATGTGGAAAACTGGCAGAAATACATGTATCTTGTACAGAAAAAGCAGCATCAAATACAACTCAGCATGAGAGTGACTTCCATTTGCCATGCCAAAATGGCTCTACTGGAAAGAAAGCTCCAAGCCAGCCCAAAGAAGGGGATTGTAACGTGATAAATGGTACAACAGGCATATGTGACACTATTGAAAGATATGAGGACAATTCAACTGCTGTGGTCCCAGCCAAGCCAGAAAGGGCAGGCCAAATTCACAATGAAAATGATGGTCCCACTGCTGATGAAGATGACATGTTTGTTTCCTGTGATGAGGATGCAGAGACAGACCTTGCCAGCAGGGATTCACATTGTCTCCAGGTCAATGATCATGAGAAAGATGTCACAGAGAGAGGTGAAGAAGTTAAAAATACTGATGTTTTGATTACAAACAACAGCAATTTCAGTGATTCAGAAGGACTAGTAAACAAGGCTTCAGGAAAGGTGCTCAACAAGGATATGGCTAACATGGAAAATCCAGAAGACAACTATGGGTTAAAGGAGTTTAGATGTGACAATGGAACTGAGAGGACATTGACAGCAACTGAAAGATATTTCTTCAAAATGTTGGTGGGACACAGTATCAGAAACACTGCTGGATTCCAAGAGGAAAAGGAAGTAAATCCTCGAGTAATCTCTTCTGCCCAGGCAAACCTTCCTGATGACTGTTTGTTAAATGGAGAAATAGAAAGGGACTGCTTAAGCCTCAACCACAATGAGGTGGAAGTTGATCATGGCATAGATAGTTCTTCTGAGAAAGTCTCAAATATCATAGACCATCTCCTTTCTATGGTCATTGAGGAAGTCTTTGTCAAAGACAGTGAAGACATGGAGACTAACTGTGAAGATTCAAGTACAAGTGTCACTCCCAACGAAAAGAGGTCTGATGTTAGGGCCACTGTATATCCATCAGAGGCATGTGTGAAAAGCCCTCGTCTGCATGTTCAGGTCATGGAGCAGATAGATGAATTACCCGAGGTAGAAGAACCTAAGAGCTGTGTTTGCCATAAGACGAAGAGAAAGGGAAGGTGGGAATGTGTTTGCACCACTGATGATGATACTGATAGTAGCATGTATGATGGAGAAATTTCTACACCACTGGAGATGTTGCCCACTCCAAATTGTTCACAGCCAGGGAGCAGTGTTTATTCCAAGGTAGAACACTTGCTCTGTTGTATGGAATCACTTCCATTTGATGAAACAGAAGATGAAGATGACATTCCTATGCTCACTGTTGATCACAGCTCAGTTTCTCCTCTGGAAGAGTTTTCCTGCAGTCCTGAATACACACCACTGCACAAGCATTCAATAGGTCAGGTGGGACCATCAGATGAGCTGAGACCGAATTGGACAGGTGTCAAGAGGCAGCTATGGGACAGCCCTTCTGGAGAAGAATCTGAAAGGAAAGTGACTGAAAAGATTAACTCAATTGTGACATCCCCAATCCATGGTGAACAATCCTGCAGAATGAGTATGGATTATCAACTGATAGCCAATGTCAGAGAGTCTGACCAGAAATCAACCAATACTAAATCTCAGGGAAACCAGGTGGTGACTGAAAACAGTCTTGAGCGAGACTGTGTGGCAAGACCTGAATTGGAGAAGAAAACTACTATATCTACTTCATCACACTGTAGTTCAGAAAGTAGCATAGACGAAGTTGATGAAACAGTCTTCAGGTCATCATTAAGCTACACCCCCTTACTTAGCACAGATCACAAAAAACATTTCCAGGTCAACGGTGTTCAAGTTGCTGTCTCCAATAACAATGAAGACCTATCTGTAGACAGTAGTTCAGCATCAGGATTCCATGATGGGGACAGAGAAGCATACACTTTCGATGAATCTATAGGCAAGGTCAAGTGCATTGTGAAAAGGGCCTCAAGCCAATCAGGAATGCCCAATGAGGAAACGGTTCCAAGTTCAGACAACGTAAACTGTGACAGCCATTCAAAGTTAAGTCTCGAACACAACAAAGGCAGCCATGAAACAAAAACCTTTGCTCCTGAAGATGACAAAGTTACAGCAGAAGAGGGTATGTCTGTGACTGAACATTGTGATGGAAGCTTGGGAGAATCAAATCATAAATGCCAGCAGGAGCAATCTATAGCTAGTGATATTGCAACTGAAAACAGTACATGTATGTCTTTAGCTGTTCATTCGTACAGCACTTCAAGCTGCAAGGGACAAGGAAGCCACAGTGATGACAGTGTACATGTTTGTAGTGGAGAAATACCTTCCAATGGCTTTGCTGTTCATGAAGGAGTTGATAAAGATATGAATACAAACGGCAATGACTTTCAGATGACGAATCATCTTCCGTCTAAGGACACTTGCAAGTCTGATGGCGATGTTTCCACAGCCAGTACAAACATTACAGAAACCACCTCAGAGAGAGAAAACCTACCAGACATTACCACAATGTTTACTCATGAGAATGCTACAGAAAAAGGTGCTGTTTGTGTTGCCGTCACTCCTGTCAGCCATGAAACCCCATCGGAATACCATGTTGAACCTAAAGAGCGAAGCTCTTGTGATGTGATGGACCAGACAGTTCCAGATGAGGATGCTGAACCGCTCCATAACAGGGACCACACTGTAGAGGGAGTATTAGGCACACAATCCGACACTGGGACACTCTATGGTAAGATAGAACTTTCTGTATTGTGGTTTTATTACCCTCATGTGTATGGTGCAGCCCACATCAGTCCTGCAGTAAGTTTGAGAATAAACCTACTTGTCTACACACATATAACATCTTAAACAGGTTCTGAAGATATGCGTATTAAAAAAATGCAACGATTATGGGGATGTCCTTGGTACTGAAAATGTTTCTGCCAGTGACCACAATTATGGAAGTCAATTTTGTCTGCCGACACCTCTCCATTTCATGAAGCAAGCCAATGGGGTATCAAGAACAGGACCACAAGTTAAAATGACTTTAATAGAAAGTTTATTGCAAATTCCTGCCCGTAGGCTAATTGCAAGTACATGTACATGTATATGTAACACAGAGTGGACGGACAGATAATGATGAACAATATAACATATGACTTCTCTAGTCTTAACTGCTAACACTAAGTTCTAGCTTATTGGGTTCGGCTTCTTTTTGCAAGGCAGTGGAAGACGAATGATCCCACTTTTTCTGTAATGTGTGGGTTCAATAACATTAAACGTAAAGCAGTCATAAAACGTATAATCAGCCATTGAACTCCCTTGTGGTAGCTGTGTGAGAAAAATGTAAAATTTGTATGTTGTTTAGAGACATATATTAATGTCTTATCTATGATGTGTTGTTACTTATCAATTTTAGCAGAAACATCTCAGTGTCATGATGGGAAGTCCAGCAGCTTGTTCTACTGGTCTCACCAGCGGATTTCATACACAGAGCAGTTAGTTCCAACCAAAGCAGACATGTCAGTGAAAGGTAGGTGTATGACAAGGGGTGATTTTGCCTCAACATAAAGACCTTAAGATTAAGGGCTGATTCCAAAGCTCTGACTGACACATGATTTCCCAACAGGGTCACATTCATTATACTGCTGCTTGGGGGAAAATAAAGATCATGGCTTTTGAAAGATGGTAAATGAACTGCAGTTTGCATTACATGTATAATATACCTTATGTTACTGTTAATGTCAATACCACGTATGTTCCTACTCGTAAAGATTGACAAAAATACAAGGTTCTAAAATCAAATTGATAGCTGTCTATTTTTGGATGTGATTTATGAAAGCAACATACAGCATTATATATAATCTCTCAACTATCACTGGCCAAAGTGCACATGATTTCCCTTAAGTATAGGTGCATCATAAGAAATATTATCTTTCTGTTGTGAATTGTAAAGGTGGTGTAATCTCTGTGGGTGATAAAGAAGCACATGAAAAGAAAGATTGATATAATAATGTCCTTGATATAATCTCTCTATTTGTTGGTTGCATACGTACATGTGAGAAACTCAGATTATTCAAGCGGGATCTATTGTGTTACAAAACTGGTATGATGAGGTATCCATTACATGAACCTATTTAGAACATTTCATCCTCAATTGATTTATTGCTAATATGTAGTCTGTGACAATTGTGTTTTGTGAGTCAAGGGTTATTCATTGTGACCTTGAAATGGATCCTCTGGTGCTGTTATGTTATGATGGACCTCCAATCTAATAAATGTTACCTAGTATATAATTCCAATCTGCATTGGATAGTCCAAGAAACTTAATGATACTTGCCTCTCCTCTCACAGATTCATCGTCATGTGGTGTCCTGGGTGTGTCACCTTTAAAGACATGCTCTCGACCAATCCGAGTTGGCCTATCCCGCAAGCAGAGAGTCCAGAAACTTCACCCCTACAACAAACCTAATGAGTAGAGCTGCTGATATGGCTCCATGTGGTGAGGTTTAACTTGACCTTTGGCATAGTTAGAGAGAAAATCTTATAGAGTTATGCTATTGATTTGTTGTAAAGTTGGCTGAAAAGTGTCAGTATGTTTGTGAAAGACAAATTCTCAAAAGGTTGACTTACATTGTAACCTACTCTTTGTCAAGTCTTGTTTGAGATTCCCCAATATTCCATCTTCAGGTTAAAAAAAGTTATTATTGAGAGTTGAAAAATGCCTTTATATGTCATATTGTTATAATAGTTGAACATAGATATTGAGTCGATATATGCACATTTAAGATGTGGATTGAATCTTGTTACCTTTGAATTGTAAATATTTTACTTATGTTATATACGGTGTAGTTGAAAGTCATTGTTTCAGAGGTCTTTTTGACGTTAAGTGTCATTTTTTACTTAGATTGGTTACAGGTAGCTTGGAAATATATATTGCCCTCTTGTGGGGCAAATGCTTCAATAGATATGTGAAGTGCTAATGTTGGAATGATTCAAAACATTGGTTCATGTAAATTGTTCAGTGTACTGATGGTCCGTTGGTGTTCTCTCCCATATGGACAATGAAGACTGCAATTCTTCATCTGAACACAAGGAGGCATCTCATGAATGTAGAAGAACATGGAACTGCTATAAAGATTTGCCAGATTTTGCAGAGTTGTTGATAGATATTAAGATACTGTCACTGTGCCAAACTTCTGACAGTGGAACTTGTTGCTAGTAGAAAGCCAAGGAGTGTACAGG
This sequence comes from Branchiostoma lanceolatum, assembly GCF_035083965.1. NCBI lineage: Eukaryota > Metazoa > Chordata > Leptocardii > Amphioxiformes > Branchiostomatidae > Branchiostoma > Branchiostoma lanceolatum. Next base: position 28,462,934 of record NC_089723.1, read on the forward strand.
GAAACCAGCCATGATTAATTGAAAGCTTTTTTTCTCGAAGCACTCTATATACTTGCTCTCATCGGTATGGTATATAGAAGCTACATGTCCTCCATGACCATATCAATTTTAATTGAGTTTCATGATTTACATCTAATTGTGATGTTGAAATGTCTTGTAGCTAGTCCACATAAAAACAGTTCGCAAACAGATTTCTCTCTGATATTGGACAGGATTACTTGACTCTAACCACTTATGTTCCTATGTTCTTCAACATTGATGTTCTACATTGCAGAGTTTTGTATCCTTGTTGCAGGGGCTGTTCCATCAAAGTTCATATTATGATTCCAGTTTTTGTCCTCGTACTATTTTCTGTTTGCCTTACTTATTAGTCCACATGATGACACAGTGATAATAGCACACATGCACACAAATAACTCACAACTAGTATTGCCATATGACCACCAGGGTATCTCACTTTATTGCATATTACAAAAGTAGTAAACTGTACACAATACTACACATCAATCCACAAAAACTGCATTAGAATGTTAGCAAAGAACAACATCCTATATGCAAAGTCATTATCAATCTGGTAATATCAAACTTAACCAGAAACGACACTGGATATTGTTTAAGTTGTAAAATCCATCATGAGAGCACACCAATTTAATTTCACATGTACCATATATTCAGTTGTTGAAAGCTCATTTAATCTGCAGAAACCCAAGAATCAAATTGGTGTGGTCTAACAGTGTGATACGTTTCTTAATGTTGATAGAATTTGGACCACATACATCAAACAGGACAATATTTTGTTCAAGTTACATCAATGTGAAAAACATTTCAATGGAGTGGGACAAAATCACAGTTTGCCACCAACTAAGATATAAAAGCAATAGTCTATGCATGTTTCTTTGTAACAAATATCAAAGCTACAGCTTTTTTCACAGCTAAGACACTTCAAAGTCATCTGAGACTAAATTGTGAGCTGAGCAACATCGTACAAAGACATTTGTTCTGTTTGGTAAAAATCACAGCAACAATACTCTGTTTCAGCATTTGGCAGACTCACAGTAGATTGCTAATCAGTGCTGGAAAAGTATCATAGTGTTCAAATCCTGGGGTACCATGTACATGTATGTGGTAAGCTACACAAGCTAAACAACTTTGTATGTCAAAACTCAAATGAATAACTTTCATACTGGTATAAATACAGCCATACTGGGGGAAATGGAAGAAGATTTCCATCTGGAATGTTACAATAGTCTACAGAAATCCAGAACAAAAGTTACATAATTCTATACAGCCTTTTCAATAAGATACCTGCAGTAATGTATGAGCTAACTCCTGTGCAAAGAATTGGACATGGCTACAAAAATTGGTGCCTACAGTGGCACTCCAGCGACAAGTGTCAATGGGGACAGGTGTTTCAAAGATGTACATCACTGTTGTTCTCATAGCTATATGTAATCTTGTGTGCTATTTCTGTAGCCATGTCCCCTATTGCTAGTTTGCAATCACGTGACTATGATGGAAATATTGTTTACCATGTTGGTGGGTTAAACCTGGAAGTTGTCAGATAGATTTAAAATTGCAGTCATGTGATTAACAAATGCAAATCTATAGGTCCGCCTCTTCCAATCAACCAACTAGCATGGCAGTAGTGCCATCACATGCAAACACGCTATTTCAGTATTTGTTTCCCATTATAGTGATTTACATCAGAACTGGCGTGTTTCTGAGATCAACTGTTTCTGGACAAATACAGGCCAGGTAATTTACTGAAATCTGTGACATCCCAAAGAATTATGACTGTCACAATACTAACTTTTAAAGACCGACAAATCCAATAGGAAAACTTGATTAATTTTTTTCCGTTATAATTCCCAATAGAATTTGTACACCTCCACACCACCAGTAGTTAGTCTATCACTCACTGAAATTGTAGTCCTAGAATTCCAATCATTTAACTGTTCAACAGTTCCAGTGAATGCTGCTGCAAAACTGAACAAAACCTTCACCTTTAACTAACAAAATACAAAAAGCATAACATCAATTCACTATGAACAACTTTCTTTCACTCTCTCCACAAGTAATGTGACCAAAATTACAATATTCTACTTTGCAAAAGGCAAAGCTATATGCAATACTGTTAAAGAGTTGGCTGATGATACACATCATAATTTTAATTTACAATTCAAACTGTCAGAGTTGACTACAATAACAGTTACTAAACATATACATAAAGTACAATACCATAATTTTCAAAAAGCATGGAAGTTTGACACAGCAGTTGCGCCCTAATCAAACTACAACAATGCAATTTGTCTAAAATAGATAGCAACTACATATAATACAATTTTCCACCAAATTTACATTCAGTACAAACAGAAGATAAGGTAAATCCTATTTCATGAACAGAAAGCACCGTTCCAAACAAAGGCCCATCACTGGTCAACCAGTCATAAACATACATGTACATTATAAGTAGTTCGGTCCTCCATGATCCCTCTACAATGATGATCTTACATGAGGACAATGTACTATAACACATCACATCAGACAAGCAAAATTTAATATAAACTCAGCATGCCAACCTCGACATAACAGTATAATGCACTGGGTTCCCTTGTTCCCTGTTGGCAGTCCATTTTCATTTGTCTGCAACAGCCTTTTACAAATGCTCTTGTTTACAGTTTCTGTATATATTGTGAGAGTCAGAGGAAACTGTAATATTCTACCAGAATCAGTTTCCAATAATACTCTGAACCAAAAGTATGTTTATAAAGGTAAAGGTACATAAAGCAGGAAAAAAAACGAAGTTGTAGTTTTATCTCCACTGCTAAATGTTAACTTTTGTCAATAAGTACTTCTGACTAACTGTATCACAGTAAAGGCACAGTCACATTCATCATACGTTGTAGGATTTTTAGTGAGGCTATGGCAGAATCAAATGTTGACAATGATCAATGACAACTTTATCTGTCACAAAACTGATGAATTTAGTATGACACTGTCCTTTGATCAGCTGCCATAAGCCTATCATACAAAGAATGTGACCAGGCCTTCAGTAATGACAACAGTTGCTTCAGGTGAAGATGTCCATGGTTGATGAAAGGGTCAGGATTTCTATGATGTAGCTGCTGGGCTGTCCTGAAGAACATCTTGGGGTTCTGTCTATCTTGGGCATCTGCAAAATAACAAAAACAAAAACATGGAATTAATGAGGCTGCCATTAATATCAAATGTCAAATTGTGTACATATCTGACAAATCTGAGTTGCACCAACATGCAGTCTGTTCTAGGGTCCAAGGGGATAGAATGAACCATAGACTATTACTAATCAATCACGTATGTGAGCAGGGAGTCATGGTGTTAAAAGGAACGTCATGTAAACAGGGCCCTGGTAAACATGACACACAAGAACATCAGGAATCTATGGAAAAGACAAAGCACCTGTGGAACCAGGTAAATAATTCAGTCGTCTAAGTCAGTTCTAGTCTTACTGTTGCTGGAAATAAGTCTTCGTCAGCATATATAAGACAAAGAACTGTACAGTATGAAGTGCCTGTGATTTACAAGCCCACTTTATCCATTCCTGAGTGTCAACACATTGTTTGTACTGTCCCTGGGTCAGGACACAGCTATGCCCTGGTGTACTCTGTGCTAACATTCCACAAATGTCAAGTGGGTACTCCATAGAACATCCAGTCACAAAACTGCAGCAGGATAAACCCTAACACAATAAAAACATAGGAGATGATATAGATGTACTGCTAGCTGCACTTGCAGGAATGGATGTTGATATCTCTACTCTAGCAAACTTTCTGCTGAGAGCTTCTTGTTTTACCAAGCAAGCCACACAAATGATCTATGGTCTTTCCCAATAACACATCCAAATGTTGCCCTACTTTGCATGTTGTTTATTTTCACTGTCCATCTAAGCTACATTGCACCTATCATATATACGCTAGCAGTTACAAGAGCATTTAACAGAAACTCAAAGCCTTTTGCATGATAAACTACAAACTGTGGCCTGACTTTACTGGTAAGACCTCGCACAAGGCTCAAGCCACCTAAGCCGCCAAAGGGTACATGTCCTACATGTAGGTGGTCCATAGTTACGAAGAGTCCTGTAGGGCAGCAATAGTTTATCTTCAACAGCCTCCCACTAAGTTAATATCAAACTGATGTTTTCTCAAGGACCTGACCTAGGAAAGAATCTGGACTTGGCATTTGTGATTTCTATCTGTCCACATGGGGGAGGGTTGAGAATGTGTCTGTCATACAGGTATTGAACTGAGAGAAGCCAGTTTTGTTTTCTGCAACATACAAGTGACAAACCTCCAACCTGTCAACACAGTAATGATAATTCCACCATTACGAAAAGGTACTTCCTATACAAATAGTCGTAAGTATGATCTAAGTACTTCAACCATAACAACAAATCGCCTACATGACCCACTAAAACACAAGGCATGCCAAAAACACTATAACTCAAGTCAATTCTTACATAACTGTGCTGATTGCTGAATTGTTTATTTATGTCTGTGGTACACTCTGCAGACCCGGATGGCTTAGATCCTGGTTAACAGTTTGTTAACATTCCCGTGTTGGAAAATTTCTCCTGCCTGTCTGTCTCACTCAACAACTGCCACACAAAGTATGCAACTTCATAGGAAGAACTGACATAACAGGAATTGTTATGTTTCTTTTTTCACTAACATAATGAAAACAAACATACTTTCAAGTGTCTTACAGTAAAGAGGATTTTACAGAGACAACTTAAGAGGAAGGAGCCTGAGTATCATCCTGGATAAGCTTTGGTCTGTACCGATAGATAAAGTTCTAAGGGCAGGACTGAACCTGTGTGGGCCAAAATCCACGTCTAGACACAAGTGTGGTAGGACACAGGAATGTCCGCCTGATGTGTTTGTGTATGTTACAGACACTTACAGGTGGTGGACAGGTTTGCATCTTGTTTTCGTCTTGGAGACCACTTCTAGTATGGACATGTTGTTATAGATACCAGTGTTTCTAATATCCTTTAGTCTGAGGATGTCTCAAGTGCTAGAGTTCACCTGGGGTATGGGAAGGGTTATACTTTGAGTAAGAATGATAGTAGACGATTAGTATAACATACAGAGTGATCAGTCAAAGTTTGGTTGTAATGTTACTCCCACACTACTTTGGCAGTGGCCAGCCACAGCTGAGGCAACAAGAATATCCCAAAGTAGGAAATTTCAAAGGACAATTTTCAGTACATCATTTGAGACATTTGACAGAGGTCATTGACCCACAGCCTGCTATCCTAACATCTGCATGCCTCACAGTGGAAACTTACCACTTAATTCAATCAAGAAAGGATTAATAGGCCACCTGTTTGACAGGTGTCAGAATTACCAAGGTTTAAATCTTGCCTGGGGTACTAAAACCTCCTGCCCATACCAGTCTGGGACCTGTCTACACCTCTTCATTACCTCCCACAAGGACAAACCCCCACAAACACATTTCATGCCTCATTATATGGGTTTAACATCAGGGGCCAGGTGTCTACAGCACTGGCTTCTGTGTGATCCCTTCACAGCCCTTACTGTTGGAACAAAACAATAATGGACTTTCAAAGGTAAATAACTTTACAGTTCTGCCAAAACAAACAAGGGCACTTCCAAAGACGTTAATCAAGCACCATAATTTGACGTGGAAACGAAGATGGGGCCTTTCACAGAGTCAAGTGTACAGAGTCAACAAAACAATGTTGTGCCACTCTTGCATACATGTAGTCAACACAAGAATTTATTCTAAAACAATACAAAAGTTTTAAAACACTTTCATTGTTTTCATCAACAATATCAACGGAAGGAAATCTTATTTTGTTGTTTGCCTTCTCCAAAGGTTTTCAACAACACTGTCAAAGATCATATCAGCGATAGCTCTCTATGAGCTGTGACCCAGATGAAACTTATGATCAATCCAGTTAGACTGTCTGACACCAACACAAACAGTTGCCAGTCTTCCCACATCCACAGAATTCTCTTGGAATTAGTATTTGGGCCACAAGAATGCACACCTGTCCGTCTTGTTGACTTAGACCTTACCAACTTCATTCGTTGTTTCTCAGTAAGAATAGGAGGATTTTGAACAAAATAGAAACATGACAAGAGTACTTTGGAACTTATGAGTGTCATTTTTCTGTCCTTACTTAGTTACAATTCATCTCCAAAATAAAACAATTAGAACTTGATATAAAATGAAACAATTTGAACTTGACATAAAATGTCTTTTATAGTATCCCAAAAATCTGAAATACAATTCCAAGAGGCATCTAGTTGAATTGGTTTAGCCTTCACCAAGGTCATGGTTTCAAATTCCACAGTGGAAGCTAATGGCATACTGGAACCCAAGGTCAAGGGAGAAGACCTTGTTGTCCTAACATTGACAGACAGCGCAAGCCCTCTTCAGTAACCAGGGGGTGCAGGTGTTGATGCTACAAGAGAGCCAGAAGAGTGGGATAAAATCCTGTTTATTTATAGAGGCACTGCAAATGTGCTACATTCAACCACAAGGTTGTCCCGCTCACAGGAGCCACATGGCTGTATTTAGCACTGTTCAAGTGGCAATGTGTGAAGTTTGGGTGGTCCATAATGCACAGATTTGTATATATACAACGAGGGAGGGGGGGGGGGTGGGTGATCTTGTATGTGCATTAGTAAAACTTCGTCCATAGACTCTTCTCAGCTACATGCTTGTCCCAAGATTGAATCAACCTAACATGTGCATACGTGCCAAAGAATTCAAATGTTGTGTATGATATTAGATCTAGGCTCAGAAGTTCAAATTTGGCTGATTTAATGATTGTTTATTTATCTCAAGGGGTACGTGTGCATTACATAACACCTGTTCGAAAGCCGAAAAGCTCATATTCATAATCAAGCGATCCTCAAACTTGCATCTGTTTCAGAGTATTACTAGAGCGCATCTCAAAGTGTACCTTCCTTAGAGAACTGTGAAGAAAGGAGACTAACACATCGACGACAACAGTGTACACACACGGAACCATGGGATGATTTGCAGGAGTGGTTTGTATTGACAGTGAATACCTGAGTGTAAACATTTCGGGAGGTTGGCCTAGCTCTCACAATGCAGTGACCCACAGCCTGTATCCTGTTGTATTGTACGGTATGTGGCAGTGAGTAACTACCAAAGTAAAGTATGTTCCGTGGAAGTGGGCAGTGTCTGGTGTCAGGTATCCAGCTGCAGTCTCCTTAGTTGCATCTGGGAAGGAAATACCTGACTCCAAATATTTCTTTAGAAGTTACTTATGATTGTCTGAACAGTCTAAAACAGTATTTTATGTTCCGTGGAAGAGGGCAATGTCTGGTATCAGGTGCCTAGTCTCCTTAGTTGCTTTTGGGAAGGAAATACCTGACTCAAACTATTGCTTAAGTTACTTATGATTGTCTGAACAGTCCAAAACAGTATTTTATGTTCCATGGAAGTTTTCAGTTTGGTGTCAGGTGTCCAGTATCCTTAGCTGCTTCTGGGAAGGATATACCTGACTTAACTCAGCTTAAGACTACCTTAAGTAACCTATGATTGTCTGAATAACTGTCAAAAATCAGCCCATGGGTAACTATGCAATTTGAAAGTAAAGTACTTTACATTCATGATTCAGTAGACTAGAAGTGGGCAGTGTTTTGTGTCAGGTGTCCAGTCTTTTCAGGTGCTCCTCGAATGGAAATATCAGACCCAAACTGCTGCTTTTGTTACTATGACTATGAGTCAGTAAGATTGTCTGGACAATATAATCAACAATGGTACCCAGTTAATCTCTTTGTTTTCGGAAGGTGTACATTCGAAATGACATCTCCACATTGATCAGCACCCCTGTGCCCTTAGGAAAGAACCAAAGGTGGCTGGCACAGGAAGCCAGTCTGTCTGAAGGGATCAGAACTATGGCATGCTTTCTCCCCTGTCTCCCTTACAACTGGCCGATCACTTCTCCAGATCAGAGGTCTAACATTGTTGAGACTTGGTTGGTCTAAAAGGGGTTTCTGACCCTGACTCCATAGTGGAAACAGATATTTTGTTCCAACCTGAACTGTGAACACATGTTCTCTGTGTGGTTATCCCCAGTGTCTGACAATCGTATAAGTTGACAAAATATAATCGGATACACATTTTTTTGTCCCAGTCCTTTTTATCTACACCTCTTGCTATTAAGGTTTACCATAACACGACTGAGAGCAAAGGTCAAGTCCTAACCACATACCAAATATCATAGCTTGAGCTATGTTGTTCATCCACAACAAAATAAATTTAAAAAAACAAAACAAACCACAAACATGACCATGCTACCAAATGCATAACCTCCTTGGGGAAAGTTAATAATTGAGCAATATCCTGATCTGATACTGAGCACACACCCTGCATTAGGAGAACCAGATGGTGCCCCACTTTTGAGCCTTTGCAGAGTTCTGGTGGCAGTAGCTTTGGGCAGTTCTTAATTCCCAGAAAATTGGCTTCAAGTGAAGTAATATGTTACCAGGATGTCTGCCTTTTCTCACATCTGTGGGCAATTCATCTTCTTCTACTCTCAAGGAGGTTAAAACCGACTGTTAATGAAACATAATGATTGTAACCTTACAAAAAGGTTTAAAATAAAGGACCGGTCCTTCAATAAGACAACTTTAATGCTTTACAATTGTGGCCCTGAACAACTGCAATGATTGACACCTTTGGTACGAATCTTTCTCAAGTTTCTGATACGCGTGTTATTGTGGATTTGATCAACTGCAATGATTGGCACAACTTTCTGATGATTCTTGACTGGATTTCCCAGCTTGGGGATATTTTTTCAGCCCTTCACAATAGGGATCTTTGACCGGGATGAAACCACCGTTCAGAATGGTGTAAACTTAGGGACTCTATAGGAACCACTTGGACTTTTCAGGCACAGCTGCTCTGATGAATCAAGACATAAAAGGAAAACATTTTCCTTTGACCATGATTTATCAACCACAGGTGAGCATGGGAGGGGGGCACCCCCAGGTACAGAAAATAAAAACACATGGACCTTCCATCTCTTGAGCTCTCCTAACAAAGGGACCTGATTGAGTTCCTATCCTCAATACTTCTGACAGTGAGAATATCCAGCAAATTCAGCATTAGCGCTCATTCCTGGAATAGAGGATGGTAAGCTCCATGAAATCCCTGGATTATGATAAATTAGGAAAGACTGAGAGGACCCAGGTTTGCTCCATGACAAATTTGTTATCATAAACTGGGGTACACAGTAGTGTTTTTGTTGGTCCCAAAGTGAAAGAGGATCCTGGATGAACTGAACAGTGTTGTGGCTAGGCTAGTGGTCGGGACGAAAAATTGCTTTGAAAGCAAATTGCTGGTCAAAGTACAGATGATACACTTAATACATTGGTGGTGAACATAGTAAATCTGTTCTTGTATACATCTAAGCAGATCCCATACAGTATAGAAGACTGAATATATCAATGGCTGTTGTTACTCAATGAAAAAGGTTGAAAAGGGGATGCTTAAAATTCTTCCTGCCCTGCCCAGTTGTTCACAGAAGGAAACCCTTTTATTGTGCAGGTTTCAACAAAGAGACCAGAAAACACAGCATTCAGGGTCAAACTTCAAAGAAAGTTTTGCTTATATTTCTCACAATACATGTCCATTGCACCAAGTTACCTCCCATGCACGGTGCTCCCTTCTGTATAGAAGGAGGATATAAATGATCGGCTTCAACAAAGGAGAAATGTGAAAATAGGCCCGCCAAACTATTGGAAACAGTTAAATTATTGAAGATGACTAAATAGAATATGCTTCACCAATGTTGCAATTCAAAATACCCTTTCCTGAAATTGTAAGAGAACCTATAGAGAAAGGGTATTCTAAGTCAGAGGAATTTCTCATAACACAACAGATTTTGCAACACTCGACTGTAATGTACTGTACTACATGTACTATTTTAACTGATGGCACAGTATGGACACTCACCTCACAAGTCTGTCACCCCACTTGTGGGTCTGTACTCTCTCTCCTTCTTGCAGTGGTACATCCACTTGATAATTCTGGCATTTCTCTCAATAACCGATGGCCCCTCAGGGATGCGGTCCATGTCCGCCTCCTCACCGTCTGGACGGTCAGCAGAGTCTCGATCCTCGTTGACCGATATGCTCACAGAGTTCGAGTCACTGAAAAACTGGGTGCTTGTGTCCTGCGCCCGTCTTAGTGGTGAGGAGACTCCCTTGTCAAACCCTAGGGTGTTGAAAAATTTGTCAATGTCTGCCTGCGTTTGTGGGAATCTGTGTCCAACGTCTGACTTGGATCGTCGAAGGCTGCCACTTTTCTGGGAGGACCCTGAGAAACTGCGTGTCCGAAGCCTTTCTCTGCAACTCTCCTGCTGTTTGTGCCTTTTCGTGTGGTTCTGTTTGAAGCTTCTCAGCAGAGGGAATCCTATGTGCTTTAAAGAATTCTGGGTATTGGAAAGAAGCTCCTCTGCTGTACAAGTCTGTAAAAATTCACTGCTTTTTGCCTCCTCAGGGTCTGAAGTATCTTGTGCCTTTGTGTTGGACCTCTTGGGCTGGGAGCCGTCAGAGCTGGGCACCTGTGTGTCAATTATTGTATTGCTGTTTTGGTCAACTTGCTGAGAATGTTTCAATAAGTCCGGCATGGAGCACGATGTCTCACTTTTGCTGGGGCTTGGTCGCTTCATGTCAGGCACCGAGTTTGACACCTCATTCTTTACCAGAATGGAGATAGGCTTTGGTGGTACTTCAGGCTTACCTTCCGATTTTTTCGCAGGAGGCCATGATGCATTCGGCTTGTTCTTAACCTTCGGCTTCGTGTTAGGATTTTTGGTGATTGCAGGTTCTTGTTTCTGCACCCGTACTTTCACGCTCTTCACATACTTTCCCTTGGTTTCTTCCAGGAGTTCTCGTGCAGACTTCCCCTGGCGGGATTCCTTCTTGTTGTTGCTGAGGGCCTGCTCTCGGAAAAAATCCGGCCCGCGATTGAGAATCTTGAGCGGAGACTTGCTAAGCGAGAATGGAACAGTCAGGGCAGCCATGCTGTTTCCTCTGCGTCCCACAGGTTCAAATGTTGAACATCTCAACGGTTAACGGTTGGGCGAGTGTTTACAAAGCCATCTCCGACATGAGGCCTAAGTCCACTCCTGCCTCTAACTGCTGCACATGGAAGAGAACAAATAAAAGTCAATAAACACGCAGTCATTGTTTGGGTATGGCATCATACATAATAAATGAAGTGGGCTAGACCACTCACACAAGGGGGGGAAATCATGAGAAATATTTGGTCCAAGTTTTTCTGCTTCTCAATCTCATATTTTCCTTATACTCCTGTACACTTTAGAGCAGGAACTTGTCTCAATGCTTCTTTCTCACATATTTTTGTCTTTCTTTTTTGGTCACGTTGTTTCAATCTTGGGGAATTATTCACCCTTACCCCCCACTCGGGTTCCATTCTCACCATGGTAGAATAAATACGATATCCCACCTATTGACTGCTGCAATCTGATTGGCTTACATCACCCAAACAACAGCACAATGCAAGTTTACCGTTATGTCGTTGAAAACCTGTGAAGTGACACCTATGAAAGGGCGCCAATGCCACGGCTCGTTCCCATGCAAAAAAGGGACAAACAATAGCAGCAGACACACACAAAGGCTTGTGAATTAGCAACTACACGACAAGCAATTAGCACCTGTATGTTGATTTGATAATCCTGTGTCAACCGAATTAGCACTGCATATCAATGACATCAAGCCAAACACAAATTAGGTACAATGGACAGAAAGTAGGATTATAAAACTGTTATCATAGAACCATGAAAACTGCTCTGCACCTGCTATTATCATCTGCCACTGAACAATATGATAAAAGGCTAACATTTCAACTTCTGTAATATTGCCTCTTGTGCTTTAAAATACATATGCTTTCCAACAGTGTTTTTCACAACATCATTCCAGCAATGCCTGCTCAAATTACACATTACTATCATTAGCCATTCAGCTATATAGGAACAAATGTTAGACTTCAAACAGTGAGGAATCTCACTAGGAATCTCAGTCATGCAACCTGTTTTTCTTGGGAGACAAAAAATGTCAACATTGCTTGCATTAAAAACAGCAGTAACTAAAGATGGCCTGAATAAAAAGAAAGTCTGTAATATTGCTATTCCTCCTATAACATGAATGATTATTTCCACTTAGACAATTTTGAGCCTCTCCACAAAATATCAAAGTCATTTAAATGTTCCCAAAGTACAGGAAAATCATAGTCATTGTCTGGGCCTTTGCAGTAACAGTCACTTCAAAGAGGTACACCTCCCTATAACTTATAGGGAGGTGTACCTCTTTGAAGTGACTGTTGTATAAGCTCTGTAACTAACAATCTATCATTGTTCCATTTGAAAGCAAATTACAGGTTACAAAAGAGCTGGTCTAAACATAGACACAATGTGCAGTTAAAATAACTGATGAACAGAAATTTCCTTTCAAAGAGGTCAAAGAACAGACAACTGTTCAATTCTTTTGGCCTACACTCAGACAGCAGGGAACAAAAAGCATCAGCTGAGGAGACAATGAAAAATACAGCTAGCTTTCACACTGTGTCAAAACTTAGTATTCAAAGCACACCCCTTTCAAAGTATGAGCTATTCTAAAATAACCACAAACATACCGTTCTTGTTGGCCAACTTGCTGTGCATCCATATCTACAACTGTGGCACTAATAACAGTTTAAGATGTTCCCAATCTACCTGAGTTGTCAGCCAGTTCTTCACTGTCCAATCTTTGAAATGGAAGACGATCCCAAGACTTTACACCGGACAAACAAAACCTTACACCGAGTAATCAAACCCCAAACAAACTGACAGACCTGTTACCTGAGAGTTAGCTACCTCCAACCGATGACAGAAAACACCTGAGAGTCCTGTTTCACCTGTCTGGTAAGGTAGAATTTACCTGGTGGGTAGACTCTACAGGATATCATTATTTTGTCAGAGGTGAGTCATGCTTGACCATCAGGATACTTCCTCAGCCACATTGTCTACAGAGTCTACAGACATTCCAACGGGGATTTCGAAGCTGGAAAGTGGTCTGACGTCATACTATCATCGTGATAAACATGACAAAGGGCCGTCCGCATGGTGGAGAATACCAGGGGGGACACAGCTGGTCAAGCGTGGCATACTTGGGTGGGTGGACTCAGGCCACTTCCATAGGGGTGTCCAGGCTAGGGTAGAATTCCACTTCAGAAATGTGAGCTTTACACAGCAACCCCAACTATGTTTAGTGGTTTAGTCATACCAAGCCTTGGTTTCTCTGATTACAAAATCCTGTGCTACGCAACAGACTTAGGCTAAATAGTAGGCTATCAAACCTTGAAAGAGGCTTCGGTACATTTTGTAGCTTGCTCAGTTTTGTTTCCTGTTCAACTTCTTGAACTGTTTTACTCTTCTTGTGACGAGGGCAAACTAAACATTTACCTATACACTACATATTTACAAAATTATAGCATCCTCTTGCAGTTTGCTTTTGGTAGAATCAGACAAATGTAACTAATTTCATTATTATGATTATGTTACATGTATTTGCAAGAACTTAAGGTATAACAGCCTCAGGGTTTCAGGCGTGTGTCTTTTCCGATGTTCCACCACCTGGCATGTATTATTGATTACCTGTGTAATTAACAGGGAACCTGACAGGTGAGGGGTCTGCTTCAGGGGCTTCTGTTTACCCAATTACACTGATATAGAGGTAAGACATTCTTTGTAAAGGTGTGTTGAAACACCCCAAAATACCTCCCAACAAATATTTGCTGGTTATGATAAAAACATACATTGCTAACAAATTATCAGAGTGAGGTAATAAGAAACATTTATGGATATGAAAGTCAAATATTTGCATTGGAAATGACTTCACCGCAAGACATGCATCTAATGTAATCTAGTATGGTTCTATCCTATTTTCAAAATATGAATGGTCTGCACATAACCTGAACAAGTACCAAAGTGAAAATCTCATCGAAAAATAAATTAACTACTAATAGTTGTCTTTCTTGGCTTCCCTTGGGGATAATACGGGATGAAAATCATCAAACAATATGCATCAATTACAGTTGGCATGACAAGGTCATTATCTGGCATTACCCCATGTCAAACTTGTGCCAACAGAACACAGACACTCGCATTGCACATGCCAGGGTCAGGAGAACATGTATAGGTCTTACTTACTCTACAATACACCCTGCTCCTTGATAATCAAGACCGTATGTTAGGCCGAAATCTAGGATTGGACCAGGATTTACTATAGAAGTTCAGCCAAGTTCAATGTTGACATTAGTCCTACCCCCTCAGGGCGCTTTATCACTTCCTGCTACCCCCTTCCTGGGTGCAGAAAATTAGACCCATATGTTTGGTCAGCATCATTTTAGGAGTCATACAGGATACCGTTTAAACTTTAACACTTCCAGGTCTGCAACCTTAGTGCCATTTCCTGTCAGGTATGATTAAAAATTAATGTTCTGAATTATAACCATAATGGTGTTTTGCTTTGTTTCAAAAGACATGAAGATGGTTTTGGTAGAATTGCAGATATGACTTGTCCTCCCACATGTCTAGGTCAGAATTTGATCCATATGCAGAACAAGTGTACTATGTGTGTGTGTGGGGGGGGGGGGGTTGTGTAGTGTCTGGAAGCAGCATGGGGTTCTATGAAAATGAAAAACAGATTTGATGTACAAGTACTGGTACCAATTTTCCTGTTGGTTGGAGGCGAGCCTTTCCATACAATGTAAATAAAATATAATCTATTTGTCATTTATTTCAACCTCCTATTGCAGTTGCTTCGCTTTTTAGAAAACATTGACACCACTGCCATTCTTGGTGACTATGACTAGTATGAGGAAGCTCAAATTAAAAATGTTGTCTCTAGTACATCCAGGTACTGTCACTGATACAATCATGACAGTCAGCCAAGAAGTAAAGCCACTTCCTTTGTCATGGGAAATACCTGGAAGCAGAAACCCTTTCTTCCTAGCATTATGTACAGTACAACAGGATATGGTAATGCCGTAGGGAAGGGTGTGTTTTACACTTAGAAACAAGCAGGATGCAAAACACCAATTCAAATATGCAAATATCATATCAGTGCTTTGAATTGCAACTAGTCAACGGTGCAAGAAAGGTGTCAAGCTTTAATTTTTTTCTTTGCAACTTCTATGACTTGACAAAATTGAGACAAAGTGCAGAATGTTCAAATATAGGAGGCACTGCCTGCTGTTAACTGTGCCTCAGGCTCAGGGCTCTTGATGGGGGCTCATCTGGCCAAAAGTTTCCATTTCATGCTTGCTCGCATTTTGCCCCCTCTGCAAATTTGGGCAAAGACATAAAAGTACAACAGGGGAATTACTGAAAACAGTTTTTATTCCCCTGTGACATGCATCTATCAAATCACAGCATTTACTCTGTACTTCACAATAATGACAACAAATTATGTTTTACACACCAAAAAAACATTAAAATACATCTAACCATCCTATAATATGTTAGTACTAGCCATTTGAAAATTTCCACAAAAAAAGCCATTGAGGTATGCTAATCTCGAGAGGCAGCTTTCGCTTTCATGAATTCACAAGGGTACAGTTGGAGAGGCACCCCTTTTAATGTATTGTTCTTAGCGATGAGATCACAATTATTTCAAAAATCACGACGGTTAGCACAAATGGCACTGATAAATCATATTGTAACATTAATCATAATACAAAACATAGCAGGGGTCTGACGGCTGGAAGCAATTTGAATATGGCCACCTAGCAAATTATAAGAAAAACGCCATGAACAGATACAAATCTGTAGGTTCTTAAGCTATAGCATTTCTTGAAAATTGGTGACATATAACACCCAAAAGACAAGCAGTATTACAACCAACAGTCCACAATATTATGATGAAAGGTTATCTCCACCCCCCACCCCCAACAGCCTAACCCGAATTTACAAAACCAGAAAGACGACTTTCCTGACGCGCTCGTGTATATACGCAAACACAACAATCTGTTCGTCCGCTAGGGTTATTTCAGACTGTACAACACGACTCAAATCTCCCAGCTTGTACTGATACTCAGGGTCACTGAATGAATGTAAAAATACATTTTGCGGACAGACGATCTACTGTCCGAGTTTTGCCGCTCAGCGGTCATGGCGGTTACAGTGTTTGTACACATCAGCTTCCAACCCACCGTACGTACCACCGTAACACAATATTTTTACGAATTTGAAAGGACGTATGACAACGCCTTTACATTGTTTGTATGTACTATCTTCTAGCACACAACTATGAGTGATGTTGAGACAAATTCTGACGTACTTACCTAAAATATGAGCAACTTTTTTCTCTGCCAAACGACACGAACGTCCTTCCTTCGCCGTGCGAGAACAGCGAATGTCTGACTACACAGGGAACGAGAGGTGGGTTCGGATCACTGACCCTCTCGTACAGGAATGATGTACTGAAAAGTTTCATTATAAATCATCAATTACAGCGAACAAAACAGCAAAATTCGGACAAATCAATTATATTTTTCTTTATTGTAATTAGCTTGAATCTTTTATGCTTTGTGCTTTATCTTTATGGCTTATTTTTATGTCTAGTTTGTGAAAATTTGGTGACTGATTGAAGATCGTTCCTCCTGATAATGTCCCCAAAGGAAAAATTTCCCAGGATGCCCTCTGTTCCACCTCTTTCGCTGTCCGCCATCTTTGGGAAGCACATGTAAGTTTTCTTCCCGAAAATTTTCCTTATTTTTGCGTTCATCCACCTAGGTTAAGGAATGTTAACCCATTAGGATTCATCTAATATATCTTAAGATAATGTTTTTGCACAACTTACGATCAAAAGCGCCAAATATATATGGACAAAGATTGCCATGTTATGAAATATCTGGGGAGGGGGGTTATGGGCACTGCATCGATTTTTTTCCCTACATGAGGAAAATGTTAAAACTGTAATTTTACATGTCTACGGTTGTCTCAGGTTTTGCTAGCGTTAGCCAATCGAACCATGTATAGAAGCCTTCACCTGTGTCGTAGATACCTTCTATGGTTGACTAAAAGTGTTTAAAATGGCTAAAGGTAGATGCTTACTTACTTACTTGCTTATGTCGAGATCTACCGAAAAGGTAGATGGAAAATGATGAAAACAGATGTACTGGTCTACATGATTTTTAGGAAATATATGGACAATAATTGCCCAACATTGACCCTGACAGAAACTAGATTAGAGGATTCTTTAAAGCTGGTGCAGACAGTCCTGCATCATGTGAACTGCTGCAGCTGGGCGTGACCCTGACACTTCCCTTGGCGTTATGCCCCTTGCGGGGTCTTGCCGAGTACCGTATAGATGTAGATAGATGTGGCCAAGTGACAGTCATGGAAGAAATAAATTGTATGGAGGCTTGTCATTACCTGATCAAAGTTTATTGTCATCTGTCGTCTAGTCTGACTTGTTGATGAATGTGTTTATTTATTTCTGTTGGTGTAAACAGTGAGCTGTAGAAGCCCATCGAGAACCGACAGCCATCATGCAGAACGACGCAGGTGAAGTTGTGGATCTGTACATCCCCCGCAAGTGGTGAGTCATGGATAACAGTAACACTGCCAAGTTCTACGCATTATTCCCGAGGTTTTCAAGTTGTGGTCAAAACCTGTCCTGTTCAGTTTCTTCAGTCACAAAAGATAACAATTTGACAGTATGGTCCATAATGTAATGATGATATTTTACTTCGTATTTCAGGATATTATTTTGAATTTCTAATCTGTCTTGTAGTGATAATATGATAATGAACTAGAGCCTTGTATGACCTCATGTGACACATGCAGTATCAGAAAGAACTGTCCGTAAAAACTTCCCTGTGATATTGTGGAATGGGGTTGAGTACTCTGTAAAGAGGAAGAATAATGATGATAATTTTATAGGCATTTCTCACTGCGAGAAGAGTAAACTGCTGCATATAATGCTAATCCTTTGTTAACGGGCAATACTTGATTTAGTTGCAGGAGATCATTCAGTGTAGCCATTTTTAATGCCAACTAATGTCTTCTTCCTAGAAACTGGTACTAAGTATGTCTAACTGTTGTTCATTATCCCACAGCTCATCAACCAACCGCATCATCGGTGCCAAGGATCATGCCTCCATCCAGATCAACTTTGCTGAGGTGGGTTCAATGAAACTGCTAGTCTCTAAGTAGCAGATTTATGTCTTATTTCCTTTTAAACTTATGTGGTTGTCAATTTTAGGTGCAAGTTGATTTAGAGACAATAAGCTAACATCGGTTGATTTTTCATCGTCAGCTACCTTTGTAGTTATTAAAAATTATTTATGCATATCACATCATGGTATAGCAGATTGAAATTGTTATGTTTGTCAATGCAAAAGAAGTAAAGTTTGTTACCTCATCTTTTCAGGTTGACCCGACCACAGGCCGCATGACAGGACAGTACAAAACTTATGCCATCTGTGGCTACATCAGGCAAATGGTGAGGCATTCCCCTTGTTTTCTTCAGTGTCCTTCATGGGATTATAGATCATTTGTCTAATTATGTACTGTTTGTAAAGACTAGCATCCTCCAATATGACTCTGTTATCTTTTGCAGGGAGAGTCCGATGACTGCCTGAAACGCCTGGCAATAAAGGACAAAATCATTGACGGGTAAGTTCATAGTGACTGGTACATGTACCAGGGACTGTTTCCTTCATGAAGTAGCCCTCTTTATTCTTAAGATAGAATACATTGAATTCCAATATGGAAAAGCTAGTGTAAACAGTAATGAAGATGTGCTTTGTAGGGCTGCATGTATGTTCTTTCCATGTTTTTCTATCATTGCACTGAACAGTCATAAGCAAGTTGAAGAGCTTTTACAACTCCATACGTCATTGAGAATCAATGCCGTGTGTATAGAAGTGAGATTTTAGTTTGTAATGTGCTTTTTAATTTTGTATCTTCCAGTAAAATGGATGCCTAGTGGAGTCCAGATGCTGTCCAAACCACAAGACCTGCCTAGAAAATGTTTTGGACAATAAAAAGTCCATATCAACATCACTTGAGTGGAGTCTGTGTGTGTCTTGAACAATTATGTGTAGTGGTATTTTTTGTCAATCTGACAAAATCATTCTTTATACTTCAATGAATGTTAGACATACAAGTAATAAGATACACAATACAAAGGTTACTCAGGCAACTGGATAAGTTTCAATTCTTTATTGTATATACACTTAGTAAAAACATCACCAACTAAGGAGCCCAAACCTATACCACTTTTTTCCAATCCAAAACGCTTTCTGTGGTTTAGAAATCATGACCTTAGCACAGGGCTGTCTCAATCTTTTTCCGTCCCCCTCATTGTTTGGGAGTTACTGCAGTTAATTTTCGCATATAAATCTGTAATTCTAAGCTGAAGAAAATGCATTTTCATCAATTTAAGGTGGAGTACAGGCATGCGGCAGCACATTTTCAACAAAAATATTTAGACAAAATAACCATCTGATTTGTTAGATGTGTAGGTCTTTTTTCATTATCTGGCATCATTTTCCTACATAGGTTATCAGTTTACCGCAAACTTCAAGGGCAAAGTTGCAGTTTCCAACATCCTGGCTGGGTGCCGATACCTTTTGGAACAGCCTGACCAATCAGGGCCCTCCCTCCCTCTGGAAAGCTGGATTCTCTGGCCTGGCTGTAAACACTGCTTTGACTGTCAGATAGTGTGTTTGCAGAGGTTATTGACCCGTATGTCATCGTAAGTGCTTGCATGATTTGGAAAAAAGCAAATAGTGGCGATTTCGGGTCATTTACGATTACTTAATGCCAATTTTATAATTACTACCCCTACAGCATGATTTTAAAAGCAAAAGTTTGACAAAACTGTATATGATAGGGCAGAAAGAGAAATGCTGTTCTGAGGTTTACCACCTGAACTTGCCTCTCAGGGGTGGCATAAGCATTTTGATACTTTGATAATGTGTGAGGGCCCACAGAAGGAGGTTCTCATTAAATTATTGAAAAAAATTCACCAAAAATTAATTTAAAAAGATATCAAAAAAGGAGCCCGTGTATTGACCAGTGGCAATATTATGCATCTGTTCCTAAAATATTAGCTTTTTACATTGGATCGTTAGCGAGGAAAAACCACTTTTGTAAAAAGGGGCGTGGCCCTGTAATTGTTGATGACGTCATCATGACGTCATAAAAATTTGCATTAATTATTGTCTTGCACAGAGGTACTTGGAGAAAAAAAATCAAGAGCCACAAGTAACACTATATAGTATTTTCAAGACACCCCAGTAGTGCTGCCGCCTGCCTGTACCCCAGTGTCATGGAAGTTAAGATGTTTTGGACGGATGGGGTGAAATTTTGTAAAAACAAGCAAGTTTCTGTCCTGTGACAAAGGGACAAGTTTTGGAGGCAGCCCTGCCATAGCATCTTCAGAAGATGAGATACAAAAAGTTTGATGCAGTAGGGGAGGGACCAGTAATTGAACTGCACAGTACATGCAGTTGGTGGGATTTTTGGCGACGCCTCAGGGGCGAGCCAAATTTTTACTATATTGTGTGCAGATTGCAGGAATTCTAGGAATTGTACAGGAATGTGAAAGTCCATAAGACGATAACTCAAGAATGCCTGGATGTATTGTCTTCATATTTTGTAGGTGGGTAGGTCTGTGGGAGACCTTGTAATGATTGGATTTTGGGCCCCCTAGCGACTTTCTATGGTACTGCAGGGGAACTTTCACTTTTAAAATCTCGTCTTTTGAACATGCTATAGTCATGAATTTTTAAGTGGTGGATAGCTCTTCGTTAGGAAAATATGTCCTGTAGATTTGGACCCCCTAGCGGCTTTTTTCGGAACTGCAGGAGCTGATTTTGACTCTAACTTTGAAATTGAATAACGCAAGAAGGGGATGACGGATCATCATAATTTTTGGTGAGTAGATAGCTTAAAAGATGATTTACACAATCATATGCCAATTATGCAAATCAATATCTGATTTGCATAATTAATGAGGACAGTTAATAAATCAGCTGCATTCTATTATAGGACTCTCAAACACATGACATATGTAACTGAGAAAGAGATAAATATCGATAGATATCAATTATGCAAATTGATACTTGATTTGCATAATTAATGACAAAATACTATAAATCCATAGTGATGGGGATTTCATTTTTGCACTATTTGGAAGTTAAGTAAATGTGGCCACTATTAGACACAAATCTTGCATAGAGGGCCTTATTTACATAATTTATGAGGAAATGGTACGATATCTTTTTTTGTGAAAACAAGATTTTCATACATTTGACAACTTGTGTTATTTTGGTAGAGAAGGTGATCGACTGATATGATTTATGCCGCAATTATGCGAGGTCCTTATTTGCATGTGGGTTAAAAACAAAAATGTTAACAGAGACCACCGTCGCCATGGCAACATCTTTTTATGTTGCCAATCTTGTTTTATTTGATTTCTATCAAACAAATTTATTGGGCAAATTTTGCTCAGACAAGTGTTCTACCAGTGTGGACAGAAGAATGTGTATTTTTTTAAATCTGAGCAAAATTTGTAACTTTTGTCATGCTTTGCCCTTAACGAGATGGCCCTACTTTCTCATTGGCTGGACTGACACATTGGGATGGGATTTCAATCTTTTGGCTGTAACTCTTTGCAATGCCACTGTTGACCCAAACAAACCTGAAAAATCCAGCTTTGCAGTGGGGGTAAAGACTTGAGATTTGAAACATAGGTAAATACGTTTTTATGTAATCAGCTTCCAATGGAAATTTCATTTACTTGTCCCTCCCCAGTGCCGAATCTAGCCCTAAGGTGGCCCCAAAATTGTACTGGGCCTTAGATTTGTCAGAACCTAACCACATACCAAACTTTGCAATCCATCCATGGCCATCTTGGAATGACCTTGCCAATTGTGATGGTAAGGCCAGGCAGAATCAGGAAGACTAGTGACAAAGTAGAGTATATCATCTAACTTCTTTTCTGTAAATTCCTGTACTTGTGCAGTGGTTTTATTTCACTAAAGGAGGGAAAGGGAGGTTTCCAAGGATTGTCAAACTCAAAATTGAAACAATTCTGTTGCACAGTAGTCATACCACAGGGGAGACTTATTCGTGGTACAAGTAACTTTTGTGAATAGCCGTTGGACCTTGTCCTACATTATGTACAAGTAGAGGGTAAGTGAAATACCCTCATTGAAATGTACAGAGCACTAAAAGGATACAGCAATTAGCCAAGATACATTTTGCGGCGATTTTTGGATTAACACATGTAGGTAAAATCTTCCCTCAACATGTACTAGGACCCTTGACATTATGAATGACACTGCCACTGGTTCAATCCTTTTTCTGAGGGAGTGATAACTAGTTTTATTTCTCTCTGAAGTTATAAATATGATACATCGTGGCGTGTCATGACATTGAAATCTGCACAGAAAATATTAATCCCATCCTATAAAACAATGTAAAGTCTATAACGTGACATGCATGTAACACATTGATCGAGCAAAGGCGACCCCTAGCGGAATGATATTGATCTCCAGTTCAAAGATTGTGTGGCTGGAGTTTACGCAAGAAATAAAGTTTTGTGCAGTAATACAGTAGTGACCAAAGTATTTGTGGATCAACATTTTAATGTCATGTGAAAAAGACCAAGTCAATTAATCGTTCAAAAGTGGAGATACGTGATTCCTGTCGTACATAAAAATGATCAAATGTTTAACTCCTATTTAGGCTACACCAAGTAATTTTTATGGATGACGTCCGCGCGCGCATTGATTTTGGTCTGCTCCCAGAAAAAAAAAACAAGAAATTCCGCTTCCTGTAACTATGACCAAAGAGTTACGACAGTGCCGCAAATCAATGGGATATGGAAAGAAACAGGACAGGACAACAACTGCTGTTCAATTTCAACTGATTTATTCAAATTATTGCTGTTTTGATGATGAATAAAATAATTGTTAGTTGTTACACTGTGTTTTCTCATTCAATTTGTGTGCTAACATGTGTCGTCGACTATTATATTTCAAGTCTAGGCATCTTGTTTTTTTTCGGCCCCTCTTGTTTTTTTTTCGCGCTCTCGCATTAGATTTAGGGTCTCCAAAGGACGTCATCCATAAAAATTATTGGTGCAGCCTTATTTATAAGTTGCGTATGAAACAGTGGTGGCGCCAATGAGCTTTCAAACCTTCTTTGTTACTCTGAACATGTTGGGAACATCAAGAAATGACCTTTATTGATAAACAATCGGAGCCCCAAGAACAATACACCTGTCCCATGTGTGCCAACATGGCGTCTACTAATGACCGGCGTTGCGACTGGCAACGCCCTCTGACCTGTATACAAAAGACAACTGAAAGGGGAACACAACTGTACGTGTTGCCGCAGTTATCCAGACTTCAAGAGCCACTCGTTGTAGTACTGCTTTTTTCGGCACTCTTTCGGAGCCAACATCCTGTCTCGAGTATCGCCAACTTGTACTTTATTTCTATACCGAATATGGAGACCAGGATGTCATCGTACGAGAAGGAAGCTCAGTGGAGACAGCAGGCCCAGGACGGCTCTGCCCTGGTCCCGGAGGTACGCCGGAGCGCTGTTCTATCGCGAAGATCTCACCCTTCCAGCAGACAGTCTTCTACTGCCTCTACATACAGCGACTTCTCCACTGTAACCGCCAGCTCCCGGCACACGGCGAAAGACGAGACGGGGTCCAGGTACCAGAAGTCCCGAGGGTCGGAGTTGAGCAGGCCGGGGCCTGAGGAGGGCTCGCGGCAGGGCAGTAGCACCGTGTCTCGACGAGAGCTCATGGACCAGAAGACGAGGCAAGAGTTTCAAGACAGCTACTACAAGGCTCTGGCCCTGCGGTCTGCCAAGATTCCTCACCGGTACAACTCGACCAACTACGCCCAGCAGTGGTGATACCGACAGACGGTCTTATCCTAGCGTCACAAGCACAGGTGCCCCTTCAGCAACACTTGTTCGGCGTTTAACTGGCCATATTTGCTGTGTTTCTCTACACTCCCTTTGCACTTCAAGTGTAGATTTTGAAGCAGATCATATTCCTGTGTATAAGTCATCGAAAACACACCAGCTATGGCTAACAAGACGCCGAACAACGTCATTGAGGCAAAGCCATCCTTGCACAAAGAAAGTTCATGTCGTCAAGAACAAGTGTTTTCTTTCTACGTGTGACCCATGGATCCCATAGACACCATATCAAAACTATCCCGTGAAAGAACTCGCTCCAGTTATAGTGTTAGAACCTATTCACGAACCACGGCCACTTGTGTACCGAGCGCACTCACCAGAAAGGTACGGCGCCATATAATTACATAAAGGTGTGTGATTTGTCCATTTACCCCCACTTGGCCTACATTTCATACGGCACCTGTTCCTTTGTTCTGCGTTCATGGTCCATGATATGTGTACACACCTATTGTGCAGTCTGTCTACCCTGTTTGACATGTACCATTATGTGTGGTGACATTATTTGAATCGTGAAAATCAATTATTTGAATTCAGTCCAACACATTCTTAGTTGATATTTCTGTATGTTGTCGTCCGAAGACTTTAATATTCTTGCTAGGGATGTACTTTTAAAATGAAATGAAGTAAAGACACACATGTTAAGGGCATTGTCACATTCCTCGTACGATAAGGATTACGACGGAAAATCAAAGATAGCAATGGTCGTGCGACTTTCAGCCGACTTTTACCGGAAAATATTGTCGTAGATCCTTGTCGGCGGTAGGTTCTGCCATAACCTCACAAAAGATCCCTTGGCCCAAACGACAAAAAACACACGAGGACAAAAACAATCGTACGACTTATATGACTGTGCCTTCGATTCCTTTGTGTTAATGTGCGTCTGTTCAAATGTTAACTCTGCCATGTGCTGCTACAATGGTTTAATTACGTAGCATTAGAATATAGTACGTAGACATTGCATCAGAAGTATTCATAGGAAATAGAATGGTAGGGTGTATGTATTTGTATGGGCGTCAATATGAGTAATTTTGTTTGAACCTTTGTTTATTCATGATAAGCTCAAATCGGCACGCAGGCCGCTTTTCATTGAGGTCATGAGGGAAGAGGTAAGGGTAAGATACAATATAACAGAGATACACAGTCATTTGAGTCCTAATAGGTCAACCTGTGTGTTTGGTCACATTTGGAGTTTGTCATTTGAGAACCACTAAAAGTTAATTAAGTTTATATTACAAGACTAGTATCACAAATCAACGTACTATTTTGATCCTACATGTATCCCCAGTGATAGGGAGTGTAAGTAAATATTTGCGTCCACTGTACATTAGTTGACAAGTTACGATCCATGAATTAGGAATTCATATGATTATTTACTAAACTTTGTCAATATTACTTAATGTACATTATGGTGTAATTATATTCAAAGCTATGCCGCGTGAGATTTGCAGTTCATTGATAAAATATCTTAATGATTTATCTCACAAAATATTCGACAGCCTATTGTGATATATATTTATACTGGATGCTGCTATGATGTGGTTATATTTTGTTGCTTGCTCTAGCTGCTACAATGTATGCACATATTCTTGAATTGTATATCATATTTGTAATTGTTTGTGTTACTTTTTTGACGTGTTTGGTCCTTATAATACACATGTACAAGCATTCTATGGTTTGGTGAGTTTATTTGTTGGTATCTAAGATTTCCAATTGCCTAGTGACAAATAGGTCAGCAAGTTTCCTTGCTGTTTCTGTAGAAGGGTGTATTTTTACAGGATGGGGTTGCAAGCCCTTCCCCTTTAACGTGCTCTTGACGCCCCCTAAAACGCGGAACCTCAATTTTACGTCCCTTCCGAAAGATGGGTGTAGCCCCAACCGAGATGTCCTTCCTAATAGCCTGACTAAATCACGTTTCTACCAGCCCTTCCACTGATCTCTACTCTAGGAGAAGGTCCAATCATTCAGCCACTGACAGCGAGAGATTGTGCGACACAGGCTACATGTGTGTGTAAGCTTGCTAGCGCTAAGGTCTGGATTGAGTGAACTAGTCTAGTGGTGAGGAGGGCCGTACGAGTTTCTAAAGACTGTTGGCTAACCGGCCTGATATGCCTAGGCTACATATCAGAGCAGTTCCCACTACTTGCGGCACCTAGCAACGCCTTGGCAAAGTTGAGTCGCAAAGTATAATTTGACCATGACGATGGTAAAACAAATTCCTAATAGTGTGCAACTGTACATGTGTGCTTGCGTTTTCTTTCACTATGGTAGCGCTGAATAGCAGACAAAACTTCTCTTTAGCCGAGACAGTTACGTATGAAGTCGTTTGTTTCCTGTCGGTCCGTGATGTTTACCATGTGGCCTGGCCGTTGTGCTCCTAATGTCGGGTATTGGATACCGGAGTTTTGTATCATTGTTGACTAAACAAAACGTCTGGACGACACTATAGAAGAGGGTTGTTTTCATAGGGAGACATTTGAACGGCGTAATTGGTAGCGGACAAACGTATCACTAACGAACGGATATTTGGCGGGTAACTAATCTCCAAGCAGATGTAGGGTCCGCCTCAGTGTCCTTCGCGTGTTTTTGCAGTATTCAGTGCGTCACTTAAGCCCCCCTATCACTGGACCCGGGGCACGCTGGCGCCGGCGGTGTCGTTGCGACCGATCGAGTTGACAAAGCACTCGACAATAACAAATTATTTTGTCTTTTTGTGTGTTTTTACGTTTTGAATGATATTCCCATTATAAAGTCAAAAGTAACACAATTCCAGTGAGAGGGGGCTTTAGTAGCAGAGGAGAAGACGAAACGTGTTTTGTATCTTAAAAGACGTCTTGAATGACATAAAACACGCGTAATTGCGAAGGCGCTCGCCAGTCAGCACCAAATTTGTCGCAAAGAATTCGCAATGGGTGCAATTGCGCAAATGGGCGCAGTCACTGCAAATCTCTTTTTGATGAATGATTGTACAGTCTGTATACCGATTTTGGACTCAGGGGTAACAGTACGACTTCCAACAAAGTTATCTGATTTAGAGCCGAAACTGAAAATGTGACATTCTGGGCGCGGTCATTATGTTTGTAAAGGTCAATGATTTTCTCATGTCAGACTCAGTGTGACCGCAAGGGTAAATTGGCGAATTCGCAATACATTAGCGCGAAGCACTCTAACCATGACGCCACACGATGCCAAGATGAAGAAATTGAAAAAGAGGGTATCTCACTGGACTGCGCCAAATTGGGAAAGAAATCAGCAAAGTGGCGGAAACCGTCTGAAATCGCAAATTTTGTGAAAATCTAAAAATCGCAATTGTAGCACTGATGGGCAGAAATAGGCACAAACCGACAATTTCTTTATGAATCTTAATCATTTGCATATTTTGCTTCAGTGGCAACACTGTGGTTTCCAATAAAGGTATCTTAATTGTATCTGATATGGGGCCGAAACTGAGAATGTGACATGCCGGGCGCAGCCATTTTGTTTGTAGAGGTCAAGTACTAGTATTTTAGTTTTTTTTACCCGTGAGTGGAATAGTGGCGCAGTTTCCTGCGCAAGTTGGCGCAGTCCAGTTTAGGTATCAAAGATAGCGTGGAGCCCAGCCTTGTTAGCTTTGGCGCACCCAACAACGTTGTGCACCCAACAACGTTGTTGGCGGCTAGCGGACGTCAAGAGCGGGCCAAAGCTAACAAGGTTGGACTCCAGGGTATATCAAAAACTCACGGAAACACCATGTGTCGCGGAAAGACGGTTACAGTGTTGTCCCTTATATTAGTCACCACTAGCTGTCCTCCCGGGCCCACAGCGAGTTTCCTCGGATTTTTCATGTCAACTACGGCGCGGACAAACTCTCCTCGGCTCGTGTACATGTCGACTCGTTCTTTCCTGCCGTTCGACACGAGGATATGACCCGATGGGTCTGTACAAAGGCCCGCGGGAATGCTCCGACTGCCTAATTCGAACTTGTGTCCGGAGTGACTGTAGACCACAACAGCCTCAAAAGATACCACAACTAGGATGTTTCCCTCAAAATCCAAGGCAACGTCACTGATTCCAAAATCAGAGACTTCAAAACTCCGAGCGTGCCATCCGGTTGAAAAATGGTAATATTGCTCCCTTCCCCTACGATGATTTTGTTGCCTCAACATTTGATAAACTATCTCTATTCCCCACTACCCACAATAAGCCGTCTGCGTCAAAAGCGAGATCAGAAGGGAGAATAGTTGTACTTTCTCCCGGCACCACCGTAGAAAAGTACCGGAGAAAGACTTCCTTCATGCTGAAGACTTGGACACGCCTGTTGACCATGTCAGCCACAAAAATCTCATTGAAGAAGAAGTGTGTCTTGTCAATACTAGTAATACGTGTTTATCGACAGTCAGTGTAACATGGAATTAAACAAGTTCGCGTTGAGATGAGTTAGCGCTGAGAAGGTCGACGTAAAAAAAGCGTACATAGAATCGACGCAACCATAAATATACTTACGGTGACCGATACATAGTCACATACGGCAAAGCATTCAGTGAAGAGCTTTCATGGCCCCACCGTTTTTCGTATTAGGGTTAGCCTTTCCCTTTTCATAAAGATGGTTCTTTGAAACGTGCAATGACATTGCAACTACATGTGAATGTCGCCGACGTCACATTGCCAAGGCAACGCACAGTTGTGTACGTTCGAACTTCGAATGTAACGGTTACATTCCAAGACGTCACAACTCAGACGTTCTGTTTACGTCCTCACGTTCGATGACGTATGCTTCTGTTTACTGTACGAAAGCCTTCAAGATGGACAGAGTTCGTAACAGCAGCTTTCAACGTCTACGAAAAATGGTTCTCAGACAAGACTATGTTTCGGGAAGTAGGTTGGAGAAGTTATCTTACCTCATACGTGATGACTTGATAAATCATCATGCGCCACAGGCTATGTAACCGCACTTTTCAACTTCAAATGTGATCCGAAGTTTTTAACCTTGAAATTGTGTTCTAAGGTCTCTAATGTTGTGTCATTTACGGCGGGCCGGATACTATAGACTTGGTAGAGGTTGCCTTGTTTCTGCGTTGGGCCGATTATAGCATGATTCCAAATGTTAAAAGAAAAGTCCGTAGGACACAGACCTTCGTGAAATGTTGATCTAAATAGCTTGAGTCAAGTGTTCGATTTTTCCGTACAAATTTGATTCTGTTTTTATTGTAGTACAGCGTAAACTTTCTTGTAAACATGTTTTGATTTTTCACATTCATGAATTTGTAACTTTTGTGCCATTTTCGTGCAACTGACGGTAGAGTAAACAAAGACCGACGCCATTTTCCGATTGCCCATAGATGTTGTAAAGCAAAAAATATAAAGTTTCTACGGAAAATCCAACTCTTAATTTGGATTTTTCGTAGAAACTTTATACGTTTTGGTCTAGTATAGCGTAAACTTTCTTGTGAACATGCTGCAAATTTTTCACATCCTAGAATTCGCTTTTCGTGCAACGGTAGGGTAAATAATGATGCAATTTTTCCGCTTGGTCGGGTAGATTTTCTTGAGAACTTTCCTGTATACTAGTACAGTATGTAGAATGTTTGTATGATTTGTTACCGGTGAATTGTTGCATGTTTGTTTTTCAATAGATCTTTATTTCATTCTTGAAGAAGAAGTGTGTCTTGTCATTACTAGTAATATGTGTTTATCGACAGTCAGTGTAACATGAAATTAAACAAGTTCGCGTTGAGATGAGTTAGCGCTGAGAAGGTCGACGTAAAAAAAGCGTACATAGAATCGACGCAAGCATAAATATACTTACGGTGACCGATACATAGTCACATACGGCAAAGCATTCAGTGAAGAGCTTTCATGGCCCCACCGTTTTTCGTATTAGGGTTAGCCTTAAGATGGACAGAGTTCGTAACAGCAGCTTTCAACGTCTACGAAAAATGGTTCTCAGACAAGACTATGTTTCGGGAAGAAGGTTGGAGAAGTTATCTTACCTCATACGTGATGACTTGATAAATCATAATGCGCCACAGGCTATGTAACCGCACTTTTCAACTTCAAATGTGATCCGACGTTTTTAACCTTGAAATTGTGTTCTAAGGTCTCTAATGTTGTGTCATTTACGGCGGGCCGGATACTATAGACTTGGTAGAGGTTGTCTTGTTTCTGCGTTGGGCCGATTATAGCATGATTCCAAATGTTAAAAGAAAAGTCCGTAGGACACAGACCTTCGTGAAATGTTGATCTAAATAGCTTGAGTCAAGTGTTCGATTTTTCCGTACAAATTTGATTCTGTTTTTATTGTAGTACAGCGTAAACTTTCTTGTAAACATGTTTTGATTTTTCACATTCTTGAATTTGTAACTTTTGTGCCATTTTCGTGCAACTGACGGTAGAGTAAACAAAGACCGACGCCATTTTCCGATTGCCCATAGATGTTGTAAAGCAAAAAATATAAAGTTTCTACGGAAAATCCAACTCTTAATTTGGATTTTTCGTAGAAACTTTATACGTTTTGGTCTAGTATAGCGTAAACTTTCTTGTGAACATGCTGCAAATTTTTCACATCCTAGAATTCGCTTTTCGTGCAACGGTAGGGTAAATAATGATGCAATTTTTCCGCTTGGTCGGGTAGATTTTCTTGAATACTTTCCTGTATACTAGTCAGTATGTAGAATGTTTGTATGATTTGTTACCGGTGAATTGTTGCATGTTTTTTTTTCAATAGATCTTTATTTCATTCTTGAAGAAGAAGTGTGTCTTGTCATTACTAGTAATATGTGTTTATCGACAGTCAGTGTAACATGAAATTAAACAAGTTCGCGTTGAGATGAGTTAGCGCTGAGAAGGTCGACGTAAAAAAAGCGTGCATAGAATCGACGCAAGCATAAATATACTTACGGTGACCGATACATAGTCACATACGGCAAAGCATTCAGTGAAGAGCTTTCATGGCCCCACCGTTTTTCGTATTAGGGTTAGCCTTTCCCTTTTCATAAAGATGGTTCTTTGAAACGTGCAATGACATTGCAACTACATGTGAATGTCGCCGACGTCACATTGCCAAGGTAACGCACAGTTGTGTACGTTCGAACTTCGAATGTAACGGTTACATTCCAAGACGTCACAACTCAGACGTTCTGTTTACGTCCTCACGTTCGATGTATGCTTCTGTTTACTGTACGAAAGCCTTCAAGATGGACA
Organism: Branchiostoma lanceolatum; assembly: GCF_035083965.1. NCBI lineage: Eukaryota > Metazoa > Chordata > Leptocardii > Amphioxiformes > Branchiostomatidae > Branchiostoma > Branchiostoma lanceolatum. The sequence goes on from NC_089723.1 coordinate 28,494,177, forward strand.
GAGTTCGTAACAGCAGCTTTCAACGTCTACGAAAAATGGTTCTCAGACAAGACTATGTTTCGGGAAGTAGGTTGGAGAAGTTATCTTACCTCATACGTGATGACTTGATAAATCATCATGCGCCACAGGTTATGTAACAGCACTTTTCAACTTCAAATGTGATCCGACGTTTTTAACCTTGAAATTGTGTTCTAAGGTCTCTAATGTTGTGTCATTTACGGCGGGCCGGATACTATAGACTTGGTAGAGGTTGTCTTGTTTCTGCGTTGGGCCGATTATAGCATGATTCCAAATGTTAAAAGAAAAGTCCGTAGGACACAGACCTTCGTGAAATGTTGATCTAAATAGCTTGAGTCAAGTGTTCGATTTTTCCGTACAAATTTGATTCTGTTTTTATTGTAGTACAGCGTAAACTTTCTTGTAAACATGTTTTGATTTTTCACATTCTTGAATTTGTAACTTTTGTGCCATTTTCGTGCAACTGACGGTAGAGTAAACAAAGACCGACGCCATTTTCCGATTGCCCATAGATGTTGTAAAACAAAAAATATAAAGTTTCTACGGAAAATCCAACTTTTAATTTGGATTTTCAGTAGAAACTTTATACTTTTTGGTCTAGTATAGCGTAAACTTTCTTCTGAACATGCTGCAAATTTTTCACATCCTAGAATTCGCTTTTCGTGCAACGGTAGGGTAAATAATGATGCAATTTTTCCGCTTGGTCGGGTAGATTTTCTTGAGAACTTTCCTGTATACTAGTACAGTATGTAGAATGTTTGTATGATTTGTTACCGGTGAATTGTTGCATGCTTGTTTTTCAATAGATCTTTATTTCATTCTTGAAGAAGAAGTGTGTCTTGTCATTACTAGTAATACGTGTTTATCGACAGTCAGTGTAACATGAAATTTCGCGTTGAGATGAGTTAGCGCTCAGTAGGTCGACGTAAAAAAAGCGTACATAGAATCGACGCAAGCATAAATATACTTACGGTGACCGATACATAGTCACATACGGCAAAGCATTCAGTGAAGAGCTTTCATGGCCCCACCGTTTTTCGTATTAGGGTTAGCCTTTCCCTGTTAATAAAGATGGTTCTTTGAAACGTGCAATGACATTGCAACTACATGTGAATGTCGCCGACGTCACATTGTCAAGGTAACGCACAGTTGTGTACGTTCGAACTTCGAATGTAACGGTTACATTCCAAGACGTCACAACTCAGACGTTCTGTTTACGTCCTCACGTTCGATGTATGCTTCTGTTTACTGTACGAAAGCCTTCAAGATGGACAGAGTTCGTAACAGCAGCTTTCAACGTCTACGAAAAATGGTTCTCAGACAAGACTATGTTTCGGGAAGAGGGTTGGAGAAGTTATCTTACCTCATACGTGATGACTTGATAAATCATCATGCGCCACAGGTTATGTAACCGCACTTTTCAACTTCAAATGTGATCCGACGTTTTTAACCTTGAAATTGTGTTCTAAGGTCTCTAATGTTGTGTCATTTACGGCGGGCCGGATACTATAGACTTGGTAGAGGTTGCCTTGTTTCTGCGTTGGGCCGATTATAGCATGATTCCAAATGTTAAAAGAAAAGTCCGTAGGACACAGACCTTCGTGAAATGTTGATCTAAATAGCTTGAGTCAAGTGTTCGATTTTTCCGTACAAATTTGATTCTGTTTTTATTGTAGTACAGCGTAAACTTTCTTGTAAACATGTTTTGATTTGTCACATTCTTGAATTTGTAACTTTTGTGCCATTTTCGTGCAACTGACGGTAGAGTAAACAAAGACCGACGCCATTTTCCGATTGCCCATAATAGATCGATGTTATAAAGCAAAAAATATAAAGTTTCTACGGAAAATCCAACTTTTAATTTGGATTTTCAGTAGAAACTTTATACGTTTTGGTCTAGTATAGCGTAAACTTTCTTGTGAACATGCTGCAAATTTTTCACATCCTAGAATTCGCTTTTCGTGCAACGGTAGGGTAAATAATGATGCAATTTTTCCGCTTGGTCGGGTAGATTTTCTTGAGAACTTTCCTGTATACTAGTACAGTATGTAGAATGTTTGTATGATTTGTTACCGGTGAATTGTTGCATGTTTGTTTTCCAATAGATCTTTATTTCATTCTTGAAGAAGAAGTGTGTCTTGTCATTACTAGTAATATGTGTTTATCGACAGTCAGTGTAACATGAAATTAAACAAGTTCGCGTTGAGATGAGTTAGCGCTGAGAAGGTCGACGTAAAAAAAGCGTGCATAGAATCGACGCAAGCATAAATATACTTACGGTGACCGATACATAGTCACATACGGCAAAGCATTCAGTGAAGAGCTTTCATGGCCCCACCGTTTTTCGTATTAGGGTTAGCCTTTCCCTGTTAATAAAGATGGTTCTTTGAAACGTGCAATGACATTGCAACTACATGTGAATGTCGCCGACGTCACATTGCCAAGGTAACGCACAGTTGTGTACGTTCGAACTTCGAATGTAACGGTTACATTCCAAGACGTCACAACTCAGACGTTCTGTTTACGTCCTCACGTTCGATGTATGCTTCTGTTTACTGTTTATTTATGCTTGCAATATGCCAAAGTCAATAGCATAAAGTGATTTAATTTATCATATATTATACTGCGTAAGCATGTAGCATAAGACCACGTGGTCTGTCATGTAAAACATACATACTGTACGAAAGCCTTCAAGATGGACAGAGTTCGTAACAGCAGCTTTCAACGTCTACGAAAAATGGTTCTCAGATAAGACTATGTTTCGGGAAGTAGGTTGGAGAAGTTATCTTACCTCATACGTGATGACTTGATAAATCATCATGCGCCACAGGTTATGTAACCGCACTTTTCAACTTCAAATGTGATCCGACGTTTTTAACCTTGAAATTGTGTTCTAAGGTCTCTAATGTTGTGTCATTTACGGCGGGCCGGATACTATAGACTTGGTAGAGGTTGTCTTGTTTCTGCGTTGGGCCGATTATAGCATGATTCCAGATGTTAAAAGAAAAGTCCGTAGGACACAGACCTTCGTGAAATGTTGATCTAAATAGCTTGAGTCAAGTGTTCGATTTTTCCGTACAAATTTGATTCTGTTTTTATTGTAGTACAGCGTAAACTTTCTTGTAAACATGTTTTGATTTGTCACATTCTTGGATTTGTAACTTTTGTGCCATTTTCGTGCAACTGACGGTAGAGTAAACAAAGACCGACGCCATTTTCCGATTGCCCATAATAGATCGATGTTATAAAGCAAAAAATATAAAGTTTCTACGGAAAATCCAACTCTTAATTTAGATTTTCAGTAGAAACTTTATACGTTTTGGTCTAGTATAGCGTAAACTTTCTTGTGAACATGCTGCAAATTTTTCACATCCTAGAATTCGCTTTTCGTGTAACGGTAGGGTAAATAATGATGCAATTTTTCCGCTTGGTCGGGTAGATTTTCTTGAGAACTTTCCTGTATACTAGTCAGTATGTAGAATGTTGGTATGATTTGTTACCGGTGAATTGTTGCATGTTTTTTTTGTTCAATAGATCATTATTTCATTCTTGAAGAAGAAGTGTGTCTTGTCATTACTAGTAATACATGTTTATCGACAGTCAGTGTAACATGAAATTAAACAAGTTCGCGTTGAGATGAGTTAGCGCTGAGAAGGTCGACGTAAAAAAAGCGTACATAGAATCGACGCAAGCATAAATATACTTACGGTGACCGATACATAGTCACATACGGCAAAGCATTCAGTGAAGAGCTTTCATGGCCCCACCGTTTTTCGTATTAGGGTTAGCCTTTCCCTTTTCATAAAGATGGTTCTTTGAAACGTGCAATGACATTGCAACTACATGTGAATGTCGCCGACGTCACATTGCCAAGGCAACGCACAGTTGTGTACGTTCGAACTTCGAATGTAACGGTTACATTCCAAGACGTCACAACTCAGACGTTCTGTTTACGTCCTCACGTTCGATGTATGCTTCTGTTTACTGTACGAAAGCCTTCAAGATGGACAGAGTTCGTAACAGCAGCTTTCAACGTCTACGAAAAATGGTTCTCAGGCAAGACTATGTTTCGGGAAGTAGGTTGGAGAAGTTATCTTACCTCATACGTAATGACTTGATAAATCATCATGCGCCACAGGTTATGTAACCGCACTTTTCAACTTCAAATGTGATCCGACGTTTTTAACCTTGAAATTATGTTCTAAGGTCTCTAATGTTGTGTCATTTACGGCGGGCCGGATACTATAGACTTGGTAGAGGTTGTCTTGTTTCTGCGTTGGGCCGATTATAGCATGATTCCAAATGTTAAAAGAAAAGTCCGTAGGACACAGACCTCCGTGAAATGTTGATCTAAATAGCTTGAGTCAAGTGTTCGATTTTTCCGTACAAATTTGATTCTGTTTTTATTGTAGTTCAGCGTAAACTTTCTTGTAAACGTGTTTTGATTTTTCACATTCTTGAATTTGTAACTTTTGTGCCATTTTCGTGCAACTGACGGTAGAGTAAACAAAGACCGACGCCATTTTCCGATTGCCCATAGATGTTGTAAATCAAAGGCCGCCATGTTTCCACCAAATCACCTGAATTAAGGGTTGGATTTTCCCTAGAAACTTTATACTTTTTGGTCTAGTATAGCGTAAACTCTCTTGTAAACAAGCTACAAATTTTTCCCTTTTCGTGCAACGGTAGGGTAAATAATGATGCAATTTTTCCGCTTGGTCGGGTAGATTTTCTTGAGAACTCTCCTGTATACTAGTACAGTATGTAGAATGTTTGTATGATTTGTTACCGGTGAATTGTTGCATGTTTTTTTTCAATAGATCATTATTTCATTCTTGAAGAAGAAGTGTGTCTTGTCATTACTAGTAATACGTGTTTATCGACAGTCAGTGTAACATGAAATTAAACAAGTTCGCGTTGAGATGAGTTAGCGCTCAGATGGTCGACGTAAAAAAGCGTACATAGAATCGACGCAAGCATAAATATACTTACGGCGCCCGATACATAGTCACATACGGCAAAGCATTCAGTGAAGAGCTTTCATGGCCCCACCGTTTTTCGTATTAGGGTTAGCCTTTCCCTTTCCATAAAGATGGTTCTTTGAAACGTGCAATGACATTGCAACTACATGTGAATGTCGCCGACGTCACATTGCCAAGGCAACGCACAGTTAAGTTAGTCATTACAAACCTATATGTTATTTTAGCTCCAATGACATAAAGACTTATCGAACATTTAGCAATGACACAATATGTTAATGATGCTGTTCAATGATTGACTTCATGGCATGATGATAATTTTCTTCTTCACACGTAGAAGCGTTGTATATTAGTTGAAGGGCAATATGGTATTGGAAACCATTAATATTCTAACAAGTAGCTCCATGGAGACGACCATATAACCTAGGTTCAGTTTTACCTTCAAGTTGTTAACTATTGGTGGTCGCCGATTTCACTGTAGGGTCACTAGTAGTTCCTGGCTGTGATTGAAAACAAATCACTTTTTATTACAGGTTCGTGAAAGCGAAACCTACTCTGAATCTTCCCCAACTACCACTGCTTGGAGAGTAAACGAAGCCTATTTCAAACGCCATAGAAGGCTATTGTTGCATTTCTTCATATATTATGTAAATGAGGCATTATTTGCATGATTTCTGCCTGATAATGTTCATATCTACTAAACTTCTAAGTTCTGGAAGAATGAAATCCCATTTATTACATTGAAATTCACAAGTATTTTGCCATTAATTATGCAAATTAGGTATTCATTTACAAGATTAATATCTATCGATATTCCCCGATATCGGCACTCAAAATCTAATCATTTTGAGGTCTCACCAAGACCTACATACCTACCAAATATGCAGGCAATCCATCCAGGCATTCTCGTGTTATCGTTTTCACAGGCGGACACACACACGTGTACACACGAACACAAACTGAGCAAAACATAACCTTCTCGCTCGGCGAAGGCAGATCATTGGCAGATAACGTTTCGGTGCCTGAACACGATTTACACTTCTCCTTCCTTTTTACCTTGCGCCCCCTGGGTGCCCTAATTCTGAAATGGTAGCGTCCTAGGAGTTTCCAACCATTCATCTTGTGATTGTAGATCTATGATTGCTCTTAACATTTTCAATGATTTTTGGCTCTCTCAGTTTGTTGAGAATATCCCAAACGCCTACCATAAAGCAACAAATGCCTTCTTATGAATTATTGTAAGGACTTTTGTAATTTCTAGTCTCTACAGATTTCAGTTTCAGCGCTGTTACAATGGCGTAAGTGTCATATTCATGGTTCTGAAAATCTGGGATTTCATTTGTCTGCTGGCACAAAACAAATCCTTGGACGCGTCCTATATATGTGTCCTTGGATTCCCAAAATAGTTAAGACACGTGTGCACATCTTCTCTAAACTACTGTCTTCTTGAGTGATGCGCGGTTGAGGGAAAACGCGCTCTGAACTTAGAGGCCGCCTCCTTGAAGACCATATTGTGAGTACAAAGTTTTAACATTTTATTTACTTCTTCAATTTGTCATGTTGTCTTCTGTAACCATCTTTGGTAAAGCCATGATTACATTTGTGTAACTAAACCCACACATAAAGTTCGGAGACTTGTTTTCGGTCGGTCATACTTACGTGAATGCTTTATCAGTTGCGTTGCATTATATATCATCGGGAAGCTTGTCTATTGCTTCATACAATGATGTTCCGTTTGTTTTTATCGTGCATTCATGGGCTGAAAACCAGGCCTACTTGTATGAGTTCTTCGTACTTCACGTAGATCATATGTTCGTTGTCGTTATGTATTGTGTGTTATATCATTGAAAAGTTTGTATGATTAACTTGAGAATGATACATCATTTGTTATGGTCACGTTTTTGCGCAAAAATTTTCGTAGGTACTGAAATTCGGCTGCAAACCCCAGACAGTAAGTTTGTAGGGGCATTTCGGCGCTCTTGTTCTGTGGCTCACTTGTATAGTCTGCTCTGGTGTTTGACCTTTGGATGCATGATCATGACAACTTTGGTATCATTATAAAGGGTAATAAATAGGCTCTCCAATGTTACATATCACGATACAAATGATAAAGTAACGGAGAAGTGATTGAACAAATTTAAGTTTCTGAAATTTTTGCATTGTGTCTTTACTTTAATCCTAGTGAGGTTCGCATGTACTCATAATCTGATGACGAGCCAAGATCTGGGTCAGACGTGACGCACAGGCCGTTCCATTTCCACGCAGATTAAATATCTTGTCTACCTACAAAATTGGCTTTTTCAAGGATTGTAATTTAAGAAAAAAGTCATTTTGTGTGCCATCCATATTACTTATTCAACCATTCATTTTTTAGTGTACGAATATTGTGTTTTCCTCCTGCCAGCAAGTATGTTTTAATATTATTTGGTATTGTCATGTAGCTAGATGACGTTGACCAATGAGAAGGCCCAATTTTGCTATAACCACCGGTTATTATTACTCCAAATCAACCACTTTTTCGCTTCGCTCGGTGGTTGTAATGATGTGAGCTAGAGGAGAACCTTGCGAGATGAGATATCCAATACAGACTCTACCACGGCAGTAATGCAGAAAAAAAGGATCCTAAAATTCCAATAATTTTGCTTACATTCTTGCAATCTGGAGTCTATTGATCTCTATTTAAAAATCACAGATTAAATGAACAAAACTTTGAAACAGCTACAGCATTGAAAGAGAGTATTTAACATGAGTTCATTGCTTGCATTTATGCAGACGTGATCCACAAAACGACAACGCATCAGACAGCTACCAGCAAACGACTCCTGTTGCTAGGCAACCAAGCATCAGTTTAGCGCGACCAATCACAGCTGCCCTCTTTCTATAGTAAATAGTCATTCTAACATTTGTTGTTTTATGCACGCGAACAAGGTTCAAGAACGCTAGCAAGTAACGTTACAAATATCGGATCTGAGCACATTGAATCTAGATAAGCGATTGACAGCTATATCAAGGCTACGTTTTAACAAGATATCCGTCGAGCAGAACTACGGCACTAATCCATTACAACAAAGAGAGAAAGTATGGCACATGCGAGTCTTGGTACAGAAACTGGACAATCCCTCTTTGAGAATTCTGACGAAGGGCTCAGTGCGCACGACGATGATCATGAAGGACACCTACCGATGCAAAGTGATACTGCAGCTAACAACGGGCAAACACACTCTTCAGATGAAGACGAATATTTCGGCACGTCTGCTCCTGTCAGGGACGAAAGTAACATCCCCACACGTCTTTCTGATCCAAATCAGAAGTATGTGCAAAATGTCCAGGATAGAAATCCGATTTACGGGCAAAATACGATGAGCTCTTCTCAAGTGAGCGTGCAAAACGCTGCTGATACAAATCCGATGTACCTTCAGAACACAATGACCATGCAGAACACTCTTGGTCATGATCCAATGTACCTACAAAACACTGTAAACCCTTCTGCAACTGACGCGCAAAATGACGTCTACCAAAATCCGATGCACTTGCAACAAATTGATAGAATGCGACAGCCAAACGTTCAGGCTAACGCTACGTTATACGGAGCTAACATTGAGGGAATTCGGTCTTTGGCATCTACACATCAGGATGATCATGAAAACAATTTTACATCACCCAATATATACGCGCTTCATATAGACCCGATGCGCGCGCAAAACGCCCTGAACGCGGATCCGAGGTTGGTGCCAAACATCCGCCAACGGCAAGTTTTCGGTGAGTATTCATCTCCATGAAAAATGGAGACATAGTTTCTGGCTTGTCTGTGTGTGTGTGTGCGCGCGCGCGCGTGTGTGTGTGTGTGTGCGCGCGCGCGTGTGTGTGTGTGTGTGTTTGTGTGTGTGTGTGTGTGTGTGTGTGTGTGTGTGTGTGTGTGTGTGTGTGTGTGTGTGTGTGTGTGTGTATGTGTGCGTGTTTGTGTTTCCGTTTTTTGTAGTCAGCATAACTCAAGAACTTCTGGATGGATACTATGGTGATATTTGGTATGTGGGTAGATGTTGGGAAAACGTAGGTCAAGGTCAATTTTGGCCACCCTGGTATGTGACTCTGACTTCTGATTTTTGTATCTTTTGACCGGGTCGTGCTATGGTCTTGCGTTTTTGGTGGCAGATGCAGCTTGTGATGTAAGGAAGAAGTTTGGAACTGCAGGGGCGTTTTGTCAAAATCTTCCAAGGAGAATAGCTGAACAAAGAAACAACGGGTTTCCATGACATAAGTGCACATAATCCAAATTGGTATTTGATTTGCATAATTAATGAGGGAAATCTATATTTGCAGTGTTTTCCATTATAAGACTCGAATACATGTAACATATATAGTTCATGACAGGTGGACCATGGACAGATACCAATTATGCAAATGCCTGCCTAATTTGCATAATTAATGCAAAAACGCCATTATTAATCGAATTGGCGAATGATTGAACTGTCAATATTGTGACATGTGTAAGTTAGTTAAAGGTGTACATGACCAAGCATACATAATGGAAATGTTGAAGTCATTTGCATAATCAGAATACTTAATGGAGGTATGGGGTCTCCTAACTCTTGTTGGAAGCTAGGCCGACCTTGTTCACATATTGTACCGATATACCCAATTGTATTAATCATTATGGTCGACTAGCACTAAAGTCTCTTCAAAACTGATGTCTTTTTATCTACAATGCTGAATCTTAGTATTTTATAAATGAATTTTAATTTCAGCTGGACGAAATGTAGAACCAGGGTGCACATATGGCCGAGTGTGCGCATGCGCAGCCGCAACAACAACTGCCGTCTTGCTTGCCGCTTTCCTCCCCATTGCGATTTATTTTGTGGTACGATTTTTTCTTCTTTCATTTGCGTTTAACTCTCAGTAGTTCATGCCATTGTTTTCAACAAAAATGTGATGTTGCCTAATGTTTTTGTTGCAGCATTTAACATCATGATACGTGACATAACATGATATTGCATATGCAAGCTACAAGCAAATGTATGAATGCCACTATTCGGCTATAATTAATGATAATAAGTTGTTTTTTCCGAAGGCTGATTACAAGTATCAGGAAAAAGACGAACAGAAAACAAAGAACAATACAACTATACTCTTGTCTAAGTGATGAATCTAAATTCTAATTTCCAGCTTACTGAGTTTAACTTCTTTTTTGAAACAGTGAAAGACGAAAGAAACGTGTGGGTTCCGTAATGTTAAGATCTTGAGGAAAGTCTAGTTTTCCTTTTGTCTCTAAACGTGGAGGAATTAGGATGTGTGTGATTACATTTTACAATGAACCGACTGGATCAGTAACGGAACCCTCTCCGATCTACAGCTGACATCACCTGCAGGCACTACTACTAGTAAAACTACTTCTGCTACTACTAGCATCCCAGTAATTGCTGTGACGACAACGGCTGATGTATCCACAGTAAGTGTAACCCCAATCGCGATAGTTAAAGGATGCCCATGTAGCGCAACTGGTAGCAGCATCACAGTTGAGCTCCTGGTTCTAATTAATTGCATCTGAGCTAGGGGAGACCCCTGTTGAAAAACTGGGACAGGACATGAAGGGACGTAAAATGGGAGTCACGTGTTTGAGGAGGTGCCTCGAGCAAGTTAAAAGGAAAGGACTAGCAACCCCTCCTTGTTAAAATACCCCTTGCTGCCCTATGTACCACTAGTCAAACCACAACAAATCACAATAGCCAACTATCAGTTCTTTCGTCGTATTTACACATGTTAAGATTTTGATGAGTGGTTTTGAACGAAGGCAAAAATTGAGGTAGAAAGGGCTGGTAAAGGCCGCAAAGCACAAACCGAAATCATTTATTTTGTGGTACCACACAGAAGCGTCTTCAATTTAAACAGATCTCTCTGATCAACTGTTTTTAAGTGCTCTCCAACTTCCTCCAAAGATATTTCAATGATCCCCAATAGCTTCCAATGAACTCCCAATGGTCTTTTAATTGTGTTGATAAACGTCCAATGTCTCCTAATGATCTGTCGATGATCTTGCAATAAAATGAGGCGTTGAAATCAGAAAATACGGACAGGTTCCCGTTTTAATACAATTTATGCCAGAGTAAGCAGTTGAGATAATTTGTTATTGAGTACTGCTGTACCATTTATGTCAAGAAGTTGTGTTTTATATTCTTAGATTATTTACAGTATTGGAGTTGCAAATTGTCAGAGTCCCTCTTTTCAAAGATCTGGCAGATGGTACCGTCAGTAGTAATACAGACTGTTCATTGTAATTAGTAGCCTGAACTCAATCAAGCTCCTGTAACGGCTTGCCGTCCTGTAACCGCATAGCCGCCCGCGGGGAGGGGACAGAAATCCCCGGACAGCTGGAGTTTGCGTTATACAGACTATGTAATTAGCAACTCGGTGGTACTGATGCGTCGCCTAGTAATCCACGACAGTACTGCAGCATTGGAGCTATAGAATGGGAACAAGATGGCGACCGAAATCTGTCAGAATCAGATAGCGGCGCTCGTTGATGGGGAGACTAAAGTGTTACAATAAATGCCATTAATGCATGTAGCCCTATGGGGAAGTGGAGAAAAAGGAAGTGTCATTATCTCAAGAATCAAAACAACTGACTACGAAAACTTACCTTCAAATACAAACCAGTTATGTCAACTGTCATCAGATTTATTCCTGACAAACTCCATACGGCTATTCTCCAGATATACCCCCCCCCCTAAACAGAGCCCTTGGATAGGTCCAACAGCCTTCAGACACCCAGATGAAGACCATGCCACTATATCAGGGGGGTGCCAAAACCCACAAGGTAGAGACAGACCATTTATTTTAACTAATTCAGCAAATACAGAGTCTGTCCTACCACAGCCACTCCTATACTGCCCAGATTTCACAAAAAATCCCACCAAAAAGGATTTTCAATGGTTTAAACCCTGTTTTTTACTTGGGGTCTGGGCGCAGGCGCAATCACTTTAGTCTCCCCTGATGGCGACGAGTTTGAAATACAGTTTTCGCTTTTACGAACCTGTAATAAGTCTTGATATTTTTTCTTTCACAGACAGGAACTACTATTGACCCTGTTAGGAAATCAACGAGCACCAATAGTACCAAACTTGAAGGTAAAACTGAACCTAGAAATTGTAAGATTATGGTCTTGCCTTACACAGTTACTTCTAAGAATGGCTTTCAACACCACATTATACTTCAAGCAATATATCTCTAGTAACCCTTAAAACTCTACGTGTAAAAACAAAACAAAAATCAATTCTATCATCATGTCATGAAGTAAACTGTTGTACAACGCCAGTTACATAGCATGTCATTGCTTCTTAAAAGTTCGATTGTTCAATTATTCTTTATCTCATCGGAGGTACATTAACATAGGAAATGCCGCAGTTAAAAATGTGAAATATATCAATATATAAACCGGCAGTGATGTATAAACCAGTCATGAATATTGTGATATTCAACTCATATATAGTCGATGTTGCATTCTCAATTTTCGGTATCAAGTGCCTAGACTTAATTAGGTTTGTACTTTGTACTGACGTATTACAGAACGCTATGGTGAAGAGAAACAAGAGATGATCATCTTTGGTGGGGAGGGAAAAGACCCAGGACAACTCAACATTAACTACGGAGTGGTGGTGTCAGCTGACAGTGAGATTTTTGTGGCTGACATGGTCAACAGGCGTATCCAAGTCTTCAGCATGAAGGGAGTCTTTCTCCGGTACTTCTCTACGGTAGTGCCGGGAGAAAGCACAAGTATTCTCCCTTCTGATCTCGCTTTTGACGCAGACGGCTTCTTGTGGGTAGTGGGTAATAGAGATAATCTAGTAAGTGCTGAGGCAAATGTAGCACGGTACAGTAGTAACGGCCAGGCTATGACCAAGTTCGGCTTACGCCTGACGGTTGTTCTCACGCCCCCCAGTATAGCTGTAGACATGCACACGCAGCAACAAAATCATCGTAGGGGAAGGGATCAATATTACCATTTTTCAACCGGATGGCACGCTCGTCCGGAGTTTTAAGGCCTCTGATTATGGAATCAGTGACGTTGCCTTGGATTTTGAGGGAAACATCCTAGTTGCGGTATCTTTTGAGGCTGTTGTGGTCTACAGTCACTCCGGACACAAGTTCGAATTAGGCAGTCGGAGCATTCCCGCGGGCCTTTGTACAGACCCATCGGGTCATATCCTCGTGTCGAACGGCAGGAAAGAACAAGTCGACATGTACACGAGCCGAGGACAGTTTGTTCGCGCCGTAGTTGACATGAAAAATCCGAGGAAACTCGCTGTGGGCCCGGGAGGACAGCTAGTGGTGACTAATATAAGGGACAACACCGTAACCGTCTTTCCGCGACACATGGTGTTTCCGTGAGGATTTCATACTTTCACGTATCAAATCCTTACATGATCAATGAGGAAAATCTATATTTGCAGTGTTTCTATAATAGGACTTTAATACATGTGGCATATGTAACTTATGGCAGGTGGAACATCTATAGATACCAATTTGCGAATAATTGCCTAATTTGCATAATTAATGTGAAAGTGCTATAATTTCTTTGTGGTAATTGGTGGGAATAACATATGTGTAACATGTATAAGTTGGTTAAATGTATGCATCACTATGCATAGATTATGTAAATGTAAAAGTCCCTTGCATAATTTAATTGTAAGTACTTTGTTGCTTTCTGGTAGTCAATTGGGCTATTGTAACTGTATATTTTGACAGTATTGATAGGCCGGGGTCAACAATGAACTAGGTACAATTTAGCAACAGTCATCAGAATGGAATGATGAATTAGAAGGTCAGTTTGCTACGTAAAGGTACATGTAGCTTCGCTACATTGTCTTCATGTTAGTTCAGTATCGATTCTTTACACATAGAACACGGTTCCTAAGAGCATGTTCATAATAGTCTCCGAGACACATGTTGATTCGATGTGTTAACAGGATAATGCAAGAAGGATTGAGTGGATTGTCTTGATATTTGGTATGTGGGCAGGTCTTAACAAGACCTCGATATTAGTAGATTTTGTGCCCCCTAGCAACTTGTTTTGGCACTGCAGAAGAGATTCCGTTTTTTTATCTTTTGATCACCAGATTGGAGTAGTAGCTCTTGTGAAATGACATAGGTTTGAGAACCCTAGCGGCTTGTTTAATCTTTTACACTTTGTCATTATATTGTAAATATTATATATCAATTGCAGCAAGAATTTTATTAATTTCATTTGCATTCGCTTACCAATATTATGCAAAAGAAATGAAGATGGCAATAGCGACTCTAAAAAACCTCCATAGAAATGAAGGTATTGTTTTCGGTGCGTCTGTCTGCTAGTGACCCCAGCAAACAAGAAAATGTAAACCTACCCAGATTTCAAAGAAATAAGATGTTCATATGAGATATGAACGACCGGTGGTTCAATAGCTCTGGCTCACTATTACTAGTAATTGAGTCAATGTAGATGCTCGCAATTTCAAAACTCGTCAAAAAGTTAACTTTTTATGGAGTGCCATTTTGCTACTTTCACTGTGTTCCTATTCTGATTATGACTGAATAGCTGAAATCGTTGTTAAGCCCTGCGGAAATGCCAAATGTCAACGAACTTGAAGGGACCGCGGAGTGATACCGTCACTCTGAAAAGTAAACGCGTCCGAAACACGATCAATTTACGGTGACGTGGCTTGGCGACTGGAAACAGCAAATATTTGCCAAGTTCATTCAGGCTAACGTACGTTAGACACTGTTAGCAAATCGGAGAGACTGAGACTCGGGAGCTATAATAGGTTTGGACACCAGGCTAAGACACTGTACTGGTAAGAGTTGTTCAGGCTGACCGGTGAGAGTTATTCAGGCTAAAGTTAGACAACGGTGAATATGAGTAGATACGATTCCATTGTGAATCTAAACGTCGGCGGTCACTTCTACACCACCGCCCGTTCCACCCTGACCCGCTACCCAGACTCCATGTTGGGCGCCATGTTTGGTGAGGACTTTGAGTTTGACACCATGCAGTCAGTGCAGGACGACCAGGGACGGTACTTCATAGACCGGAACGGCAGGCTGTTCGAACATGTCCTCAACTTCCTCCGTACACACCAGCTGGTCCTTCCTGAAGACTTCAAGGAACTGCCTCTGCTCGAGATTGAAGCTGACTTCTACCAGATCCAGCCGCTCATCGAAGCACTCAGGAGTTACAAGGCTCCTTTTGAAACCAGCCCGGCGTACGCGTGTGAAGTTGTATTTCTTAGTAGAACATTGGTTGGGTTCCCACACCAAGACCGGGGCGGCTCACTAATGGTCAGTGCTAGTAGCAAGGAAGTTGAGGATATGGTGCACGGTTTCGGAATGGGGAGACTCGTAACTGAAGGGCACATGGCAGTCCTGCTCGGAAGGCTCCAGGATAGAGGTTTTACTGTACAGAGTCATGCTACTAGTGTTGTTGCAAACGTACACGGAGGCAATAACAATGTAGAAAACAAATGGGTCTTAGTACGGAAAACTGTCAGGAGTTCTTCAGCTAGCAAAGCCTCTGTTGGTGATCAATGATGATGATGATGTCGTAACATAACCACCGCTGTTCCTGGGGTTTAGGCTTTCCGCAGAGGGTTGGGCCGCTATAGCGCGATTTAATCAGGCTAGTAAACCTTGATATGCCTATGACCATGTTGTAGTACTATACTAGTAAACTATGTTGTAGTAGATGCTATGACCAATATCATCACAGATTGCATTGTTACGCAGACTTACGATATAAAGATACAGCTGTCTCAATACATAAATCTTGTTTGTACATACTCTTTTGTTCATGTAATATGTTTTGCGAAACTCACATGTTCGTTTTTTGCTATGTCCAAGCACGAATAAGTAATGAATTGATCGTTATTTTTATTGTCTAAGATAATCAGTTATTTCTATTGTCTCAGGCAAGTCTTTGTTGATCATGTTAGGTTTCATGATCTAAGAAAATTAAAGTTATACATTTAAAGTTGATATTATGCATGGTTGACAAGCATATCTAAATAGCTGTAGCTGCAACAGATATCATCGGTGATTAATGAATGTATCAGTATACAGACAGTAAATATTGGAATAAAGTCTAGCAGCATGCCCAAAAGCAAGTGACGTGGACAGAAATGAATCAAAAGCTGTGTGTGATGTTAATCGTATAGAACTAACGAGTAGTAAGTACTAGTAACTATACGCATGAGTCCCTTTCAGTACAGTTCAGAGGTGCACAGAAGTTTGCAGTGATATTAAAAAAACGGGGATACCTGTCTCTGTTTACAAGACTTTTATGTGTACTAAGTATTGATTGCGTCTTAATGGCGGTTGCGAAACACCTTATGTGTCGTTATAACAGTTGTCAGAAACAATGAGATGGGTAGGAATTCATTTCTAAAGAACCCCAATAGTGGTATACGGTACTCAAACACCCATATGCTTTTAGCGATGACCTTCACCGAGAAGGTTATGTTTTCGGTGCCGTTCGTGTGTCTGTGGGTGTCTTTGTGGACAGCATAACTCGAGAAGCTGTGGATGGATCCTTATGATATTGGTAGGATCGTAGGGGTCCGAAATACGACAAATTCTGTATGTGCGTTTTAAATTTCAGACCCATGGTCTTAAGCTACATGCTTACTGTATATATACAATATATACGACAAATTACAACATATACTTGCGAAATGTGCGGCTTCTTTGTACATTTGAAAGTATGATAACGGCCCCCTCTCACTGGACCCGCGGCACGCTGGCGGCGTCGCTGCAGTCATCGAATCAACAAAGCACTCAGCGAATTTCATCGACAAAAGACGAATCTTTTTAAGTTTTGGACACCAGTTTGTACGTTTTGAATGATATTCCCATTACCAAGTCTAGGGTAACACAAATCCAGTTTAGGACGTATCCACGCCGCCAGCGTGCCACGGCTCCAGTGAGTGGGGGGCTTCACAAACTTCTTTTTTGCGCGTATGTCATTCATAAGAACAGGTCAGTGGTGTTGCCTTATTTGATTTGGACTAAGGTATACGATTTAAAGATCATCTTTGTAAGAAGTGCCAAGTTGTTTAGATCACACCATAGGAAATATCAACATTGCCTACTAAAGAATTAAAACACCAGAACAACATGTATTTGATCCCCAAACTACAGTTAATAATATTAAGTTTTGATAGGCCAAGATGTAGTGAAAGTCAGTAATTATTCTGTGCGGATTATTAGCAGACAGTGTCATCTCTTAAACAATGTGCTTGCTACGTCTTCGCTATGATGATTGTCGTATAGACCGCATCGGAACGTTAAGGCCATAGACATTGATGACAACAATTCAGGTTCAGATGTATCCATTCATATTCAGCTTCAAACCATAGTCGGTTATGCTATGCTGTTAATCATATTGCATTTTATTTATACTACCTTCACAAATTACTTTTTGATAGTAGAAATATATATATACTACAAGGATTGAGGAGACTTTATTTAAAGGGTACACAGCAGTAGAGGCAGGTGTTATCTTCTAAAATACCACATTTTTGTGTGAATACATAATCAACCAAATTTTAGGTTAATTTGTGGCTCATAGTAAGGGGCGAATTAAGTTGTTAAGGCTGCAGATTGATGAAAAATTATTCACACACACACCAGACACTACAAACATTATTCTAAAAGATCACACCTAGATTTATGAACATCGCTTATCGATAATCTAGAAAATCAGATATAAGAATACTACTCTTCATAAGGGTGGGAGTAAAGAAGACAAGTATCTACTGAAAGAATATAGTGTCCAGATCTGAAATCATGACATTATGTAAAGAAGTACAAACTAGACAGGTACTAAGTAAAGAGTAATGTGACACATGAGTGACACGTGAGTAACACGTGTGTGATACGTGGACAGTAAAGCACACTGGTCAAGTAGACCTTCATCCAACAGGTCCAACAGCTTGTCGAACGGATCTTCACTGCTCCAGCCTGCAATATAGAATAAGAACAACCATATGAATAGTCCATCAAAATCTATCATGAAAAGGCAGGTACCATTGCTGACAAAACAAATGTAACAAATGTTGCTTTGAATTCCCTTCCAGGCTTCCTTGGCATGGTACTACCTTTCACTTGAGTACGGGCACTATGCTACACACTGGCTCAGCGAGACACAGAAGATAAAGTGTACTAAGTGGTACACATACATTGTTTTCTGAACACTAACACTTCTATAGGAAATATTTACTGCATAAATCTGTAACACAAATAAGTAGATATTTTGTTCAGACAAGTCTTGAAACAACTATTTAACTATACTTTTACTTTCCCTCGCTTACCGGTTATTCCTTGAAATCGTCGCCCATCCAATCCTCCATGATTTCGTCAAGGGCCTCACGTGCTGACAAACAAAAGATGCATGTCTAACGTTACTTTACTTTTGGAACTCCTGCCAATACCTGTAAGCAAGTGTAGATTTGAAATAACTGTATGAACTGTAAACTACTATCACTGTGAATGTTGACATCTTCACGGAAATAAATGCTTGTGTGTCGTCTGCCCGCCTATCCCATTGTTTCAACCGCGAACTTAAACCCACTGTGAACACTCCGTTTTCTCCCTACCGCGAAAGTAAATGCATTAACAGTATTCTACTCTCGTTTTCTTCTGATAAATCTGTCAGTTGTACTTAATAACAGCAACGTGGTGGTTAGTGATAGACGTTTGCATTTTATGTGAATCTGATATTCATTTATCCATGTACTTTTGGGCGACGCCTCAGTGGCAAGCCAAATGTATACTATTGTCGTAATACGTTTATGAAGGTTAGTAGTAAATCTCCGAATTTCATCCAGTTGTAGAGTCTGAATTGTCTTTATATATTGCAGTTAAACTTTGTTTACCGGTTTCCTCCTTCTCATCCTCCTCCGGACAGGTCCACGTTCCGTCCTGGCCCTTGATGGGTTGCTCTTTGCCATCCGCCCCACAGTCCACCTTGTAGCAGACCTCTTCATTCAGGTCACAGATGCAGTTGTGCCCATCCTCATCATCGGATACCCAGGTATCTCCCTCCTGCAGGGATACATCAATACGTTTGTATGTGCATGTGAACTTGTGTCATGGACAGGACAGGACTCTTGTTTAGAAGCTAGCAAATGTTGGGTGCAAGACCTTGTGTGAAAAATTACAACATTGCCCAGACATTGAATTAAATCTTGTAGAAGAAAGAATAAATAATCAAACGAATCTTTCTGACTGGCCCCTAGCCTGTGTTACACAATCTGTCACTGCCAGGGTCTGATTAGGCTTCCTTCTAGGGGCTTGACCAGTGGAAGGGCTGCTAAAAGCTGGATTTAGTCCGGCTAGTTGGCCCCCAACAGATGTCTTTAGAAACTGCCAGCCTAGTCAGGTAGGAATGTGCTTTACCTACATGTAGTTACTGCCATACTAGTGTACACACTAACCTTATGTTCTCCACATCCCTGGCCCTCGGTACCCCGCACTTCAGAAGTCCTCTTTTTGGTCACCGTACCTGGAAAAATTAGAATACTCATGTCTCAGTCAGTCTGTCAGACCCGCCCCACACTCCTTCTCTCTGTCATTTAAGTTACCCCCATTTGACCTTTAAAAGAGTCACAATGATTGAAGAAAACTAAGACGATCTGAATAGAAAGCTTTGATTTTCAAAAATACCTACCTGCATAGACTTCGATTTCGCAGAGTGTCAGGATACGGCCGTTCCCAGGCAGTCGGATCCCCACATACCGTCCTCTCAGTCCGTTACAGTTGATGGCGTCCTTGTTCTTACCAGCGGGGACGACGTGGTGTCCGCCGCAGCGTGGGTTATGGTCCACCCGCGCATCGTTTCCGATGTGGACGGTGAAGGGGTTGAGTCGCTCTTCGCAACAGTCGGCGCGATTGTTGAGGACCACCCACTGGACTCTGGCTTGGGTACCGAGGTCCACTCGTAGCCAAGGGGACGACTGTGCCGGAGTGTGGGTGCAGCACTGTTGTCCGTAGTTCGGGTCCCTGCAGCCGTCAGTCGCTCGGGAGGCGTACCCGTTATGTGCGACATCTGACTGGACAGTCGGTTTTCCCAACGCTAGGTTTGAAGCTTTTAGAGAATAAAACAGGACAAAGTAAGAAAAATCTAATGTTTGAAACAACGTTTGAGTACAACTTGGGTCAGTCGATCGGGCACGCTCAGATTTATACTGTACATTTGTACATTGAAATTAAAATCGCCGTGATTCAGTTTGCTACAGGGACAAAAAGGAGTTTTCGCGGTGGTTTTTAGTTCGCGATTGAAACAAAATGGTATGCTGACAGAAGACAGAGCAGGCATTTTCGCGTTAAAGAGGTTACCGCGAAAACCGTGAACATAAAACCACCCCGAACTTAAATGCAGTCGCTCGCGCCACGTATCCGGTAGGCCATGCGTTCATGTGTCCTTAGAAGAAGACCAGAGGACAAGTCGAAAACATCCTTCTACATAGAGTTGCCGTTGCTTCTATTACAATGTCTGTCCTATCTGACCTACTCACCTGCGTATACCTCCACATCGCACAGCGTCAGGATGCGCTTCTTCCCCGGCAGTCTGATGCCCACGTACCTGCCCCTCATCCCGCGGCAGTGGACAACACGCTCCGTCTCAGTCAGAGGGAAGTGGTGATGCCCGCCACACCTGTTTTTTTTGGAGGGGGGGGGGGGTGGATGAACATAAACATAAGTACAGGGGGAAAGTCGCGACGCACTCAAGTTTCCAGAACTTATTTTGACGCCACCACATACCAGAAGTAAAGCAATGTACAAAAAGATGGGAAATTTTACAAGCGCAGGTCCGGCCCCCACCTAATGTCAAAATACTAATATTGAACAGGACACATTACACGAGACAAAGGTAAAACAAGTTTTGAAATAAAGCGTTCTGATGAGATGATGTAGTTTTGAGTAATTGCTAAATTATTAGAATTAACATCCGATGAATATAGGTAGCAGCCTCAGAGTAGAAATAAGGTCTAATTGTTTGAAAATTATGTAAAATATCGGCTAATGGGTGTGTCCTAAGAGCGTGGAAAGTTTGCCAATAAGAGTTGTGCGTTGGGCATTGTACATAGGGCAGTGAAGTAAATAATGAGAAACGACTTCGCACTGGCAGCTACAGGCTGGGCTGTTGAGTAATCACCTCGGGTTCCTAGCCACGGCAGTGTTGTCCCCAACATGGACATCGAAGGGCGTGATCCTCTCAGAGCAGCAGTCACCACGGTTGACTATGGCGACGTGGTCGACAGTGACCGACCTTCCCAAATCGACGTACCACCACGGGTCGTTTTCGGTATTTGTGTGTGTGCAGGGAGCTTGTGCCCAGTTCGGACTTCTGTTTCCGTCGACGGCTCGATCCGGGCTGCCTCCATGCGCCACGCTCGACTGAAACGCAGGCCTCCCTGATGCAATGTTCGGGTCAGTAGCATGACCTAAAAGTAACATCCGTGAGTAGATTCATCAGGTTGGTAAGTCACAGAATAAAAAGGCTCTTTGTACACAACCAGTACTTTATTCAACCGACGTTTCGGTGACCGTCTGTCACCTTCCTCGGGGCAATCAACTATCTCTGTATATGTGTGAATACAAATGTACTTTACTTTTGGGACCGCATCTGTAAGCAGCGACACCTATAGCTGCAGAGCAAAGTGAACCGGTCAGAACTGCCCTGAGGAAGGTGACAGACGAACATCGGTGGCATGTCAGGGGATTTGAACCCAGGACCTCTGGGTTCTCAACCCAACACCCGAACCGTTACGTCAACATGCATGACGTCATTACGCTAACACGATGCCAAGACGTGACGCACCTTGTATTTTGTACACGGACATCCTCCACGTTCCCCCACACTTCTCGCTCGGGTTTCCTCGGCAGGCCTTGTTGCATTCCGAGTTTGGCCGAGTCCCCCCGATGTTTTGGAAATTTTGCTCGGTCCCACAGAAGCACTCCGTCGAATACTGTGTGCCTACGTTTTCGAGAAGACAGTTATCATTATCATGCCGATATTGTCTATAAGCTAAATAAAAACACCTCAAAATGGCATTTTTACACAACATAAAGTATGATTGATAAGTTGACTTTCAACTTCTGTCTAAATCATAACTATGTCGTTAAAACAATGACTAAAACAATATTGGAGAACATGGGTTTTTTAAAACGCGTATCCTCTTGTCACTAAGTATCAGTGACTAGAGTTCCACGACCCCATACCTTCGCCAAATTCTAACCTTTTCGAGTGACATATCATTAATGTTTCTTTGATTGTACAAAAAATGGTCCTCATTTGCATAAATTGTATCAGTTGATCATCTTCATTACCCAAATAACAGAAGCTGTGCAAAGAATGAAAGGCTTATCTTAGCAGAGAGGCATTTCCTCATAAATCATGTAAATTCAGTCCTAATTTGCATGATTTCAGGTAATCAGATCCTTGGCATCTTTATCATATTAGAACAGACCTGCATAGGCGAAGCCCTTGCTCCTACAGTGGTTCACACATCTTGCTGTGGACTGTTGGTTGCTCACGTCAGGAGCATTGGGAAACTTGCGAGTGTTAGTGTCCACATAACAGCCCTTGTACACACCCACTGTGGCAGGAAAAAGAGTTGATGTATGAGAAGTATTTTTCAGCCTGTGAATCTGTTTGAATGAATATAAATGTGTTGAGTTATGATTAGTTGTATGTCAATATCAAAACACGAATGATAAGCAAGTTATGATTATATCAAGTAATAAATAAAAAAGTTATTGTTATCATGATAAAGCAATTATCATAACAACACACGGCGCATTTCAGAACATATGATCAACAGAAAACCCATGGCCCAACAAGGCAACGTACTGTAAATGCATTTAGGTTCGCGGTGATTTGATTTCGCGCTCAGAAGAAAATGAAATGTTGATTTCGCGACAGCGCTATAGTCACGTACTGCTACAGTAATAGAAACACAGGCGCCTTTACGGACAGCCAGCCGGAAATCACCTAGGCCTACTATCGCAACTCGGGAAGTGTGCTACAGACGAACAGAACAGTCGCCTCCAACACATCATAATACTGTACAATGTCCATACATGTAGAGGTTAGACAAGGGGGTAGGCGGGCATGCAGAAGACCGAATAAAATTGTCGCGGTGGTTTTTAACCACAATGAACTTAAATACATCTCTAAATGCATCTAACGCTCCAATTCACACTCACGGTTTGATACAGAATGCCGTTTCGCGGAAAGTACGGCCATGTCATCACTAGCGTCGTTGTTCTTGTTGTTGTCGGCCATCACTTCTTCCTCCACCAACTCTGTGTAGAAAAATAAAGATTCATCACCTAATTGTAGTGCAAACAACGGTAGACTGAACAACACAACACTTTTAGCATGATTATGTAGCTCTAGTAAAAAACGCGAAAAACTGTACAGTGCATATTTACTCCACTTCCTGAGATATAGTCAATAAAGAAAGGACTTTTGATAAAAAATATATATCTTGTCTTTCGGTTACTTTGATTTTGAATACTTTTTTACTACTTACTTTGGATTTACAGAGAAATTTGGTTTGATTAACACATTTTGTGAGCATTTCATTTGGTTGAATGATTGTTGATAGGTTATTTCTTATTTTTCAGATTTATCTAAACATTTGTTTTCTTTAACCGGAAATAACTACGTATCTACTATGAGGTTTCATTTCTGATTGATGTTGTTTGAAGGCTATTGCTGTCGGCCCTCTTGTCCTTTAGTTTTACTTAAGAAGTTGTTTTGGCTACAACTACAGCAGCTACAAGGCTTCAGTGCTATTGGGAAACTAAAGGGGAATAACTCCTGTACTGTACCTTTAAGCTCCTTAAGCAGCTTTTCCGCTTCCGTGATGTCAGGTGAGGCATCTTCAACATTCACCTGTTGTTCCTGTGAGGACACGCTCTTGGCTTGTGGTAGAAAATGAGTTAAGATCATATTTAGACTGACATCATGCCTCCATCATAGACGGACCTTAAACTACGCTTTGCAAATTACAGAAATCTTGTCATCATTTATAAAGTATAGAGCGACCTTGAAACGAGGCAAATGTCTCAAAAATACAAACGGTAAATCATCCTTTTCAATGTTTTCTTTTACATCATAGAATCTTTACCTGGGTACACGGCTCCAGCCAGGAATGCCAGTGTAAGGACAAATGCAAAGTGACCGGTCATCTTCAGCCTTCGTCCTGGTCGGGGCCTATTTCTGTATTTAAGACAAAAACATCAGCGGACTAACGTTACATGGTGAGTTGTGTCTTTCTAACGTATACCTAGCAATATTGCACATGAAATCAAACCTATATGTAACTTATAACAGAATGAAGAACAACATTGGATAGTCTTGGAGTCAACTCGGTGATCACAAGAAAGCAATCATCTATGTACTGTAGATGAGAATTATTTGAGTAGTGAGAGCATATACATGTATATTTGAATTCTGTATTACGACCAGGTACTAAATGAAATGATAGCATAGAAATCAAATGACAACGTTCACTGAATACTTCAGATAATGTTTCTGCTACTTAGCTCTCCTGATACAAGATGCGTAGATTTCATATCATGTAGAATAGAAACAGCAACTCCAAACTGCACGTCAACTTCCTCTATTTGTAATCATAGTGCATGTTACATTTCGAGTTAGGTATATGTTAGTTAAGCATGTCATATTTTCTTTTATCATTCTGTTGATAGTTCTGTATAGTTTGCTAGCTACGCTTATCAGACTGAGTGAATAATCATTTCCGGTGAAACCTGCTATATAATGAGGTGCGACACAATCTACCACGGGTCCCTATATTACAAGGTGCAATTTCTCATGCCTACCTTATATCAATACCATAAAATATTCTGGTCATATGCACTATCATACAGATTCTTTTCCATTCATGAATTTCCTCACACAATCATTGATCATGGATGAAGATTACATTAAAATATGCAATTAAGTTTTATATATTCCATCTCTACCCAACGTTTTCATCCGTTCCATGATACAAATATGAAAACCTTGCAATATGTAATAAAAATCCTTGAGAAGCAACGACATCTTCCGGTAACGTTACTACATGGGCTTCCTCTCTTTCATTTTTGGTTAGTGTTTTTTACACTCAGAAACAAAAGATTACCTTTTTACAAGTTGGGCCGAGTACCCATCATATGGAACAAAAGGTATATAGACATAATGCAGAAATGTAGTTTTAAGAATTCAGTTAGAAGTTCTTTCCGAAAGTCACTAGCTCCGTTAGTTGCAGCTGCATCAGCACAACGTTAACGTTCTGTTGTAATGTCCAAATTTCTCAGCCACCTGCAACTTTTCACAGTGAATAACAGTAATAAAAGACGTAACGTCTAGCCGGGAATCTAACAAGTGAACCCTCAATCTCATGTCTCCTAGCCTAGGCACTTGGTCATTCGACGCCATTCCTATATGACGTATACATATATAACGTATATGACCGGGCACTAAAGAAAAGTTAGGAGTATCTCACCTTTGTCAGTCGATATGATCAAAGTCAGTCTCGCTTCTCTGTTTTCCTGGCAATTTTGAAGTCTGGACGGTCGCTTCCCTGCCTCCAAGGTGAATTGCGAAAGCTACCCTGGCCTTATATCGTCTTCATGGTGGGTGTGTATTTACCGAGTGGGTTGTAAAATTGCGTCCCATGATCATGAACACCGAGTGTAAAAGGAGTTGAAGTGTTTTCAATCCAATCAATCAATCAATCAATCAATCAATCAATCAATCAATCAATCAATCAATCAATCAATCAACCACATGAAGGTTTGAAAACAACTTGAGAATTTTAAGGTCCAACGTTAGCCTCAACAGATTGATGAGGGCAATCGTTGCTTCTATTTGTTCTTTGAATAATGGGAGAAAGACAAATACTTCGGGTATCATATACTCAAGTTTTTGTTTGTCGGGGGAAGCACCCTCTACCGTGAATTGGTCAATCAATCTCTCTAGTCTTTATTGCACTGTAAAATTACATGCATCATAAAAATGTAATGTACCGATAAGAGGATTCGACCTGTTGATCAAGTGCGAAGTGTCAGCTAAGTTGAGGGCCTTGGTAAAAATAGACTTGCTTTGAGCTTGTTGACCACATTTCAAGAGCGTTATAAACCTTCATCAAGGCAGTACCGTCACCTTAAGGATGTTTATACGTGAAACCAAAGCCTTCTAAGAAGTCAGGTCTTCTATAAGTACAATGGCACACGATTAAAGCTCGAACGCGTTAGTGCACGACAGAAAAGTGACGAAAGGGTTTTGATGTCCAGGTTTGAGTTCACTTGTCTAGCAATCTGCTAATCTGCTGCAAAAAGACATTAAATGCCAACATGGATTAAAAAGCGTTTAAGCGGTGTGTTTTCTGTTAATATTGAATTGAGGCTTTTAATCTCTTGATATAGTGATAACGGAGAGAAGAAATACATTTACCAAACTTGCTTGTGTTCTGCTTATAAGGATAAGGATGAATTAACTGCACCTGATTCGTTTGCAAAAGTTTGGAAATGAGCTAGGGATCCGAGTTTACGAATACCGCAAGTATAAAATTCTCATCATTTACCACAATGGAATTATAGTATTTTCTAACGATATTTCTCTCTTTCTCAGTTATCAAATCACTGTCACATGTTTGAGAGTCCTATCATAGAAGGCAAATAATCTCCTAATTTGCATGATAATCATTTGATTATGTCAATCATCACTTGCTACCAACATACCAACATTCGCCGACCCGTACTTGAGTTACTAGTATTCTCTTCTAAAGTATGAAACAAAATCGGTTCCTGTAGTTCCACAAATGTCGTTTGGGGCTCAAAGCTCTTACACGTAGTCTCTGTTCTAGGAGCTATCTACTCCATAGCATGCCTAGAACCCGAAATATCAAAATCGGAATTTCTGCTGCAGTACCTTAGATAGCCGCTAGGGGGCCCATTATCGAACTTGACCTTTGTTTTCCTAACTCCTACCCACCCACCAGATATCCAAGGATCCACCCACAACTTCTCAATTGATGCTGTCCATAGACAGACAGACAGACAGACAGAAATACACACACTCACTGACACACAAATGGCACCGAAAACATGGCGAAGGTAATAATAACATAATTTGGACTTCAAGTGTATATCAGCTTTTCCCATCCAATGCTTGAATCATCTGACGATTGTGACTAACCGCTCGTTTTTGTCAACACAGTCCGTCTGTGTGACAAGTTTGGTGGGAAATGGTACACCGGATATGTGTGCCCCAAGTGCAGATACAAATCCACACAATGTCGGAATAACTCCGGTTAGAGAACATTATAATAACATATAAGGATAATAGGAATAAGCCTGAAAGAATGACGTATAATCCCCTCAAGCTATGACATACTGAAACTGCCCTAATATTGAATCCTATGGCCAATGGCGAACGGCACGCTGGGAGGTTTAATAATGAGACACAAAGAAGCAATATCAGACTATGTTTTCTTATATAGTTTGTAGTTATAACGTTACAATACCCAAAGTACGAATACTAGTATCGAAACAATTACGATTTTGAACGTTCTCGGTTTCTGATATGTCATTGTTATCAGATATAACTGTCCCCTGAGTGGCAACCGATTACACCATTCAGCCACCGTGATTTAGAATTAGAAATGATCCATTGGGTGGCGCCGGTATGTATTTCCGTACTGGGCTAATCTGGGGTTTTCCTCTTTTGATAAGTACACTTCGAAGCATTTTTATATCCTCAGTCAGTCTTGGAATCATTAATTTTGGACACGTAATCAGCAAGTTATGCAATAATTTGTTCTTGGTCTCAGTACTTATTGTAACATACTTGTTTCTTTGTGTTGGAATTAGACATGTTTGCTTTTGAGGTCTTTATCAGATTAGAATATCATACACACCGGATTGCAGGAGACACGTAATTCTGGGAAAGAGCTGTTGTGACGAGACCAGTTTCTGTGAACCCGTGTGACGTCATGATGACGTGTCACCCGCCCAGCGGATGTGACGCCCACCTGCCCGCGGGAAGCGGGCCAAGTTGAGACCGGAGTATTCCATTCCAAATTTACCACTGGGTAGATCGATCAAGGATCTTTTTCTTACAGATTGAAAAACGCAATGTGAAAAGAAAATGTACAGAGTGGAGAATAGAACACATGGCGTTGTTAAGAAAAAGAGGGACCCCCGTTGGAGGGCTGAAGGTAGGAAAAGAGTTTTCGTACTCTGACCCCGATTTTCGGATAATGGATTCTCCCCTTAACTTAACCACAACTGAACAGAATGACAGAAGGATAGCGGTTTGAATGACTTCCGTGTTTCCTGAAGCATGGGTTTCTTGGGAACAGTTCTACACCGAGACTCCGTGAGACACGAGAGTGTATATTAGAACAGCGGGCCGCAAGATACATTGATTGCCATACCGCTTTCCCACAAGTCAATAGGCACACTGACTTGCCCACACCAGGAGCTGGATTCGCCCGGCCAAGGCCACAGTTAAGTTTAACAGCCGGGGAACGACCACCAACACTTACTCCTTGACTCTACGGATCGGGGTCCAGACAGTTGTCTCCTGACCTAACTGTCGTTCTTTCTATCCGCTTGTTTCACTTCGGACACTGTGGCTTCAGAGTCCCGCCACTACTTGGATCACAAGAACACGTGTGACGTCATTGAACGGAAACACCGCTGAACTTCACCTGTGAAACTCAAGCACAGTTCTGACAGACAGTTGTCCTTCTGTGACAGTAGTCCTCTATCATGGAAGCCATGGTCCCGCCAATGGATGTAGAGACAGTGTCGGAGACGGCTTCGTGTCCGCGGTCGGGCATCGTGCGGAGACGGGTGCCGTGTTTTATCCACCCTGTGGTGTTCGTCGGTCTGTCCTTCATCGTGGGAGGGATGGTCATGGCAGGATTGGGTCTCACGGACGCTCCTATGTACTATCCGGTAAGTGCATATATAAACATTTTATTTACTGTCCAGGTCGTTTTAGTTGTTGTTCACCTTGCAGTGCCTTGTTGTGGCACATATAGGTCAACAAGTTTCCTTGCTGTTTTTACAGGAAGGGGTTGGTAGCCCTTCCCATTTAAGCCATTTAACGAGCTTGAACACGGGACTTCCATTTTATGATCATTCCGAAAGACGGGTGCAGCCCCAACCGAGATGCCCTTCCCAGGATATGAACCCGGGAGCCTCCCAGTTACCAACTACGTAATTGGAATACAAATGCCCTTCGATCCGACCGTTGATAGGGATCTATGACAACCGTTTCTGTTACATAACAGTTTTATTCTGTATACAAGTATAGGACAATGTCCACGATTGTCCTAAGAAATACCCTAAATCATTTGCTGTCGTGAACATTTCCTGTGCCGGGACCAGTTGCAGGGCCTAAGGGCGAAACACTACATATAGCAAGACGTCCCTGATTTAACTCTTACACATGAGAAATTCAGTAGAAAAACGTACGTTGGCATAATATTTAAAACTTGTTCTTGTGATGAATAGTTGTTCCTCTGTTGTTTAGACCGGAACAGCGACCGAGTCTGTCATGTCTCATGTGTACAAAACTGTTCGCTTCCTTGATTCCACAGCTTGCCTTTATCGGTGTGTCCCTGGCTACCCTGGGGCTGTGTCTGGTGTGTCTGGGGGTGTGGGACCTGTGTAGCTGCTGCTGCCGGAAGAACAGGAGCGACACCGGTGTGCCGCCTGGAGAACTGCACCCTGTCGGGGACGTGTCACCAATACCAAGTCCGCCCCCTGCGTACTCAAGTCTTTTCACATTCAGGTAACCTCGTGTTAGATATGCATGTGTGGAGTGTGTGTGTCTTTCTTCCTATCTTGCTAAATATGCTACTTTCTTTCTTTAAAAGGGCCATATGAGGCCATATATCTATGAAGAAAGTAAACGGTGTGTTTTGCTGTCCAATGTTTGAATCATCGAAACGCAGACTATGAATAACCACGTGTTTTGTCAACACAGACCGTCCGTGACAAGCGTAGCCGGAAACGTCCCGGATATGTGTGCCCCAAGTTCATCTGCAACCCCAGACAATGTCATCCTACTTCCGGTGACGTACATCCGGTGCGAGGACCGCCGGGGGTCCCATCATCTCACCTGTTCCTGTGCCAGCCCCACCCCCTCGATGGACGACCGCCCGCCAAAATATGAGGACGCCTTCTATGAATGACAATGACACATAAAGTTAAACCTCGCTGAAATCCCGGTCACATTCGTCGTACGATCTTTTTGCCATTTGGATTTCGTCAGAACCGATAACAATCTATGGCAATCCGTTGCAAGACAGCTGGATCTTGTACGACTTGACTACGACTGTTCGAATTCCAAGAACGCCATCTGATGGCTGTCGTAAGTCTGTCGTACGATAAGTGGATGTGACAGGGAATGTATAAAGAGAAGCTGGACACTATTTCCGGCTTGATCCTTTATCTCAGGAAAAGTAGAAGACTGTGAATGGTGGGGATGGGGAGATTTGTCTGAAAGTAGATGACGTCATCCTTTACGCCATACTGATACTGGGCTAGAAACGCACTGTATAGTGAATGGCACGCTGGTCGTCCATTGAACGTTTGATAAATGATGTCATTGATACATAGACGCCATGTCGAACTATACATTCACAAGAATATGTTCTTGTTTGCAAACAGTAATCTTGCGTTACGCAAGGTCTGTTGATATTGTGACATGTTGCATCATTACAATACTGCTGTTTTTGGTTTCATCGTATGTGGTAAATATATATTTTTTTAAATTTTCATGATTTATATAAAGTTCTACTCAAGTAACGTATACTGTTGTGCTTACTGTGCATGTACGTAGGGCTGTACAAATGAAGTTTATTTGTTGTAGATGCGATATTCGCTGTTAGATACACAACTGAAAAGTACATTGTACATGTGAAATACATCATAACTGTAAATACAATCGTTCAAAGATGTATTTGACTTTCCAAGCGTTTCTCAATAAGAAACACGAATAATGAAAGTGTACGCACTACATTGTTGCGAATTATACATACATGTATATTTCTGTACAAACATTGCAAAGATTATATTTTCTTCCTTTCAATCGTCTCCAAGTTATTGGAAAACATAATCACCACCTCACCTTTGCGAGCGTTTCACGGTTTTCCCATTCTTGAAAAGACCGAAATTTGGCAAGCTGACGCATTACTGGTCGTTTTGCCACTTTTCTTGCGACTACCAGGAGCTGTACTGCAGATTAGGCTCGGTTAGGGTATATGTAAACATGTGAAAATATATAATACCTTAGACTTGAGGCCAGTGAATACTTTCCCAAACAGCCCCAAATGTCTTCACAAGTTGACATAAAAATGATCAATTCAGTTAGGTGTCGCGTGAGGAGCCCGTGGAAGCCCTATATTCATGTACGTGTACACATCACTTCGTGTGCGTAATGGGTAGGTTAAGTATTTATGTAGAAATCATCATCTTTCTCTTGACAGCTCTGTCCTTTTCAAATCTTCATCCACTCGATAAATATCTTGACATTAGACTACAAATTAGACTCCCATTATTGAGGGATCACCACGATTTCCTTTAAATTTAATGCGACGTATTTCACCTATATGTCTCTGCTGATACTAATATTGCATGTAACGTTATCAGTTTTTTTTTTCTCATAAAACGTAGTGAACGCTTTCTGACTGAAGTTGTTTTCGCACATCGTCATATGAGTCGGGTCAGTCAAGCCGGTTCCAACCGGATTTTGCGACCTCAGCAGTTCGAACCGGAAGGATGAGAAAAATCTTGTGACTAGCGAACGTCTTCAGTATAAACTAAATTTATAATGGCAGCTCTAACCATCATTCCTGAAGAAACCGCCGCGCCGAAACATCACGCACTCTTGGTGCCTCGTCCTTCACCGGTGAGAAAACAGGCGAGACCCAAGCCGAGAAAGACCAACAACATCCGAAAAGACGAAGACGCGAAAGCCGAAAGGACGAAGGTGCCCGATGGCGGCCGAGGCTGGGCCGTGGTGTTCGCAGCTTTCGTGATTGAAACCTGCGGGTTTGGCGGGTTCTCCCGAGCTGCAGGTGTGTTCTACGCGGCCTTGACTGAAGAGTTCAGCGCGACTGAGCTGGAGGTGTCGTGGGCGATCTCCATTCTGTCGGCGCTTGCCTACGGGGGAGGTAAGCTGTCTTCAACATATCATAATCATACATGTATGTATGTATGTATGTATGAAATGTTGACAAGCGCAAGGACCAACCGATTTCAATTACTATACAGTCGGGTGAATCAAGATTTTCTCATGCAAAAACAATGAGATGAGGGATTTAGTGCTAGTTTTACGTATTCGATTATGTCGTTGGCTCAATTTTCGGTTACTGTGGTCTGTCTTTAATAAGCAAAGAACCAATGAACTATTAGAGTACAGGGGAAAGGTCACTAATTGCTAGCATTAGGTACAACCCTATCCACTTACCTATGAAGACAAGTGTAAGTCAGGGATATCCAGTTGAAGAGTTTAATGGTTTGGCCCTTTATTTTTGCTATCAAGGAAACAGGTCCGGACGAATCCATCCGACTGGAAATGGGGAGAGGTGACAGATAAGTGCGGGTGATAAGGCTCGGTCTTTAGCGAGGGAACCCTGATAAGCAGGTTATGTTATGCCACTGTCCTCTGATCCCGCGGAAGTTCACTGGACCTTCGTGTGTTCTCCTATAGGACGTTTGCGCTCACGTGACTATCACGTGATTATGACGTAAGTATTGTCCGCCATACTGGCTGGTTAAAGGTACTCAATGCAACATTTTTGGCGGAAAAACTGGAAAAATTCTGTGTAACGAAAGAATTAACCTTGTACGTCCTCTCCAAATTCTGAATCACACAATCGATTCTATTGACTTCACAGGCTTGTTCTCCTCCATGCTGTACAAGCGGTTTGGCGCGCGTCCCCTGGTATTCATAGGTGGAATTGTATCCTCCTTGGGTTTCTTTACGAGCAGTTACGTCACCAACGTCTACGAGCTGTACGTCACCATGGGTGTGGTAGTAGGTGAGCAAAGTTTCCGTAAAACATTTCATAATTTGAACACGGTACCTTTTAAGGAGAAAAATCCAACCCATCCCTTTTTTCAGTTCATCATTTGTCCATTTATATGTGTTAGATACCAAGCTAAAGACTTTTTATACTAGGCACAAGTGTTAAAATTAAACAGGAAGTTTTTTACATTCCTAGGGACAGGTTGGGGTCTGGCCTACAATCCTGCACTGGTGGCTGTCGGACAGAACTTCGACAAAAAGCGCCACCTTGCGTACGGCGTCGTGTTGGCAGGGACGGGAGTGGGCGGGTTTGCCTTCTCGCCGCTGTTCCAATATCTAATCAGCCTGTACGGTTGGAGGAAAGTCTTACAGATCTACGCTGGGATGAACTTGAGCCACTGCGCCGCTGCACTTCTCTTAGAATCCCCAAGCAGAACAACAGACATTTCGAAAAACACCGGGACAAGTCGCTTTCAACTGCTTGAAGAGGGACGTGATAAAAATCTTCCCGCCTCCCAGACTTCTAAACGTGACATTCCAGAAAACAACTCCGTTGTTTCTCTCACAACTTTCGGACAAGAAAGCCAGGAGAAAGAAGCTCTGTCCCTTTGTCCTCAGCAGCAACAAAAACGTCGACGGAGCAGCAGTATCAAACTTCCATCCAGTTTGAAATTCAAGCGACGTCCCCGTGCCTCCAGTATATTCATGAACTTGTACACGAAAGAAAGGTCGAGAATATTTGACTTCTCCCTCCTACGCTATCCACCGTTCCTGGTCCTGTGCGCTTGTGTTGTAGCAAACGAAATGTCGTACCTGGTGGCACCTACACAAATGGTACCGCGGGCTCTGTCTCTCGAGATACCCAAAACTCAGGCTTCTTTCCTCCCCTCCGTCCTGTCTATCACAGATCTGATTGGACGTTTACTCTCAGGACTAGTGTCCAAAGTGCCTGGATGCACACGCGCAGTCCAATATGCAGTCTTCTGTATGCTTTGGTCGGCATCTTCTCTAGCGATCATTTTAGGGGTGACGTACCCACAAATGGCCGCTTTGGCTGGGGTGTACGGCTTGTTTAACGGGCTGGTGCGGCCTCTGACTACGGCGCTGGTGGCAGATGTGGTGGGGGCAGAGCGGATTGAGAGCGGGCTGGGACTCGTCATGCTGTGCCAGGGGGTCGGCTCTGTGGTCGGGCTGCCCATATCAGGTCCGTTGAACTTTGTCATTTTACCCTCCCACATTCATTATCTGCCCCTAAATGACTACCAATACTAGAAGCCCATCCAGATACAAATCTTTGGCAAGTAATTAGCAATATTAGGGACGTCCCTGTAGCTTAACTGGCAGCAGCCTCACAGTTGAGCTCTTGGTTCCAATTCGTTGGTAGCTGAGAGACCTTGTTCAATCCTGGGTAGGACATCTCAGTTGGGGCTGCACCGTCTTTCGGAACATGCATAAAATGGGGGTCCTGTGTTCGAGGTGGTGCCTCAAGTACGTCAAAGGGAAGGGCTAGCAACCCCTCCCTGTAAAATACACCCTGCTACTGAAACAGCAAGGGAACTTGCTGCCCTATACATGCTGTCTGAACAAACCATGAGATTGTGATAGATTTCCTACCTTCTATGTTATGCTTGTTATAATGATTTTATAGCTCCTTATTTCTATGTGATACAACGTATGGCAGCTTGTTCTTCAATAAAACTATCAGTGTTCTATTTTCTGGTTCCCAGGTGCCCTCTACGACATGACTGGGAAGTACTACCCATCATTCCTGTTCGCTGGCGGAGCGATCTTCCTCAGTGGAGTCTTTCTCCTCTGCGCTGTCGTCATTGAAGACAGAAAGAAACGCCGCAACAGCGAACTGCTCATCTCCGAGCAAAAATAACAAATGCATGTTATATCATATGGGGTCTGCATACCATTTTTTGCGAGACATAACCAGCTGTTTTAGTTTCATGCAATTTGTAATTGAACTGCAATAATTCAACATATTAGGGGTAGAGACTAGATAGTAGTGTAAGCATCAATATAATATGGACTCTTTTACTTGTGATTGGGCACTTTCAGTGTATAATATCATATGCATAGAAAGGTCATCCTACGATGTATTCCAAATAATACCAAATACTGTAAGGCATTTACGTTCACAGTGATTTAACTTTGCAGTAGGGAGAAAATGGTGTGTTCATGGCAGTTCTTAGCACAAGGTTGAAACAACTTAACCCTCAAACACCCGAACCTATTTTTGCGACTAAAATGACTGATCGGGGTCAAAAATGACCCCAAAATGTTTTGTTCAGTAAAACCTCCCTTTTCATTTTTTTCACTGATTTTTATCCATACATTGCTTCATCAATGTAAGAAGAATGTTTTGGCATCTTTAGATATAAATAATTCCCGTTCATTATCATAATTTATGCAAAAAAATCAGAAGGACCACGTCTTGAACTATTCCTATCTAGACCGGGAGGGGATTTTTGAGGCCCAGACCAAATTTCATGTTGCATGACTGATGAACGGCTTACGCCAGAGCCACCAAACTTGGTGGCTTTACATAAGATTTGCTTAACAAAAATTTCAAATTGATAAAGTAAGTTCATCGTTTTTCTTGTTGCCATGGCAATGGGTTTTTGACAGGCACATTTTACAAAATCTGCTAATTTCAGTTCAAACAATGACGTTTCGAGGCTTTGTTGGTACGCCAAATGTATTTCCTTACATTGTTATCATCTTATGTAATCCAATGTAACTTTTATGATTCAACATTGATATTTCATGCTGATTTTATGACGTCATCCGTCAAAATCTAAGATGGCGGATAGGATCACATAAAATTACATCATAATGATGTCATATTACGTCATTATGACATGAAATTTGTTTTGGTAATACTAATTCACATGTGCATCATCCTCTGAAAATTTGGTGGTCATACGATAAGTAGTTCAGGAGTTACAGAGGGCAGGTCTCAAAAACAGCACATTGTTTCTGCTGGGGTCAAAAATGACCCCAGCGGACTCAGCACAGACTTTCCTATATAACGTCAACAGTATTGTGTCCATCTCCCTAGAAAATTGTGAGAGGTTAGAAAAGATGTCTACTGACAAAGTCACGGAAGGAATTTTTTTTCAGATCAAACATGTTCAAATAGCACATCAAAATCCACGCCTGGGGTCACAAATGACCCCACTCGGGTGTTTGAGGGTTAAGGAAGTAGGCGGGCAGAAGACAAAACAAGCATTTTGTGGTGGTTTAAGTTCACGGTGAAGACTATGAACATTAAACCACCACAAATTTAAATGCATTTACAGTAATGCAACACTAAATTTACATTAGTGTTGGGAGATAGCAAGATAGGCTTGTCACCCATGACCCAAAAATGAGACATACCACCAATTCTTCTTGGGGGTCTTTTTTGATAATCATTGTAAAACATAATACATGAGTATCATCATATACAACTGGGGAAGGAAAGTTTTACCAACAGTTCTACTTTTGAACTGTCCAATAATGCTTAAAATCCAATTTCACTTTTCCAATTCAATTTTCCAATAAAATCTTCATTTTCCTTTCAACTCAATCAAATAATTCCAGAACATAAAATTGCCATGATTCAGTTATGAAAAAATTCTGAGAAAAGCAAAATTAACTCTTCAATACAAAAAATAACTTTTTGTAATGTTAAGCAAATACCACTGGTAGCATTTCTTTTTCTGCTCTATTTACAGAATAATCGAAATGTGAAGTTTATCCTACAAGATATCATTTATCACAATAAGAAGGGACGGATTCAGACTATTTCTTCTTCTTGCCCTTCCAGAAAGTCCCAGGTTTCGTCCTGGGTTTCTTGAGGTACTGTCCGGCAGACCTCCGCACCTCTTTCCGCTCTAACCTGTGCTGGGCCTCGTCTAGTTTACGCTGGGTTTCCCGCGGTTTCTCCACCTGTAGTGCGGGAGGGCGGTGTATTGTAGAGATGTTAATGTTACTGACTCTTTACTGCCTTGTACACTTTATAACATCATATTTGTACTGAACAACCAATTTGTATATGTTCAGTCGGTATAAAAGCCCTTCGGCATGCGGTGCGACAGCAGCTGGTTATATTACACTGAACAACCTGTCACACATAACTTGCTACAGCTGAATTTCAATATAGCTCAAAGTTAAAAGTTAAAATCATGGCTGCGATTTGAACCTACAACCTCCCAAATGCAAAGCAAGGGCTCTATCCACTAGGCTATTTGATATGTCTTGCTCCTGGCAAAAGGAAGAAACTGAAGCTGAAACTGAGCCTCCTCCACACACACACTGTGACACACACACACACACACACACACACACTGTGACACACACACCTTTCTCAGGTTGAAGGTCAGTTCCTTTGACCCCACGGCCTGTCCGCTGAGCCTCAGCATCTTGTCTGTCTCCTCCTGAAGTTGGACACGCTCCCCGAGACTGGCCTTCATCTTCCTCTTACTGTCCTTCCTCCCCTCCCCATCCTTCATGAACTCCTCTCCCATCTTCAGCTCATAGAACTTTGGTGTCAGATTTGTAGCAGCGTCCCTCTCCTAGAGAAGTACAAAAGAACAAAAGTATGGAATGGGATGTCAGAGTTTTCTTGAGTACAACTAATGAATTATAAGTTCTTCTTGCTTTACAATGTTTTGATAGTGTATCTGATTCCTGGGATTGCTTTCTTACCATACCGGTAGTGCCACTTGGTGGTTTTTGAGGAAGGTACATTGTACATGTACTAGACATCTAAAAGGTTGGTAAATAAGTAAGAAGAACTAGGTTGTGGACAAAGAAACTACTTTAATCTACCAAATTGATGAAGCTATATACAGATAAGAGCAAGGAAAGTTTACACATTGCCTCATATTTGGAGATGGGTCCAAAAAAACTAGTGGACAGAAATCAAGAGGTGACTTGTTCAATTCCTGGCATTCCTGGGTAGACGTTGTGTCCTTGGGAAAGGTACTAAACATGACTTTCCTCACTCCACCCAGGTGTAAAAATGGGTACCTGACTTCAGTTGGGGGGTAAAAGTGGATGAAAGAAGAGGGATGGGCTCCACCTTCCAACCATGCTGTAGATACAGTGGATAACAACCCACTACCCCTAGGGCCTCAAAAAGGCTTTGGGACTACCTTTAGCTTCTTTTTTTTTTAAAGCACAATCTCCAAGTGGTTTGACCAATAGACTAACGTAAGCTTGAGTAAAGATATCATCCTGTAAGTTTAGAAATGTAACACAATGTTATGCTTTAAATGGTGACATCACTGTATCATACATAACCGCTGTTGCATACATATGTCTGACAGAACAGAGTGTTTTCTATCACGACCTATGACCTACCCTCTCTGCCTTGTGTTGGAGTGCCCTCTCTCTCCTGATGTCCCGATGTTGTTTCCGCAACTCCTCCACAAGGTCACGGTCATCCTCAGACGAGCTGCTGTCGTCATCACTACCACGCCCTTCTACCTCCTCCTGTAGTTGACACAATAACATGGGCAACTGTGATATATCAATCAATCAATCAATCAATCAATCAATCAATCAATTAAATCAGTCAACCAATCAAATTCTATCATGCAAAAATTGTATCACCAATACACTGTATATTCCCTATATCTGTAGGGTATATTTTTACAGGGTAGGGTTGCTAGCCCTTCTCCTTTAACGTGCTCGAGACCCCTCCTTGAGCACGGGAACCCACTGGTAAGACAGGTGCAGTCCCAACTGAGATGTCCTGTCCCGGCAACTAATTGAAACCAGGAGCTCAACTGTGAGGCTGCTACCACTTGAGCTACACAGACATCCACGACAGAAGTAGTAGTTGGTCCCGGGTAATAAGGGTTATATTTCACAATAAAGTGTACATCTATATAAATTGACAAACCTGTTCCTCCTCATCCTCCTCTACTTCCTGGAACTGGTCCTCCAGCTTCTCCCTCTTCTCTCTCTTCTTCTTCTTCTGCTGCCTCACGACCGGGTTCAGCAGCCGAAACTCCTCCGTCTCCGTGTCCACCTGGAACTCTGGGTTGGAGAAGAGCGCCGAGAAACGGTCGTCCTGAAGAAGACTGGACGCTTCCTGTACGGACAAGAGAACAGTTAGGGACTTGTTGCCATAAAATAAACTTGAGATATACTAGTAGTGTTTGGTCTGTGTGCTGTGCATGCATGTCCAGTGGAATAATTCAAGAGATGGATTTGGTGTGTGGGTAGGTGTTGTGGACTTGATGGTCAAGGTCGATTTTGGGCCTCCTAGTGGCTGACCTTGGTAGTGCAGTAGGAAATCTTTTGCCATGGACATGCTGTAGTCTTGTTTGAAACTGTGGTGACCACTGAGTAAGTAGTTCAGTGCCTAGTGATATCCTGGTCTTTCATTGAGCAAAAAAACAACAACAAGTGATTGATGAACTGTACACATTTGAAACTTGAAATCCAGCCCAAACAGTTGGCAGCATACATACATATCAAACTAAATGGAGAATTTCACAAAGCAGCAACCAAGTAATTTGCTGAATATGAAAATAAAGGATAACTTCATAAGAAAGCACTCTACGTTGATAGCACATGTAGTTTCAGAAAATAAAAATGTTCAAGAGTTTTGCTACATTGACTGCAAACAACGAAAACAATTCTATGTCTACACAACTTAACATCATAACACATCAACTTAACACCAACATATTATATACTGCTCCAAGACATTAACACAACATGAATGCCTTACTATCATTACTATCATCATGTGCAAAATCACTTGTATCTGTACCTTTGCCTTCTTTTTCTTCTTGCCTTCCCCTTTGTCGTCCTCTTCTTCAATAAGCCTTTGAGCGAGATCACGATTAACTTTGGGCAACTTCTGTAGGGATGAAGAAAATACTGGATTTAGTTTTTAATCATTCCATTCTTCTTCTATTTCATTTCTACATCCTAAAAATAAACATTATAGAGCATTTGTGCATGCTTACATTGCCTCATTTTTCATTGACAGTAACTTTCATACCAACATCATCCAAGAATGTGTATCCATTTAGCTTCCACAGTTTTCTACTCAAGCCAAATTTTACATACAAGTTTCTGTTGAAAGAAGATTCAATCGTTACATACAACACTAAGAATAAAGACATGCCACCGCAAAACACATTTGTAAACAGTAAATGTGCTTCAGCACATGACCAGAATAGACCAATCAAGAAACACTTCTGGGTAAACCAATAGAAAACCTTTACATTAGTTTTGACTCTGCTGTCTCTTGTCTCCTCGATCTTCTGTCGGATCTTGTTCCTCCGGTATTCTTCATACGCGAACGGCTCTGCGATGGTCTTGGCCTTCTGGTACAGACGTATATCCATGAAGTAACCGTGCATGTACGCACGGAGGAGCGGGGAGCCAATCAGGTGAGCCAATCCTGTGTGGAAGGTAAGCAAATATAAAACAAGCCCTATCATTGGCCAATCAATGCAGTTGAGAGACAACAACATTGAAATGCAGACAGTTTGAGCTTAATAAGAGCCGAAACTTTGTGTAAGAGCCTTACTTATCGTGTTTGTTGTACAATAGATTTCTGACAGCAAAATAGGGGCATTCTTGGGGCAGTCATGGACATGCAACTCAAAATTTAGCTATCTTCTGACGGAAATTACTCATTCATGAAGACCCTTAACTGCAGTCGGTTCTGTCATAGCCTTGCTGAAAATCTTACAACAAAGAGAAGCAATTCTAATACATTGAATACTTCTAATGCATGTCCTTTACCTAAGTTCTCCAGGTCCGTGTCTGTGACAAACTTGTAGTCGTCGTACACTGTGGGAGTCTCCATCTCCTCCAACTCCTCTGTAAGGTTGTCCATGAAGGAGCACCATCTGGGGGCTGGGCCTAGAGACTGGGTGAGAAATACACAGTCTTAATACATCCAACAAACTTTACAGAATCACAATATTACACAAAATACTTTTACACATTATTTTTCTGAATAATAGATTCTAGCATTTTACAGTCAAAACTATAAAATAGATCAGAGGAAATCCAATAGATTTACTTACAGGTACGAAGTACGTCAGGACTTTTGGTTCTTCGTTCGCCATGAAGATTAGTCCGGAATCTGGCCACACATGCAGCTGGTTGATCTCACTCTCTGGCTCGATGGAGGTGTAGGCTTTACCCTGGGCAGTGGGCAACATCGAGAATTTAGTAATCCACAAAAAATGCATCATAGAAAAATAGAAAAATACACCGCATTATATAGCACACTTCTCTACTTCTATCTCATCTACAATTTTAACAACAGACTATCAGGAAACTTTCAATTTGGATTTCTTTACAAAAGGACACTAGCATCTGTTCATTACAATATTCTGACAAAAATCAAGCTTTAAACCTAATAAAAGGAAAGACCAGAGTATGACATATTGCTGCTCATGGTGGTCAGAAATTTTCATCATTCTGTCATTTTCATGGACAAAAACCGGCTTGTTATGATATGGTTGAAGCCATTTGAGATTTGTCACATAAAAATGTGAGAGGGTAAAAACTCATACCTCAGGACCCCTCTGGATTTCACGCCCCTTGACACCCTGAGATAATTCAATATTGGAAAAAAGCGAGCAGTAGGAGTCTATCTCTCACCGTGTGCTTGTTCCATATCTTGAGGATCTTGCTGTCTGTGGACAGCACCAGGTCCTGGGGGTCGTTGAACTCTATGGAGTTGATGGGCAGGCCGTAGTGGTGGTCCTTCACCAGGACAGGGCGGTTGGACCGGATGTCATACAGCAGGATCTGCACACAAACGGGAAGTCAAAGTTAACCTTTAGCACACTAAAGTAGCCGTTTGGCACCCAGTTCCCTATTGGTTACAGAGTTGGGTAGTAGAAAGAAGGTTAAGCTACTGTCACAATTGTCATGCAAAAAAGGTTTTCGCGGGGTCATAGGAAGTTAAATTTTAAGACCTGGTCCACATCAATCTAATACGAGCGATTGCTGTTTTTGTTTACATCTGGGGTATTCAACGACTAGCAGGCAAAAAGACATTAGCAGAATAGTTGACTAATCAATATCTTAATCAGCAGATCAAATTATCAATTTAGCTGTAGATTAATCTTTTGCATTCAACTTGATTTTTGCCTACTGCGTCACAGGGACATCATCGCAATCACTCATATATTGTTTGATTGGTTAGTTGGATGGTTGGTTGTTTGGTTATTGGGGTTTAGAAAGAATTGCTAAACTGGAAGGTTGACATGAAAACAAAGTCTGTCTTAATATATTATATTTTATCATATTGATGTTACCTGTCCTGTGCTGGTGCCCACTGCCATAGTGAGGCCGTCTTTGAACTTCAGAGCTGAGATAGCTGGCAGACCATCAACCCTACAGTTAACACCAAAATACATCCATCATCCAAAGGATCATTGAGGTTATGTGGCAGGGAATGGTATCTTTGATATAAAAAAATTAAAGGCATAGTCACATTCGCCATATGATTTTCAAGGAGACTTTAACATATGACCATTGTCAAGGGTCTCATATGGCCATTGTCAAGGGTCTATGACAACTGTTTCAAGACAGCTGAATTTACGAAACACCCAAGAATGCCCCCAATTCACTGCCGCAAAACTACTGTACGGCAAATGTGACCAGGCCCTAGATAATAAGAGTACACAACAACGAATCAAAATAAAACAGAAGCAGAAAGTGATAGCAACATGAGAAACATATAATCAATGGCTTTACTTACATGGTGTCCTCTGTGATGCTGCTTAAAGCACAGTCCAGTTCCCCTACTCGACTCCTGACTCTGGGGTCCCAACATTCTATTCTACCCTGAAACATGATTTAAATTTCACTTCTCAGACAGACTGGTAATGTTTGAAGACTATTTTGATTATCTATTAGGATAGGATATGCCGGTTGAAATGGCAGAAAATAAAAAAACAGGTATAGAAAAGAAGAAAGCATGACTGTTCTTACCTCTACTGTTCCACAGGCAAACAGATGATGTACTGGGTTGATGTCGCATACATTACTCTCTCTGAAACAACAGTACACAGTAAATCATCAATATACATATTCTACCTAGAGCACATGAAGAAAGGAACATTACTGTTCATAAGCTGTAAAAGGCACAATGTATGGCAACAATTTTGACAACAATTAAGCCCAGTTCATGATTCAAAAATCAAAATTGATTTATTCGTTTTGGCTTACATGCTGACTTTAAAAGGTTTGAATAATACAATATCTCCCGCTGAGTCTGTTGTGATCTTGGAAAGCCGTGTACTTCTGCCTCAGAGCCTTGGTCTTTGATCCGCACGGAACTGCTGTGGCCTGTTGACGCTGCAACCGTAAAACCCTAATTCACATCTGCCCCACAGCATCAGCTATGACTAAACAGCCCTATTATATTTGAGAGGATATACTTACACAGAATTAGTGACCAGAGGGTTGAGAAACCTGCCCTGTTCTAGGTTAAGTCTGTAAACTTCTCGGCTGAAACAGAGAGATACAAGATTTAGTTAGAGTAATGCACCCTGTCCATACATACAATGATGATACAACTGTATCTGCAAAATCTTGCCACAACACTAGACTGATCCGGATTGTCCATCATTATTAGCAGTGCAACCAATGAGAGAATGGCAATTGTTTTTTCAACCAATGAGAGCGTGGCTGCATTATTGCGTTGATATGCTTTTAATTTTCACATTAATTTTTTTGAGAGCGTGGCTGCATTATTGCGTTGATATGCTTTTAATTTTCACATTAATTTTTTGACAGAGGTGGGTGGTGCTATGGGATTGGTCTACTACAAGGAACCTTGCATAAGTAGAAGAATACCTAATGACATTGTTAACTGTACTGACCTTGCGCCAACGAAGTAGAGGTCGCATGAAGGGTAGTGGAAGGAGAAGTCCCTCCCAACTTTGG